>NC_068934.1:618622-927933 GCF_023091745.1 Budorcas taxicolor
CGACCCTGGAGTTCCTCTCGCCGTTCCTGTTGAGAAGGCCTCCTCTTGAGATGCGACGGGAACGCCGGGAATTCTTTCCCGACGAAGCAGGGAAAGGATCCCTCATCTCGAGCTACGAGGCGGAAACGGGGCTCTTCTGGATGTGGGCGGGACCCTCGTGTTTCCTCTCGAGTGGAGACGGGTATGTCGGGGAACTTCTTGAGTTGCACCAAGGTTGTGAAGGATCCTTTCGAAGTTCCAGAGGTGAGGTGTGATTAGCCTCGAGACGCCTCAGCGGAAATGGGCCTCATCTCGCCTGGAGGGGAGAACCTCCTGGATTTTCTCGAGTTGCGGCAGGTCTTCTCGAGTTACGACGGGGACCTCAGGGACCCGCTCTGGTGGCCTCAGGAAAGGCCAGTCCCCATGCGAGTTGATTGGCGCCATCTCGGGATTCCTCTCCCGTCGATGCCGGGGCCTAAAACCTCGTGTGGAGTCGGGGCCGGAACCTGAGGATTCCTCTCCAGTGTTGACATGGATCTTGGGGTGCCTCTGGGTCTCCCCAGGGGAGTCAGGCCTCGTCTCGAGTGGGGGCATGCAAGTGCGCTTTCTTCCCGAGCTCCAGATGTAGTGTCACGCTTCCTGTCACGTGGATCAAGGGATCTGTGGCTTTCCCTCGAGGCTTTCCCACGAGGCTTTCCCTCGAGGCTTTCGCACAGGGCTGTGCCACGTGCCACCTTGGTGTGAGTCGATCCTCGGCGTGAACGACGAGCCGGTGAAGGGGAAAGAGGTTCCTCCGGAATGGACTGAGACATCTGGGGGACTCTTGGAATGGTGGCACGACCCTGGAGTTCCTCTCGCCGTTCCTGTTGAGAGGGCCTCCTCTTGAGATGCGACGGGAACGCCGGGAATTCTTTCCCGACGAAGCAGGGAAAGGATCCCTCATCTCCAGCTACGAGGCGGAAACGGGGCTCCTCTGGATGTGGGCGGGACCCTTGTGTTTCATCTCGAGTGGACACGGGCATGTCAGTGAACTTCTTGAGATGCACCAAGGCTGTGAAGGACCCTTTCGAAGTTCCAGAGGTGAGGTGCGATTAGCCTTGAGACGCCTCAGCGGAAATGGGCCTCATCTCGCCTGGAGGGGAGAACCTCCTGGATTTTCTCGACTTGCGGCAGGTCTTCTCGAGTTACGACGGGGACCTCAGGGACCCGCTCTGGTGGCTTCTGGAAAGGCCAGTCCCCATGCGAGTTGCTAGGGACCATCTCGGGATTCCTCTCCCGTCGATGCCGGGGCCTAAGACCTTGTGAGGAGTCGGGGCCGGAACCTGAGGATTCCTCTCCAATGTTGACATGGATCTTGGGGTGCCTCTGAGTCTCCCCAGGGGAGTCAAGCCTCGTCTCGAGTGGGGGCATGCACGTGCGCTTTGCTCCCGAGCTGCAGAAGTAGTGTCACGCTTCCTGGCACGTGGATCAAGGGATCTGTGGCTTTCCCTCGAGGCTTTCCCTGGAGGCTTTCCCACGAGGCTTTCCCACAAGGATGTACCACGTGCCACCTTGGTGTGAGTCGATCCTCGGCGTGAAAGACGAGCCGGTGAAGGGAAAACAGTTTCCTCTTGAATGGACTGAGACATCAGGGGGACTCTTGGAATGGTGGCTCGACCCTGGAGTTCCTCTCGCCGTTCCTGTTGATACGGACTCCTCTTGAGATGCGACGGGAACGCCAGGAATTCTTTCCCGACGAAGCAGGGAAAGGATCCCTCATCTCGAGCTACGAGGCGGAAATGGGGCTCCTCTGGATGTGGGCGGGACCCTCGTGTTTCCTCTCGAGTGGACACGGGCATGTCGGGGAACTTCTTGAGTTGCACCAAGGCTGTGAAGGACCCTTTCGAAGTTCCAGAGGTGAGGTGCGATTAGCCTTGAGACGCCTCAGTGGAAATGGGCCTCATCTCGCCTGGAGGGGAGAACCTCCTGGATTTTCTCGAGTTGCGGCAGGTCTTCTAGAGTTACGACGGGGACCTCAGGGACCCGCTCTGTTGGCCTCGGGAAAGGCCAATCCCCATGTGAGTTGCTAGGGGCCATCTCGGGATTCCTCTCCCGTCGATGCCGGGCCCTAAGCCCTTGTGTGGAGTCGGGGCCGGAACCTGAGGATTCCTCTCCAGTGTTGCCATGGATCTTGGGGTGCCTCTGAGTCTCCCCAGCGGAGTAAGGCCTCGTCTCGAGTTGGGGCATGCACATTCGCTTTCCTCCCGAGCTGCAGCAGAAATGTCACGCTTCCTGTCACGTGGATCAAGGGATCTGTGGCTTTCCCTCGAGCCTTTCCCACAGGGCTGTCCCACGTTCCACCTTGGTGTGAGTCGATCCTCGGCGTGAAAGACGAGACGGTGAAGGGAAAAGAGGTTCCTCTGGAATGGACTGAGACATCTGGGGGACTCTTGGAATGGTGGCACGACCCTGGAGATCCTCTCGCCGTTCCTGTTGAGAGGGCCTCCACTTGAGATGCGACGGGAACGCCGGGAATTCTTTCCCGACGAAGCAGGGAAAGGATCCCTCATCTCGAGCTACGAGGCGGAAACGGGGCTCCTCTGGATGTGGGCGGGACCCTCGTGTTTCCTCTCGAGTGGAGACGGGTATGTCGGGGAACTTCTTGATTTGCACCAATGGTGTGAAGGACCCTTTCGAAGTTCCAGAGGTGAGGTGTGATCAGCCTCGAGACGCCTCAGCGGAAATGGGCCTCATCTCGCCTGGAGGGGAGAACCTCCTGGATTTTCTCGAGTTGCGGTAGGTTTTCTCGAGTTACGACGGGGACCTCAGGGACCCGCTCTGGAGGCCTCAGGAAAGGCCAATCCCCGTGCGAGTTGCTAGGGGCCATCTCGGGATTCCTCTCCCGTCCATGCCGGGGCCTAAGACCTTGTGTGGAGTCGGGGCCGGAACCTGAGGATTCCTCTCCAGTGTTGCCATGGATCTTGGGGTGCTTCTGAGTCTCCCCAGGGGAGTCAGGCCTCGTCTCGAGTGGGGGCATTCACGTGCGCTTTGCTCCCGAGCTGCAGCAGTAGTGTCACGCTTCCTGTCACGTGGATCAAGGGATCTATGGCTTTCCCTCGAGGCTGTCCCTCGAGGCTTTCCCACGAGACTTTCCCACAGGTCTGTGCCACGTGCCACCTTGGTGTGAGTCGATCCTCGGCGTGAAAGACGAGCTGGTGAAGGGACAAGAGGTTCCTCTGGAATGGACTGAGACATCTGGGGGACTGTTGGAATGGTGGCACGACCCTGGAGTCCCTATCGCCGTTCCTGTTGAGAGGGCCTCCTCTTGAGATGCGACGGGAACGCCGGGAACTCTTTCCCGACGAAGCACGGAAAGGATCCCTCATCTCGAACTACGAGGCGGAAACGGCCCTCCTCTGGATGTGGGCGCGACCCTCTGGTTTCCTCTCGAGTGGAGACGAGTATGTCGGGGAACTTCTTGATTTGCACCAAGGGTGTGAAGGAACCTTTCGAAGATCCAGAGGTGAGGTGTGATCAGCCTCGAGATGCCTGAGCGGAAATGGGCCTCAACTCGCCTGGAGGGGAGAACCTCCTGGATTTCCCGAGGTGCGGCAGGTCTTCTCGAGTTACGACGGGGACCTCAGGGACCCGCTCTGGTGGCCTCAGGAAAGGCCAGTCCCCATGCGAGTTGCTAGGGGACCTCTCGGGATTCCTCTCCCGTCCATGCCGCGGCCTCAGTCCTTGTGTGGAGTCGGGGCCAGAACCTGAGGATTCCTCTCCAGTGTTGCCATGGATCTTGGGGTGCTTCTGAGTCTCCCCAGCGGAGTCAGGCCTCGTCTCGAGTGGGGACATGCACGTGCACTTTCCTCCCGAGCTGCAGCAGTAGTGTCACGCTTCCTGTCACGTGGATCAAGGGATCTGTGGCTTTCCCTCGAGGCTTTCCCATGGGGCTGTGCCACGTGCCACCTTGGTGTGAGTCGATCCTCGGCGTGAAAGACGAGCCGGTGAAGGGAAAAGAGGTTCCTCTGGAATGGACTGAGACATCTGGGGGACTCTTGGAATGGTGACACGACCCTGGAGTTCCTCTCGCCGTTCCTGTTGAGACGGCCTCCTCTTGAGATGCGACGGGAACGCCGGGAACTCTTTCCCGACGAAGCAGGGAAAGGATCCCTCATCTCGAGCTACGAGGCGGAAACGAGGCTCCTCTGGATGTGGGCGGGACCCTCGTGATTCCTCTCGAGTGGAGACGGTTATGTCGGGGAACTTCTTGATTTGCACCAAGGGTGTGAAGGACCCTTTCAAAGTTCCCGAGTGGAGGTGTGATCAGCCTCGAGACGCCTCAGCGGAAATGGGCCTCATCTCGCCTGGAGGGGAGAACCTCCTGGATTTTCTAGAGTTGCGGCAGGTCTTCTCGAGTTACGACAGGGACCTCAGGGACCCGCTCTGGTGGCCTCAAGAAAGGCCAGTCCCCGTGCGAGTTTCTAGGGGCCATCTCGGGATTCCTCTCCCGTCCAAGCCGGGGCCTCAGTCCTTGTGTGGAGTCGGGGCCGGAACCTGACGATTCCTCTCCAGTGTTGCCATGGATCTTGGGGTGCTTCTGAGTCTCCCCAGGGGAGTCAGGCCTCGTCTCGAGTGGGGGCATGCACGTGCGCTTTCCTCCCGAGCTGCAGCAGTAGTGTCACGCTTCCTGTCACGTGGATCAAGGGATCTGTGGCTTTCCGTCGAGGCTGTCCCTCGAGGCTTTCCCACGAGGCTTTCCCACAGGGCTGTGCCACGTGCCACCTTGGTGTGAGTCGATCCTCGGCGTGAAAGACGAGCCGGTGAAGGGAAAAGAGGTTCCTCTGAAATGGACTGAGACATCTGGGGGACTCTTGGAATGGTGGCACGACCCTGGAGTTCCTCTCGCCGTTCCTGTTGAGAGAGCCTCCTCTTGAGATGCGACGGGAACGCCGGGAACTCTTTCCCGACGAAGCAGGGAAAGGATCCCTCATCTCGAGCTACGAGGCGGAAACGGGGCTCCTCTGGATGTGGGCGGGACCCTCGTGTTTCCTCTCGAGTGGAGACGGGTATGTCGGGGAACTTCTTGATTTGCGCCAAGGGTGTGAAGGACCCTTTCGAAGTTCCAGAGGTGAGGTGTGATCAGCCTCGAGACGCCTCAGCGGAAATGGGCCTCATCTCGCCTGGAGGGGAGAACCTCCTGGATTTTCTCGAGTTGCGGCAGGTCTTCTCGAGTTACGACGAGGACCTCAGGGACCCGCTTTGGTGGCCTCAGGAAATGTCAGTACCCATGCGAGTTGCTAGGGGTCATCTCGGGATTCATGTCCCGTCCATGCTGGGGCCTAAGACCTTATGTGGAGTCGGGGCCGGAACCTGAGGATTCCTCTCCATGTTGCCATGGATCTTGGGGTGCTTCTGAGTCTCCCCAGGGGAGTCAGGCCTCGTCTCGAGTGGGGGCATGCACGTGCGCTTTCCTCCTGAGCTGCAGCAGTAGTGTCACGCTTCCTGTCACGTGGATCAAGGGATCTGTGGCTTTCCCTCGAGGCTGTCCCTCGAGGCTATCCCACGAGGCTTTCCCACAGGGCTGTGCCACGTGCCACCTTGGTGTGAGTCGATCCTCGGCGTGAAAGACGAGCCTGTGAAGGGAAAAGAGGTTCCTCTGGAATGGACTGAGACATCTGGGGGACTCTTGGAATGGTGGCACGACCCTGGAGTTCCTCTCGTCGATCCTCTTGAGAGGGCCTCCACTTGAGATGCGACGGGGACGCCGGGAACTCTATACCGACGAAGAAGGGAAAGGATCCCTCATCTCCAGCTACGAGGTGGAAACGGGGCTCCTCTGGATGTGGGCGGGACCCTCGTGTTTCCTCTCGAGTGGAGACGGGTATGTCGGGCAACTTCTTGATTTGCACCAAGGGTGTGAAGGACCTTTCGAAGTTCCAGAGGTGAGGTTTGATCAGCCTCGAGACGCTTCACCGGTTATGGGCGTCATCTCGCCTGGAGGGGAGAACCTCCTGGATTTTCTCGAGTTGTGGCAGGTCTTCTAGAGTTACGACTTGGACCTCAGGGACCCGCTCTGGTGGCCTCAGTAAAGGCCAATACCCATGCGAGTTGCTAGGGGCCATCTCGGGATTCATCTCCCGTCCATGCCGGTGCCTAAGACTGCATGTGGAGTCGGGCCCGGAACCTGAAATTCCTCTCCATGTTGCCATGGACCTTGGGGTGCTTCTGAGTCTCACCAGGGGAGTCAGGCTTCGTCTCGAGTGGGGTCATGCACGTGCGCTTTCCTCCCGAGCTGCAGCTGTAGAGTCACGCTTCCCGTCACGTGGATCAAGGGATCTGTGGCTTTCCCTCGAGGCGTTCGATCGAGGCTTTCCCACGATGCTTTCCCACAGGGCTGTGCCACGTGCCACCTTGGTGTGAGTCGATCCTCGGAGTGAAAGACGAGCCGGTGAAGGGAATAGAGGTTCCTCTGGAATGGACTGAGACATCTGGGGGACTCTTGGAATGGTGACACGACCCTGGATTTCCTCTCACCGTTCCTGTTGAGACGGCCTCCTCTTGAGATGCGACGGGAACACCGGGAACTCTTTCCCAACGAAGCAGGGAAAGGATCCCTCATCTCGAGCTACGAGGCGGAAACGGGGCTCCTCTGGATGTGGGCGGGACCCTCGTGTTTCCTCTCGAGTGGAGACGGGTATGTCGGGGAACTTCTTGATTTGCACCAAGGGTGTGAAGGACCCTTTCGAAGTTCCAGAGGTGAGGTGCGATTAGCCTTGAGACGCCTCAGCGGAAATGGGCCTCATCTCGCCTGGAGGGGAGAACCTCCTGGATTTTCTCGACTTGCGGCAGGTCTTCTCGAGTTACGACGGGGACCTCAGGGACCCGCTCTGGTGGCTTCGGGAAAGGCCAGTCCCCATGCGAGTTGCTAGGGACCATCTCGGGATTCCTCTCCCGTCGATGCCGGGGCCTAAGACCTTGTGAGGAGTCGGGGCCGGAACCTGAGGATTCCTCTCCAATGTTGACATGGATCTTGGGGTGCCTCTGAGTCTCCCCAGGGGAGTCAAGCCTCGTCTCGAGTGGGGGCATGCACGTGCGCTTTGCTCCCGAGCTGCAGAAGTAGTGTCACGCTTCCTGGCACGTGGATCAAGGGATCTGTGGCTTTCCCTCGAGGCTTTCCCTGGAGGCTTTCCCACGAGGCTTTCCCACAAGGATGTACCACGTGCCACCTTGGTGTGAGTCGATCCTCGGCGTGAAAGACGAGCCGGTGAAGGGAAAACAGTTTCCTCTTGAATGGACTAGGACATCAGGGGGACTCTTGGAATGGTGGCTCGACCCTGGAGTTCCTCTCGCCGTTCCTGTTGATACGGACTCCTCTTGAGATGCGACGGGAACGCCAGGAATTCTTTCCCGACGAAGCAGGGAAAGGATCCCTCATCTCGAGCTACGAGGCGGAAATGGGGCTCCTCTGGATGTGGGCGGGACCCTCGTGTTTCCTCTCGAGTGGACACGGGCATGTCGGGGAACTTCTTGAGTTGCACCAAGGCTGTGAAGGACCCTTTCGAAGTTCCAGAGGTGAGGTGCGATTAGCCTTGAGACGCCTCAGTGGAAATGGGCCTCATCTCGCCTGGAGGGGAGAACCTCCTGGATTTTCTCGAGTTGCGGCAGGTCTTCTCGAGTTACGACGGGGACCTCAGGGACCCGCTCTGTTGGCCTCGGGAAAGGCCAATCCCCATGTGAGTTGCTAGGGGCCATCTCGGGATTCCTCTCCCGTCGATGCCGGGCCCTAAGCCCTTGTGTGGAGTCGGGGCCGGAACCTGAGGATTCCTCTCCAGTGTTGCCATGGATCTTGGGGTGCCTCTGAGTCTCCCCAGCGGAGTAAGGCCTCGTCTCGAGTTGGGGCATGCACATTCGCTTTCCTCCCGAGCTGCAGCAGAAATGTCACGCTTCCTGTCACGTGGATCAAGGGATCTGTGGCTTTCCCTCGAGCCTTTCCCACAGGGCTGTCCCACGTGCCACCTTGGTGTGAGTCGATCCTCGGCGTGAAAGACGAGACGGTGAAGGGAAAAGAGGTTCCTCTGGAATGGACTGAGACATCTGGGGGACTCTTGGAATGGTGGCACGACCCTGGAGATCCTCTCGCCGTTCCTGTTGAGAGGGCCTCCACTTGAGATGCGACGGGAACGCCGGGAATTCTTTCCCGACGAAGCAGGGAAAGGATCCCTCATCTCGAGCTACGAGGCGGAAACGGGGCTCCTCTGGATGTGGGCGGGACCCTCGTGTTTCCTCTCGAGTGGAGACGGGTATGTCGGGGAACTTCTTGATTTGCACCAATGGTGTGAAGGACCCTTTCGAAGTTCCAGAGGTGAGATGTGATCAGCCTCGAGACGCCTCAGCGGAAATGGGCCTCATCTCGCCTGGAGGGGAGAACCTCCTGGATTTTCTCGAGTTGCGGCAGGTTTTCTCGAGTTACGACGGGGACCTCAGGGACCCGCTCTGGAGGCCTCAGGAAAGGCCAATCCCCGTGCGAGTTGCTAGGGGCCATCTCGGGATTCCTCTCCCGTCCATGCCGGGGCCTAAGACCTTGTGTGGAGTCGGGGCCGGAACCTGAGGATTCCTCTCCAGTGTTGCCATGGATCTTGGGGTGCTTCTGAGTCTCCCCAGGGGAGTCAGGCCTCGTCTCGAGTGGGGGCATTCACGTGCGCTTTGCTCCCGAGCTGCAGCAGTAGTGTCACGCTTCCTGTCACGTGGATCAAGGGATCTATGGCTTTCCCTCGAGGCTGTCCCTCGAGGCTTTCCCACGAGACTTTCCCACAGGTCTGTGCCACGTGCCACCTTGGTGTGAGTCGATCCTCGGCGTGAAAGACGAGCTGGTGAAGGGACAAGAGGTTCCTCTGGAATGGACTGAGACATCTGGGGGACTGTTGGAATGGTGGCACGACCCTGGAGTTCCTATCGCCGTTCCTGTTGAGAGGGCCTCCTCTTGAGATGCGACGGGAACGCCGGGAACTCTTTCCCGACGAAGCACGGAAAGGATCCCTCATCTCGAACTACGAGGCGGAAACGGCCCTCCTCTGGATGTGGGCGCGACCCTCTGGTTTCCTCTCGAGTGGAGACGAGTATGTCGGGGAACTTCTTGATTTGCACCAAGGGTGTGAAGGAACCTTTCGAAGATCCAGAGGTGAGGTGTGATCAGCCTCGAGATGCCTGAGCGGAAATGGGCCTCAACTCGCCTGGAGGGGAGAACCTCCTGGATTTCCCGAGGTGCGGCAGGTCTTCTCGAGTTACGACGGGGACCTCAGGGACCCGCTCTGGTGGCCTCAGGAAAGGCCAGTCCCCATGCGAGTTGCTAGGGGACCTCTCGGGATTCCTCTCCCGTCCATGCCGCGGCCTCAGTCCTTGTGTGGAGTCGGGGCCAGAACCTGAGGATTCCTCTCCAGTGTTGCCATGGATCTTGGGGTGCTTCTGAGTCTCCCCAGCGGAGTCAGGCCTCGTCTCGAGTGGGGACATGCACGTGCACTTTCCTCCCGAGCTGCAGCAGTAGTGTCACGCTTCCTGTCACGTGGATCAAGGGATCTGTGGCTTTCCCTCGAGGCTTTCCCATGGGGCTGTGCCACGTGCCACCTTGGTGTGAGTCGATCCTCGGCGGTAAAGACGAGCCGGTGAAGGGAAAAGAGGTTCCTCTGGAATGGACTGAGACATCTGGGGGACTCTTGGAATGGTGACACGACCCTGGAGTTCCTCTCGCCGTTCCTGTTGAGACGGCCTCCTCTTGAGATGCGACGGGAACGCCGGGAACTCTTTCCCGACGAAGCAGGGAAAGGATCCCTCATCTCGAGCTACGAGGCGGAAACGAGGCTCCTCTGGATGTGGGCGGGACCCTCGTGATTCCTCTCGAGTGGAGACGGTTATGTCGGGGAACTTCTTGATTTGCACCAAGGGTGTGAAGGACCCTTTCAAAGTTCCCGAGTGGAGGTGTGATCAGCCTCGAGACGCCTCAGCGGAAATGGGCCTCATCTCGCCTGGAGGGGAGAACCTCCTGGATTTTCTAGAGTTGCGGCAGGTCTTCTCGAGTTACGACAGGGACCTCAGGGACCCGCTCTGGTGGCCTCAAGAAAGGCCAGTCCCCGTGCGAGTTTCTAGGGGCCATCTCGGGATTCCTCTCCCGTCCAAGCCGGGGCCTCAGTCCTTGTGTGGAGTCGGGGCCGGAACCTGACGATTCCTCTCCAGTGTTGCCATGGATCTTGGGGTGCTTCTGAGTCTCCCCAGGGGAGTCAGGCCTCGTCTCGAGTGGGGGCATGCACGTGCGCTTTCCTCCCGAGCTGCAGCAGTAGTGTCACGCTTCCTGTCACGTGGATCAAGGGATCTGTGGCTTTCCGTCGAGGCTGTCCCTCGAGGCTTTCCCACGAGGCTTTCCCACAGGGCTGTGCCACGTGCCACCTTGGTGTGAGTCGATCCTCGGCGTGAAAGACGAGCCGGTGAAGGGAAAAGAGGTTCCTCTGAAATGGACTGAGACATCTGGGGGACTCTTGGAATGGTGGCACGACCCTGGAGTTCCTCTCGCCGTTCCTGTTGAGAGAGCCTCCTCTTGAGATGCGACGGGAACGCCGGGAACTCTTTCCCGACGAAGCAGGGAAAGGATCCCTCATCTCGAGCTACGAGGCGGAAACGGGGCTCCTCTGGATGTGGGCGGGACCCTCGTGTTTCCTCTCGAGTGGAGACGGGTATGTCGGGGAACTTCTTGATTTGCGCCAAGGGTGTGAAGGACCCTTTCGAAGTTCCAGAGGTGAGGTGTGATCAGCCTCGAGACGCCTCAGCGGAAATGGGCCTCATCTCGCCTGGAGGGGAGAACCTCCTGGATTTTCTCGAGTTGCGGCAGGTCTTCTCGAGTTACGACGGGGACCTCAGGGACCCGCTTTGGTGGCCTCAGGAAATGTCAGTACCCATGCGAGTTGCTAGGGGTCATCTCGGGATTCATGTCCCGTCCATGCTGGGGCCTAAGACCTTATGTGGAGTCGGGGCCGGAACCTGAGGATTCCTCTCCATGTTGCCATGGATCTTGGGGTGCTTCTGAGTCTCCCCAGGGGAGTCAGGCCTCGTCTCGAGTGGGGGCATGCACGTGCGCTTTCCTCCTGAGCTGCAGCAGTAGTGTCACGCTTCCTGTCACGTGGATCAAGGGATCTGTGGCTTTCCCTCGAGGCTGTCCCTCGAGGCTATCCCACGAGGCTTTCCCACAGGGCTGTGCCACGTGCCACCTTGGTGTGAGTCGATCCTCGGCGTGAAAGACGAGCCTGTGAAGGGAAAAGAGGTTCCTCTGGAATGGACTGAGACATCTGGGGGACTCTTGGAATGGTGGCACGACCCTGGAGTTCCTCTCGTCGATCCTCTTGAGAGGGCCTCCACTTGAGATGCGACGGGGACGCCGGGAACTCTATACCGACGAAGAAGGGAAAGGATCCCTCATCTCCAGCTACGAGGTGGAAACGGGGCTCCTCTGGATGTGGGCGGGACCCTCGTGTTTCCTCTCGAGTGGAGACGGGTATGTCGGGCAACTTCTTGATTTGCACCAAGGGTGTGAAGGACCTTTCGAAGTTCCAGAGGTGAGGTTTGATCAGCCTCGAGACGCTTCACCGGTTATGGGCGTCATCTCGCCTGGAGGGGAGAACCTCCTGGATTTTCTCGAGTTGTGGCAGGTCTTCTAGAGTTACGACTTGGACCTCAGGGACCCGCTCTGGTGGCCTCAGTAAAGGCCAATACCCATGCGAGTTGCTAGGGGCCATCTCGGGATTCATCTCCCGTCCATGCCGGTGCCTAAGACTGCATGTGGAGTCGGGCCCGGAACCTGAAATTCCTCTCCATGTTGCCATGGACCTTGGGGTGCTTCTGAGTCTCACCAGGGGAGTCAGGCTTCGTCTCGAGTGGGGTCATGCACGTGCGCTTTCCTCCCGAGCTGCAGCTGTAGAGTCACGCTTCCCGTCACGTGGATCAAGGGATCTGTGGCTTTCCCTCGAGGCGTTCGATCGAGGCTTTCCCACGATGCTTTCCCACAGGGCTGTGCCACGTGCCACCTTGGTGTGAGTCGATCCTCGGAGTGAAAGACGAGCCGGTGAAGGGAATAGAGGTTCCTCTGGAATGGACTGAGACATCTGGGGGACTCTTGGAATGGTGACACGACCCTGGATTTCCTCTCACCGTTCCTGTTGAGACGGCCTCCTCTTGAGATGCGACGGGAACACCGGGAACTCTTTCCCAACGAAGCAGGGAAAGGATCCCTCATCTCGAGCTACGAGGCGGAAACGGGGCTCCTCTGGATGTGGGCGGGACCCTCGTGTTTCCTCTCGAGTGGAGACGGGTATGTCGGGGAACTTCTTGATTTGCACCAAGGGTGTGAAGGACCCTTACGAAGTTCCAGAGGTGAGGTGTGATCAGCCTCGAGACGCCTCAGCGAAAATGGGCGTCATCTCGCCTGGAGGGGAGAACCTCCTGGATTTTCTCGAGTTGCGGCAGGTCTTCTCGAGTTACGACGGGGACCTCAGGGACCGGCTCTGGGGGCCTCAGGAAAGGCCTGTCCCCATGCGAGTTGCTGGGGGACCTCTGGGGATTCCTCTTACATCCATGACGGGGCCTCAGTTCCTGTGTGGAGTCGGGACCGGAACCTGGGGATTGCTCTCCAGTGTTGCCATGGATCTTGGGGTGCTTCTGAGTCTCCCCAGGGGAGTCAGGCCTCGACTCGAGTGGGTGCATGCACGTGCGCTTTCCTCCCGAGCTGCAGCAGTAGTGTCACGCTTCCTGTCACGTGAATCAAGGGATCTGCGGCTTTCCCTCGAGGCTGTCCCTCGAGGCTTTCCCACGAGGCTTTCCCACAGGGATGTGCCACGTGCCACATTGGTGTGAGTCAATCCTCGGTATGAAAGACGAACCGGTAAAGGGAGAAGAAGTTCCTCTGGAATGGACTGACATATCTGGGGGACTCTTGGAATGGTGGCACGACCCTGGAGTCCCTCTCGCCGTTCCTGTTGAGAGGGCATCCTCTTGAGATGCGACGGGAAGGCCGGGAACTCTTTCCCGACGAAGCAGGGAAAGGATCCCTCATCTCGAGCTACGAGGCGGAAACGGGGCTTTTCTTGATGTGGGCGGGACCCTCGTATTTCCTCTCGACTGGAGACGGGTATGTCGGGGAACTTCTTGATTTGCACCAAGGGTGTGAAGGACCCTTTCGAAGTTCCAGAGGGGAGGTGTGATCCACCTCGTGACACCTCAGCAGAAATGGGCCTCATCTCGCCTGGAGGGGAGAACCTCCTGGATTTTCTCGAGTTGCGGCAGGTCTTCTCGAGTTACGACGGGGACCTCAGGGACTCGCTCTGGTGGCCTCAGGAGAGGCCAGTCCCCATGCGAGTTGCTAGGGGCCATCTCGGGATACCTCTCCCATCCATGCCGGGACCTAAGACCTTGTGTGGAGTCGGGGCCGGAACCTGAGGATTCCTCTCCATGTTGCCATGGATCTTGGGGTGCTTCTGAGTCTCCCCAGGGGAGTCAGGCTTCGTGTCGAGTGGGGGCATGCACGTGTGCTTTCCTCCCGAGCTGCAGCAGTAGTGTCACGCTTCCTGTCACGTGGATCAAGGGATCTGTGGCTTTCCCTCGAGGCGTTCGCTCGAGGCTTTCCCACGAGGCTTTCCCACAGGGCTGTGCCTCGTGCCACCAAGTGTGAGTCGATCCTCGGCGTGAAAGACGAGCCGGTGAAGGGAAAAGAGGTTCCTCTGGAATGGACTGAGACATCTGGGGGACTCTTGGAATGGTGGCACGACCCTCGAGTTCCTCTCGCCGTTCCTGTTGACAGGGCCTCCTCTTGAGATGCGACGGGAACGCCGGGAACTCTATCCCGACGAAGCAGGGAAAGGATCCCTCATCTCGAGCTGCGAGGCTGAAATGGGGCTCCTCTGGATGTGGGCGGGACCCTCGTGTTTCCTCTCGAGTGGAGTCGGGGAACTTCTTGAGTTGCACCAAGTGTGTGAAGGACCCTTACCAAGTTCCAGAGGAGAGGTGTGATCAGCCTCGAGACGCCTCAGTGGAAATGGGCCTCATCTCGCCTGGAGGGGAGAACCTCCTGGATTTTCTCGAGTTGCGGCAGGTCTTCTCGAGTTACGACGGGGACCTCAGGGACCCGCTCTGGTGGCCTCAGGAGAGGCCAGTCCCCATGCGAGTTGCTAGGGGCCATCTCGCGATACGTCTCCCATCCATGCCGGGACCTAAGACCTTGTGTGGAGTCGGGGCCGGAACCTGAGGATTCCTCTCCATGTTGCCATGGATCTTGGGGTGCTTCTGAGTCTCCCCAGGGGAGTCAGGCTTCGTGTCGAGTGGGGGCATGCACGTGTGCTTTCCTCCCGAGCTGCAGCAGTAGAGTCACGCTTCCTGTCACGTGGATCAAGGGATCTGTGGCTTTCCCTCGAGGCGTTTGCTCGAGGCTTTCCCACGAGGCTTTCCCACAGGGCTGTGCCTCGTGCCACCAAGTGTGAGTTGATCCTCGGCGTGAAAGACGAGCCGGTCAAGGGAAAAGAGGTTCCTCTGGAATGGACTGAGACATCTGGGGGACTCTTGGAATGGTGGCACGACCCTGGAGTTCCTCTCGCCGTTCCAGTTGAGAGGGACTCCTCTTGAGATGCGACGGGAACGCCGGGAACTCTTTCCTGACGAAGCAGGGAAAGGATCCCTCATCTCGAGCTACGAGGCGGAAACGGGGCTTCTTTGGATGTGGGCGGGACGTTCGGGTTTCCTCTCGAGTGGAGACGGGTATGTCGGGGAACTTCTTGATTTGCACCAAGGGTGTGAAGGACCCTTTCGAAGTTCCAGAGGTGAGGTGTGATCAGCCTCGAGACGCCTCAGCGGAAATGGGCCTCATCTCCCCTGGAGGGGAGAACCTCCTGGATTTTCTCGAGTTGCGGCAGGTCTTCTCGAGTTACGACGGGGACCTCAGGGACCCGCTCTGGTGGCCTCAGGAAAGGCCAGTCCCCATGCGAGTTGCTAGGGGACCTCTCGGGATTCCTCTCCCGTCCATGCCACGGCCTCAGTCCTTGTGTGGCGTCGGGGCCGGAACCTGAGGATTCCTCTCCAGTGTTGCCATGGATCTTGGGGTGCTTCTGAGTCTCCTCAGGGGAGTCAGGCCTCGTCTTGAGTGGGGGCGTGCACGTGCGCTTTCCTCCCGAGCTGCAGTAGCAGTGTCACGCTTCCTGTGACGTGGATCAAGGGAGATGCGGCTTTCCCTCGAGGATGTCCCTCGAGGCTTTCCGACGAGGCTTTCCCACAGGGCTGTGCCACGTGCCACCTTGGTGTGAATCGATCCTCGGCGTGAACGACGAGCAGGTGAAGGGAAAAGAGGTTCCTCTGGAATGGACAGAGATATCTGGAGGACTCTTGGAATGGTGGAACCACCCTGGAGTTCCTCTCGCCGTTCCTGTTGAGAGGGCCTCCTCTTGAGATGCGAAGGGAACGCCGGGAATTCTTTCCCGACGAAGCAGGGAAAGGATCCCTCACCTCGAGCTACGAGGCGGAAACGGGGCTCCTCTGGATGTGGGCGGGACCCTCGTGTTTCCTCTCGAGTGGAGACGGGTATGTCAGGGAACTTCTTGAGTTGCACCAAGGGTGTGAAGGACCCATTCCACGTTCCAGAGGTGTGGTGTGATTAGCCCCAAGAAGCCTCTGCGGAAATGGGCCTCATCTCGCCTGCAGGGGAGAACCTCCTGGATATTCTCGAGTTGCGGCAGGTCTTCTCGAGTTACGACGGGGACCTCAGGGACCCGCACTGGTGGCCTCAGGAAGGGCCAGTCCCCATGCGAGTTGCTAGGGGCCATCCCGGGATTCCTCTCCCGTCGATGCCGGGGCCTAAGACCTTGTGTGGAGTCGGGGACGGAACCTGAGATTTCCTCTCCAGTGTTGACATGGATTTTGGGGTGCCTCTGAGTCTCCCCAGGGGAGTCAGGCCTCGTCTCGAGTTGGGGCATGCACGTGTGCTTCCCTCCCGAGCTGCAGCAGTAGGGTCACGCTTCCTGTCACGTGGATAGGGGATCTGTGGGTTTCCCTTGATTCTTTCCCTCGAGGCTTTCCCACGAGGCTTTCCCACAGGGCTGTGCCAAGTGCCACCTTGGTGTGAGTCGATCCTCGGCGTGAAAGACGAGCCGGTGAAGGGAAAATAGGTTCCTCTGGAATGGACAGAGACATCTGGGGGACTCTTGGAATGGTGGCACGACCCTGGAGTTCCTCTCGCCGTTCCTGATGAGAGGGCCTCCTCTTGAGATGCGACGGGAACGCCGGGAATTCTTTAACGACGATGCAGGGAAAGGATCCCTCACCTCGAGCTATGAGGCAGAAATGGGGCTCCTCTGGATGTGGGCGGAAACCTCGTGTTTCCTCTCGAGTGGAGAAGGGTATGTCGGGGGACTTCTTGAGTTGCACCAAGGGTGTGAAGGACCCTTTCGACGTTCCAGAGGTGAGGTGTGATTAGCCCCGAGAAGCCTCTGCGGAAATGGGCCTCATCTCGCCTGCAGGGGAGAACCTCCTGGATATTCTCGAGTTGCGGCAGGTCTTCTCGAGTTACGACGGGGACCTCAGGGACCCGCTCTGGTGGCCTCAGGAAGGGCCAGTCCCCATGCGAGTTGCTAGGGGCCATCCCGGGATTCCTCTCCCGTCGATGCCGGGGCCTAAGACCTTGTGTGGAGTCGGGGCCGGAACCTGAGCATTCCTCTCCAGTGTTGACATGGATTTTGGGGTTCCTCTGAGTCTCTCCAGGGGAGTCAGGCCTCGTCTCGTGTAGGGGCATGCACGTGCGCTTTCCTCCCAAGCTGCAGCAGTAGGGTCACGCTTCCTGTCATGTGGATCAAGGGATCTGTGGCTTTCCCTCGAGGCTATACCTCGAGGCTTTCCCAAGAGGCTTTCCCACAGGGCTGTGCCAAGTGCCACCTTGGTGTGAGTCGATCCTCGGCGTGAAAGACGAGCCGGTGAAGGGAAAAGAGGTTCCTCTGGAATGGACAGAGACATCTGGGGGACTTTTGGAATGGTGGCACGACCCTGGAGTTCCTCTCACCGTTCCTGTTGAGAGGGCCTCCTCTTGAGATGCGACGGGAACGCCGGAAATATTTCGCAACGAAGCAGGGAAAGGTTCCCTCACCTCGAGCTATGAGGCAGAAACGGGGCTCCTCTGGATGTGGGCGGGACCCTCGTGTTTCCTCTCGAGTGGAGAAGGGTATGTCGGGGGACCTCTTGAGTTGCACCAAGGGTGTGAAGGACCCTTTCGACGTTCCAGAGGTGAGGTGTGATTAGCCCCGAGAAGCCTCTGCAGAAATGGGCCTCATCTCGCCTGCAAGGGAGAACCTCCTGGATATTCTCGAGTTGCGGCAGGTCTTCTCGAGTTACGACGGGGACCTCCGGGACCCGCTCTGGTGGCCTCAGGAAGGGCCAGTCCCCATGCGAGTTGCTAGGGGCCATCTCGGGATTCCTCTCCAGTCGATGCCGGGGCCGAAGACCTTGCTTGGAGTCGGGGCCGGAACCTGAGCATTCCTCTCCAGTGTTGACATGGATTTTGGGGTGCCTCTGAGTCTCCCAAGGGGAGTCAGGCCTCGTTTCGAGTGGGGGCATGCACGTGCGCCTCCCTCCCGAGCTGCAGCATAGGGTCACGCTTCCTGTCACGGGGATCAAGGGATCTGTGGCTTTCCCTCCAGGCTTTCCCACAGGGCTGTGCCAAGTGCCACCTTGGTGTGAGTCGATCCTCGGCGTGAAAGACGAGCCGGTGAAGGGAAAAGAGGTTCCTCTGGAATGGACAGAGGCATCTGGTTGACTCTTGGAATGGTGGCACGACCCTGGAGTTCCTCTCGCCGTTCCTGTTGAGAGGGCCTCCACTTGAGATGCGACGGGAACGCCGGGAATTCTTTCGCAAGGAAGCAGGGAAACGATCCCTCACCTCGAGCTATGAGGCAGAAACGGGGCTAGTCTGGATGTGGGCGGGACCCTCGTGATTCCTCTCGAGTGGAGAAGGGTATGTCGGGGGACTTCTTGAGTTGCACCAAGGGTGTGAAGGACCCTTTCGACGTTCCAGAGGTGAGGTGTGATTAGCCCCGAGAAGCCTCTGCGGAAATGGGCCTCATCTCGCCTGCAGGGGAGTACTTCCTGGATATTCTGGGGTTGCGGCAGGTCTTCTAGAGTTACGACGGGGACCTCCGGGACCCGCTCTGGTGGCCTCAGGAAGGGCCAGTCACCATGCGAGTTGCTAGGGGCCATCTCGGGATTCCTCTCCCGTCGATGCTGGGGCCTAAGACCTTGTGTGGAGTCGGGGCCGGAACCTGAGCATTCCTCTCCAGTGTTGTCAAGGATTTTGGGGTGCCTCTGAGTCTCTCCAGGGGATTCAGGCCTCGTCTCGAGTGGGGGCATGCATGTGCGCTTTCCTCCCCAGCTGCATCAGTAGGGTCACGCTTCCTGTCACGTGGATAAAGGGATCTGTGGCTTTCTCTCGACGCTTTCCCACAGGGCTGTGCCAAGTGCCACCTTGGTGTGAGTCGATCCTCGGCGTGAAAGACGAGCCGGTGAAGGGAAACTAGGTTCCTCTGGAATGGACAGAGACATCTGAGGGACTCTGGGAATGGTGGCACGACCCTGGAGTTCCTCTCGCCGTTCCTGATGAGAGGGCCTCCTCTTGAGATTCGACGGGAACGCCGGGAATTATTTCCCCACGAAGCAGGGAAAGTATCCCCCACCTCGAGCTACGAGGCGGAAACGGGGCTCCTCTGGATGTGGGCGGGACCCTCGTGTTTCCTCTCGAGTGGAGAAGGGTATGTCGAGGAACTTCTTGAGTTGCACCAAGGGTGTGAAGGACCCTTTCGACGTTCCAGAGGTGAGGTGTGATTAGCCCCGAGAAGCCTCTGCGGAAATGGGCCTCATTTCGCCTGCAGGGAAGAACCTCCTGGATATTCTCGAGTTGCGGCAGGTCTTCTCGAGTTACGACGGGGACCTCAGGGACCCGCTCTGGTGGCCGCAGGAAGGGCCAGTCCCCATGCGAGTTGCTAGGGGCCACCTCGGGATTCCTCTCCCGTCGATGCCGGGGCCTAAGACCTTGTGTCGAGTCGGGGCCGGAACCTGAGGATTCCTCTCCAGTGTTGACATGGATTTTGGGGTGCCTCTGAGTCTCCCCAGGGGAGTCAGGCCTCGTCTCGAGTGGCTGCATGCACGTGCGCTTTCCTCCCGAGCTGCAGCAGTAGGGTCACGCTTCCTGTCACGTGGATCAAGGGATCTGTGGCTTTCCCTCGAGGCTATACCTCGAGGCTTTCCCACGAGGCTTTCCCTCAGGGCTGTGCCAAGTGCCACCTTGGTGTGAGTCGATCCTCGGCGTGAAAGACGAGCCAGTGAAGGGAAAATAGGTTCCTCTGGAATGGAAAGAGACCTCTGGGGGACTCTTGGAATGGTGGCACGACCCTGGAGTTCCTCTCGCCGTTCCTGTTGAGAGGGCCTCCTCTTGAGATACGACGGGAACGCTGGGAATTCTTTTCCGCCGAAGCAGGGAAAGGATCCCTCACCTCGAGCTACGAGGCGGAAACGGGGCTCCTCTGGATGTGGGCGGGACCCTCGTGTTTCCTCTCGCGTGGAGACGGGTATGTCGGGGAACTTCTTGAGTTGCACCAAGGGTGTGAAGGACCCTTTCGACGTTCCAGAGCTGAGGTGTGAATAGCCCCGAGAAGCCTCTGGGGAAATGGGCCTCATCTCGCCTGCAGGGGAGAACCTCCTGGATATTCTCGAGTTGCGGCAGGTCTTCTCGAGTTACGACGGGGACCTCAGGGACCAGCTCTGGTGGCCTCAGGAAGGGCCAGTCCCCATGCGAGTTGCTAGGGGCCATCCCGGGATTCCTCTCCCTTCGATGCCGGGGCCTAAGACCTTGTGTGGAGTCGGGGCCGGAACCTGAGCATTCCTCTCCAGTGTTGACATGGATTTTGGGGTGCCTCTGAGTCTCTCCAGGGGAGTCAGGCCTCGTCTCGAGTTGGGGCATGCACGTGCACTTTCCTCCCAAGCTGCAGCAGTAGGGTCACGCTTCCTGTCACGTGGATCAAGGGATCTGTGGCTTTCCCTCGAGGCTATACCTCGAGGCTTTCCCAAGAGGCTTCCCCACAGGGCTGTGCCAAGTGCCACCTTGGTGTGAGTCGATCCTCGGCGTGAAAGACGAGCCGGTGAAGGGAAAAGAGGTTCCTCTGGAATGGACAGAGACATCTGGGGGACTCTTGGAATGGTGGCACGACCCTGGAGTTCCTCTCGCCGTTCCTGTTGAGAGGGCCTCCTCTTGAGATGCAACGGGAACGCCGGGAATTCTTTCCCATCGAAGCAGGGAAAGGATCCCTCACCTCGAGCTACGAGGCGGAAACGGGGCTCCTCTGGATGTGGGCGGGACCCTCGTTTTTTCTCTCGAGTGGAGAAGGTTATGTCGGGGAACTTCTTGAGTTGCACCAAGGGTGTGAAGGACCCTTTCGACGTTCCAGAGATGAGGTGTGATTAGCCCCGAGAAGCCTCTGCGGAAATGGGCCTCATCTCGCCTGCAGGGGAGAACCTCCTGGAAATTCTCGAGTTGCGGCAGGTCTTCTCGAGTTACGACGGGAACCTCAGGGACCCGCTCTGGTGGCCTCAGGAAGGGCCAGTCCGAATGCGAGTTGCTAGGGGCCATCTCGGGATTCCTCTCCCGTCGATGCCGGGGCCTAAGAAATTGTGTGGAGTCAGGGCCGGAACCTGAGCATTCCTCTCCAGTGTTGACATGGATTTTGGGGTGCCTCTGAGTCTCCACAGGGGAGTCAGGCCTCGTCTCGAGTGGGGGCATGCACGTGCGCTTCCCTCCCGAGCTGCAGCAGTAGGGTCACGCTTCCTGTCACGGGGATCAAGGGATCTGTGGCTTTCCCTCGAGGCTTTCCCACAGGGCTTTGCCAAGTACCACCTTGGTGTGAGTCGATCCTCGGCGTGAAAGACGAGCCGGTGAAGGGAAAAGAGGTTCCTCTGGAATGGACTGAGACATCTGGGGGACTCTTGGAATGGTGGCACAACCCTGAAGTTCCTCTCGCCGTTCCTGTTGAGAGGGCCTCCTCTTGAGTTGCGATGGGAACACCGGGAATTCTTTCCCGAAGGATTAGGGAAAGGATCCCTCACCTCGAGCTACGAGGCGGAAACGGGGCTCCACTGGATGTGGGCGGGACCCTCGTGTTTCCTCTCGAGTGGAGAAGGGTATGTCGGGGGACCTCTTGAGTTGCACCAAGGGTGTGTAGGACCCTTTCGACGTTCCAGAGGTGAGGTGTGATTAGCCCCGAGAAGCCTCTGCGGAAATGGGCCTCATCTCGCCTGCAAGGGAGAACCTCCTGGATATTCTCGAGTTGCGGCAGGTCTTCTCGAGTTACGACGGGGACCTCAGGGACCTGCTCTGGTGGCCTCAGGAAGGGCCAGTCCCCATGCGAGTTTCTAGGGGCCATCTCGGGATTCCTCTCCAGTCGATGCCGGGGCCGAAGACCTTGTTTGGAGTCGGGGCCGGAACCTGAGCATTCCTCTCCAGTGTTGACATGGATTTTGGGGTGCCTCTGAGTCTCCCAAGGGGAGTCAGGCCTCGTCTCGAGTGGGGGCATGCACGTGCCCTTCCCTCCCGAGCTGCAGCAGTAGGGTCACGCTTCCTGTCACGTGGATCAAGGGATCTGTGGCTTTCCCTCCAGGCTTTCCCACAGGGCTGTGCCAAGTGCCACCTTGGTGTGAATCGATCCTCGGCGTGAACGAGGAGCAGGTGAAGGGAAAAGAGGTTCCTCTGGAATGGACAGAGATATCTGGAGGACTCTTGGAATGGTGGAACCACCCTGGAGTTCCTCTCGCCGTTCCTGTTGAGAGGGCCTCCTCTTGAGATGCGAAGGGAACGCCGGGAATTCTTTCCCGACGAAGCAGGGAAAGGATCCCTCACCTCGAGCTACGAGACGGAAACGGGGCTCCTCTGGATGTGGGCGGGACCCTCGTGTTTCCTCTCGAGTGGAGACGGGTATGTCAGGGAACTTCTTGAGTTGCACCAAGGGTGTGAAGGACCCATTCCACGTTCCAGAGGTGTGGTGTGATTAGCCCCAAGAAGCCTCTGCGGAAATGGGCCTCATCTCGCCTGCAGGGGAGAACCTCCTGGATATTCTCGAGTTGTGGCAGGTCTTCTCGAGTTACGACGGGGACCTCAGGGACCCGCACTGGTGGCCTCAGGAAGGGCCAGTCCCCATGCGAGTTGCTAGGGGCCATCCCGGGATTCCTCTCCCGTCGATGCCGGGGCCTAAGACCTTGTGTGGAGTCGGGGACGGAACCTGAGATTTCCTCTCCAGTGTTGACATGGATTTTGGGGTGCCTCTGAGTCTCCCCAGGGGAGTCAGGCCTCGTCTCGAGTTGGGGCATGCACGTGTGCTTCCCTCCCGAGCTGCAGCAGTAGGGTCACGCTTCCTGTCACGTGGACAGGGGATCTGTGGATTTCCCTTGATTCTTTCCTTCGAGGCTTTCCCACGAGGCTTTCCCACAGGGCTGTGCCAAGTGCCACCTTGGTGTGAGTCGATCCTCGGCGTGAAAGACGAGCCGGTGAAGGGAAAATAGGTTCCTCTGGAATGGACAGAGACATCTGGGGGACTCTTGGAATGGTGGCACGACCCTGGAGTTCCTCTCGCCGTTCCTGATGAGAGGGCCTCCTCTTGAGATGCGACGGGAACGCCGGGAATTCTTTAACGACGATGCAGGGAAAGGATCCCTCACCTCGAGCTACGAGGCGGAAACGGGGCTCCTCTGGATGTGGGCGGGACCCTCGTGTTTCCTCTCGAGTGGAGAAGGGTATGTCGTGGAACTTCTTGAGTTGCACCAAGGGTGTGAAGGACCCTATCGACGTTCCAGAGGTGAGGTGTGATTAGCCCCGAGAAGCCTCTACGGAAATGGGCCTCATCTCGCCTGCAGGGGAGAACCTCCTGGATATTCACGGGTTGCGGCAGGTCTTCTAGAGTTACGACGGGGACCTCAGGGACCCGCTCTGGTGGCCTCAGGAAGGGCCAGTCCCCATGCGAGTGGCTAGGGGCCACCTCGGGATTCCTCTCCCGTCGATGCCGGAGCCTAAGTCCTTGTGTGAAGTCGGGGCCGGAACCTGCTGATTCCTCTCCAGTGTTGACATGGATTTTGGGGTTCCTCTGAGTCTCCCCAGGGGAGTCAGGCCTCGTCTCGAGTGGGGGCATGCTCGTGCGCTTCCCTCCCGAGCTGCAGGAGTAGGGTCACGCTTCCTGTCACATGGATCAAGGGATCTGTGGCTTTCTCTCGAGGCTTTCCCACAGGGCTGTGCCAAGTGCCACCTTGGTGTGAGTCGATCCTCGGCGTGAAAGACGAGCCGGTGAAGGGAAAAGAGGTTCCTCTGGAATGGACAGAGACATGTGGGGGACTCTTGGAATGGTGGCACGACCCTGGAGTTCCTCTCGCCGTTCCTGATGAGAGGGCCTCCTCTTGAGATTCGACGGGAACGCCGGGAATTCTTTCCCGACGAAGCAGGGAAAGGATCCCCCACCTCGAGCTACGAGGCGGAAACGGGGCTCCTCTGGATGTGGGCGGGACCCTCGTGTTTCCTCTCGAGTGGAGAAGGGTATGTCGGGGAACTTCTTGAGTTGCACCAAGGGTGTGAAGGACCCTTTCGACGTTCCAGAGGTGAGGTGTGATTAGCCCCGAGAAGCCTCTGCGGAAATGGGCCTCATCTCGCCTGCAGGGGAGAACCTCCTGGATATTCTCGAGTTGTGGCAGGTCTTCTCGAGTTACGACGGAGACCTCAGGGACCCGCTCTGGTGGCCTCAGGAAGGGCCAGTCCCCATGCGAGTTGCTAGGGGCCACCTCGGAAATCCTCTCCCGTCGATGCCGGGGCCTAAGACCTTGTGTCGAGTCGGGGCCGGAACCTGAGGATTCCTCTCCAGTGTTGACATGGATTTTGGGGTGCCTCTGAGTCTCCCCAGGGGAGTCAGGCCTCGTCTCGAGTGGCTGCATGCACGTGCGCTTTCCTCCCGAGCTGCAGCAGTAGGGTCACGGTTCCTGTCACGTGGATCAAGGGATCTGTGGCTTTCCCTCGAGGCTATACCTCGAGGCTTTCCCACGAGGCTTTCCCTCAGGGCTGTGCCAAGTGCCACCTTGGTGTGAGTCGATCCTCGGCGTGAAAGACGAGCCAGTGAAGGGAAAATAGGTTCCTCTGGAATGGAAAGAGACATCTGGGGGACTCTTGGAATGGTGGCACGACCCTGGAGTTCCTCTCGCCGTTCCTGTTGAGAGGGCCTCCTCTTGAGATACAACGGGAACGCCGGGAATTCTTTTCCGACGAAGCAGGGAAGGGATCCCTCACCTCGAGCTACGAGGCGGAAACGGGGCTCCTCTGGATGTGGGCGGGACCCTCGTGTTTCCTCTCGCGTGGAGACGGGTATGTCGGGGAACTTCTTGAGTTGCAACAAGGGTGTGAAGGACCCTTTCGACGTTCCAGAGCTGAGGTGTGAATAGCCCCGAGAAGCCTCTGCGGAAATGGGCCTCATCTCGCCTGCAGGGGAGAACCTCCTGGATATTCTCGAGTTGCGGCAGGTCTTCTCGTGTTACGACGGGGACCTCAGGGACCAGCTCTGGTGGCCTCAGGAAGGGCCAGTCCCCATGCGAGTTGCTAGGGGCCATCCCGGGATTCCTCTCCCGTCGATGCCGGGGCCTAAGACCTTGTGTGGAGTCGGGGCCGGAACCTGAGCATTCCTCTCCAGTGTTGACATGGATTTTGGGGTGCCTCTGAGTCTCCACAGGGGAGTCAGGCCTCGTCTCGAGTGGGGGCATGCACGTGCGCTTAGCTCCCAAGCTGCAGCAGTAGGGTCACGCATCCTGTCACGTGGATCAAGGGATCTGTGGCTTTCCCTCGAGGCTATACCTCGAGGCTTTCCCAAGAGGCTTTCCCACAGGGCTGTGCCAAGTGCCACCTTGGTGTGAGTCGATCCTCGGCGTGAAAGACGAGCCGGTGAAGGGAAAAGAGGTTCCTCTGGAATGGACAGAGACATTTGGGGGACTCTTGAAATGGGGGCACGACCCTGGAGTTCCTCTCGCCATTCCTGTTGAGAGGGCCTCCTCTTGAGATGCGACGGGAACGTCGGAAATATTTCGCAACGAAGCAGGGAAAGGTTCCCTCACCTCGAGCTATGAGGCAGAAACGGGGCTCCTCTGGATGTGGGCGGGACCCTCGTGTTTCCTCTCGAGTGGAGAAGGGTATGTCGGGGAACTTCTTGAGTTGCACCAAGGGTGTGAAGGACCCTTTCGACGTTCCAGAGGTGAGGTGTGATTAGCCCCGAGAAGCCTCTGCGGAAATGGGCCTCATCTCGCCTGCAGGGGAGAACCTCCTGGATATTCTCGAGTTGCGGCAGGTCTTCTCGAGTTACGACGGGGACCTCAGGGACCAGCTCTGGTGGCCTCAGGAAGGGCCAGTCCCCATGCGAGTTGCTAGGGGCCATCCCGGGATTCCTCTCCCGTCAATGCCGGGGCCTAAGACCTTGTGTGGAGTCGGGGCCGGAACCTGAGCATTCCTCTCCAGTGTTGACATGGATTTTGGGGTGCCTCTGAGTCTCTCCAGGGGAGTCAGGCCTCGTCTCGAGTGGGGGCATGCACGTGCACTTTCCTCCCAAGCTGCAGCAGTAGGGTCACGCTTCCTGTCACGTGGATCAAGGGATCTGTGGCTTTCCCTCCAGGCTATACCTCGAGGCTTTCCCAAGAGGCTTTCCCACAGGGCTGTGCCAAGTGCCACCTTGGTGTGAGTCGATCCTCGGCGTGAAAGACGAGCCGGTGAAGGGAAAAGAGGTTCCTCTGGAATGGACAGAGACATCTGGGGGACTCTTGGAATGGTGGCACGACCCTGGAGTTCCTCTCGCCGTTCCTGTTGAGAGGGCCTCCTCTTGAGATGCAACGGGAACGCCGGGAATTCTTTCCCATCGAAGCAGGGAAAGGATCCCTCACCTCGAGCTACGAGGCGGAAACGGGGCTCTTCTGGATGTGGGCGGGACCCTCGTTTTTTCTCTCGAGTGGAGAAGGTTATGTCGGGGAACTTCTTGAGTTGCACCAAGGGTGTGAAGGACCCTTTCGACGTTCCAGAGATGAGGTGTGATTAGCCCCGAGAAGCCTCTGCGGAAATGGGCCTCATCTCGCCTGCAGGGGAGAACCTCCTGGAAATTCTCGAGTTGCGGCAGGTCTTCTCGAGTTACGACGGGGACCTCCGGGACCCGCTCTGGTGGCCTCAGGAAGGGCCAGTCCCCATGCGAGTTGCTAGGGGCCATCTCGGGATTCCTCTCCCGTCAATGCCAGGGCCTAAGACCTTGTGTGGAGTCAGGGCCGGAACCTGAGCATTCCTCTCCAGTGTTGACATGGATTTTGGGGTGCCTCTGAGTCTCCACAGGGGAGTCAGGCCTCGTCTCGAGTGGGGGCATGCACGTGCGCTTCCCTCCCGAGCTGCAGCAGTAGGGTCACGCTTCCTGTCACGGGGATCAAGGGATCTGTGGATTTCCCTTGATTCTTTCCCTCGAGGCTTTCCCACGAGGCTTTCAACAGGTCTGTGCCAAGTGCCACCTTGTTGTGAGTCGATCCTCGGCGTGAAAGACGAGCCGGTGAAGGGAAACTAGGTTCCTCTGGAATGGACAGAGACATCTGAGGGACTCTGGGAATGGTGGCACGACCCTGGAGTTCCTCTCGCCGTTCCTGATGAGAGGGCCTCCTCTTGAGATTCGACGGGAACGCCGGGAATTCTTTCCCCACGAAGCAGGGAAAGTATCCCCCACCTCGAGCTACGAGGCGGAAACGGGGCTCCTCTGGATGTGGGCGGGACCCTCGTGTTTCCTCTCGCGTGGAGACGGGTATGTCGGGGAACTTCTTGAGTTGCACCAAGGGTGTGAAGGACCCTTTCGACGTTCCAGAGCTGAGGTGTGAATAGCCCCGAGAAGCCTCTGCGGAAATGGGCCTCATCTCGCCTGCAGGGGAGAACCTCCTGGATATTCTCGAGTTGCGGCAGGTCTTCTCGAGTTACGACGGGGACCTCAGGGACCAGCTCTGGTGGCCTCAGGAAGGGCCAGTCCCCATGCGAGTTGCTAGGGGCCATCCCGGGATTCCTCTCCCGTCGATGCCGGGGCCTAAGACCTTGTGTGGAGTCGGGGCCGGAACCTGAGCATTCCTCTCCAGTGTTGACATGGATTTTGGGGTGCCTCTGAGTCTCTCCAGGGGAGTCAGGCCTCGTCTCGAGTGGGGGCATGCACGTGCACTTTCCTCCCAAGCTGCAGCAGTAGGGTCACGCTTCCTGTCACGTGGATCAAGGGATCTGTGGCTTTCCCTCGAGGCTATACCTCGAGGCTTTCCCACGAGGCTTTCCCACAGGGCTGTGCCAAGTGCCACCTTGGTGTGAGTCGATCCTCGGCGTGAAAGACGAGCCGGTGAAGGGAAAAGAGGTTCCTCTGGAATGGACAGAGACATCTGGGGGACTCTTGGAATGGTGGCACGACCCTGGAGTTCCTCTCGCCGTTCCTGTTGAGAGGGCCTCCTCTTGAGATGCAACGGGAACGCCGGGAATTCTTTCCCATCGAAGCAGGGAAAGGATCCCTCACCTCGAGCTACGAGGCGGAAACGGGGCTCCTCTGGATGTGGGCGGGACCCTCGTTTTTTCTCTCGAGTGGAGAAGGTTATGTCGGGGAACTTCTTGAGTTGCACCAAGGGTGTGAAGGACCCTTTCGACGTTCCAGAGATGAGGTGTGACTAGCCCCGAGAAGCCTCTGCGGAAATGGGCCTCATCTCGCCTGCAGGGGAGAACCTCCTGGAAATTCTCGAGTTGCGGCAGGTCTTCTCGAGTTACGACGGGAACCTCAGGGACCCGCTCTGGTGGCCTCAGGAAGGGCCAGTCCCAATGCGAGTTGCTAGGGTCCATCTCGGGATTCCTCTCCCGTCGATGCCGGGGCCTAAGAAATTGTGTGGAGTCAGGTCCGGAACCTGAGCATTCCTCTCCAGTGTTGACATGGATTTTGGGGTGCCTCTGAGTCTCCACAGGGGAGTCAGGCCTCGTCTCGAGTGGGGGCATGCACGTGCGCTTCCCTCCCGAGCTGCAGCAGTAGGGTCACGCTTCCTGTCACGGGGATCAAGGGATCTGTGGCTTTCCCTCGAGGCTTTCCCACAGGGCTTTGCCAAGTACCACCTTGGTGTGAGTCGATCCTCGGCGTGAAAGACGAGCCGGTGAAGGGAAAAGAGGTTCCTCTGGAATGGACTGAGACATCTGGGGGACTCTTGGAATGGTGGCACAACCCTGAAGTTCCTCTCGCCGTTCCTGTTGAGAGGGCCTCCTCTTGAGTTGTGATGGGAACACCGGGAATTCTTTCCCGAAGGATCAGGGAAAGGATCCCTCACCTCGAGCTACGAGGCGGAAACGGAGCTCCACTGGATGTGGGCGGGACCCTCGTGTTTCCTCTCGATTGGAGACGGGTATGTCAGGGAACTTCTTGATTTGCACCAAGGGTGTGAAGGACCCTTTCGACGTTCCAGAGGTGAGGTGTGATTAGCCCCGAGAAGCCTCTGCAGAAATGGGCCTCATCTCGCCTGCAGGGGAGAACCTCCTGGATATTCTCGAGTTGCGGCAGGTCTTCTCGAGTTACGACGGGGACCTCAGGGACCCGCTCCGGTGGCCTCAGGAAGGGCCAGTCCCCATGCGAGTTGCTAGGGGCCATCCCGGAATTCCTCTCCCGTCGATGCCGGGGCCTAAGACCTTGTGTGGAGTCGGGGCCGGAACCTGAGATTTCCTCTCCATTGTTGACATGGATTTTGGGGTGCCTCTGAGTCTCCACAGGGGAGTCAGGCCTCGTCTCGAGTTGGGGCATGCACGTGCGCTTCCCTCCCGAGCTGCAGCAGTAGGGTCACGCTTTCTGTCACGTGGACAAGGGATCTGTGGATTTCCCTTGATGCTTTCCCTCGAGGCTTTCCCACGAGGCTTTCCCACAGGTCTGTGCCAAGTGCCACCTTGGGGTGAGTCGATCCTCGGCGTGAAAGTCGAGCCGGTGAAGGGAAAAGAGGTTCCTCTGGAATGGACAGAGACATCTGGGGGACTCTTGGAATGGTTGCACGACTCTGGAGTTCCTCTCGCCCGTTCCTGATGAGAGGGCCTCCTCTTGAGATGCGACGGGAACGCCGGGAATTCTTTCCCGACGAAGCATTGAAAGGATCCCTCACCTCGAGCTACGAGGTGGAAACGGGGCTCCTCTGGATGTGGGCGGGACCCTCGTCTTTCCTCTCGAGTGGAGAAGGGTATGTCGGGGAACTTCTTGAGTTGCACCAAGGGTGTGAAGGACCCTTTCGACGTTCCAGAGGTGAGGTGTGATTAGCCCCGAGAAGCCTCTGCGGAAATGGGCCTCATCTCGCCTGCAGGGGAGAACCTCCTGGATATTCTCGAGTTGTGGCAGGTCTTCTCGAGTTACGACGGGGACCTCAGGGACCCGCTATGGTGGCCTCAGGAAGGGCCAGTCCCCATGCGAGTTGCTAGGGGCCACCTCGGGAATCCTCTCCCGTCGATGCCGGGGCCTAAGACCTTGTGTCGAGTCGGGGCCGGAACCTGAGGATTCCTCTCCAGTGTTGACATGGATTTTGGGGTGCCTCTGAGTCTCCCCAGGGGAATCAGGCCTCGTCTCGAGTGGCTGCATGCACGTGCGCTTTCCTCCCGAGCTGCAGCAGTAGGGTCACGGTTCCTGTCACGTGGATCAAGGGATCTGTGGCTTTCCCTCGAGGCTATACCTCGAGGCTTTCCCACGAGGCTTTCCCTCAGGGCTGTGCCAAGTGCCACCTTGGTGTGAGTCGATCCTCGGCGTGAAAGACGAGCCAGTGAAGGGAAAATAGGTTCCTCTGGAATGGAAAGAGACATCTGGGGGACTCTTGGAATGGTGGCACGACCCTGGAGTTCCTCTCGCCGTTCCTGTTGAGAGGGCCTCCTCTTGAGATACAACGGGAACGCCGGGAATTCTTTTCCGACGAAGCAGGGAAAGGATCCCTCACCTCGAGCTACGAGGCGGAAACGGGGCTCCTCTGGATGTGGGCGGGACCCTCGTGTTTCCTCTCGCGTGGAGACGGGTATGTCGGGGAACTTCTTGAGTTGCAACAAGGGTGTGAAGGACCCTTTCGACGTTCCAGAGCTGAGGTGTGAATAGCCCCGAGAAGCCTCTGCGGAAATGGGCCTCATCTCGCCTGCAGGGGAGAACCTCCTGGATATTCTCGAGTTGCGGCAGGTCTTCTCGAGTTACGACGGGGACCTCAGGGACCCGCTCTGGTGGCCTCAGGAAGGGCCAGTCCCCATGCGAGTTGCTAGGGGCCATCCCGGGATTTCTCTCCCGTCGATGCCGGGGCCTAAGACCTTGTGTGGAGTCGGGGCCGGAACCTGAGCATTCCTCTCCAGTGTTGACATGGATTTTGGGGTGCCTCTGAGTCTCTCCAGGGGAGTCAGGCCTCGTCTCGAGTGGGGGCATGCACGTGCGCTTTCCTCCCAAGCTGCAGCAGTAGGGTCACGCTTCCTGTCACGTGGATCAAGGGATCTGTGGCTTTCCCTCGAGGCTATACCTCGAGGCTTTCCCAAGAGGCTTTCCCACAGGGCTGTGCCAAGTGCCACCTTGGTGTGAGTCGATCCTCGGCGTGAAAGACGAGCCGGTGAAGGGAAAAGAGGTTCCTCTGGAATGGACAGAGACATCTGGGGGACTCTTGAAATGGGGGCACGACCCTGGAGTTCCTCTCGCCATTCCTGTTGAGAGGGCCTCCTCTTGAGATGCGACGGGAACGTCGGAAATATTTCGCAACGAAGCAGGGAAAGGTTCCCTCACCTCGAGCTATGAGGCAGAAACGGGGCTCCTCTGGATGTGGGCGGGACCCTCGTGTTTCCTCTCGAGTGGAGAAGGGTATGTCGGGGGACCTCTTGAGTTGCACCAAGGGTGTGAAGGACCCTTTCGACGTTCCAGAGGTGAGGTGTGATTAGCCCCGAGAAGCCTCTGCGGAAATGGGCCTCATTTCGCCTGCAAGGGAGAACCTCCTGGATATTCTCGAGATGCGGCAGGTCTTCTCGAGTTACGACGGGGACCCCAGGGACCCGCTATGGTGGCCTCAGGAAGGGCCAGTCCCCATGCGAGTTTTTAGGGGCCATCTCGGGATTCCTCTCCAGTCGATGTCGGGGCCGAAGACCTTGTTTGGAGTCGGGGCCGGAACCTGAGCATTCCTCTCCAGTGTTGACATGGATTTTGGGGTGCCTCTGAGTCTCCCCAGGTGAGTCAGGCCTCGTCTCGAGTGGGGGCATGCACGTGCGCCTCCCTCCCGAGCTGCAGCAGTAGGGTCACGCTTCCTGTCACGTGGATCAAGGTATCTGTGGCTTTCCCTCCAGGCTTTCCCACAGGGCTGTGCCAAGTGCCACCTTGGTGTGAATCGATCCTCGGCGTGAACGACGAGCCGGTGAAGGGAAAAGAGGTTCCTCTGGAATGGACAGAGATATCTGGAGGACTCTTGGAATGGTGGCACCACCCTGGAGTAACTCTCGCCGTTCCTGTTGAGAGGGCCTCCTCTTGAGATGCGAAGGGAACGCCGGGAATTCTTTCCCGACGAAGCAGGGAAAGGATCCCTCACCTCGAGCTACGAGGCGGAAACGGGGCTCCTCTGGATGTGGGCGGGACCCTCGTGTTTCCTCTCGAGTGGAGACGGGTATGTCAGGGAACTTCTTGAGTTGCACCAAGGGTGTGAAGGACCCATTCCACGTTCCAGAGGTGTGGTGTGATTAGCCCCAAGAAGCCTCTGCGGAAATGGGCCTCATCTCGCCTGCAGGGGAGAACCTCCTGGATATTCTCGAGTTGCGGCAGGTCTTCTCGAGTTACGACGGGGACCTCAGGGACCCGCTCTGGTGGCCTCAGGAAGGGCCAGTCCCCATGCGAGTTGCTAGGGGCCACCTCGGGATTCCTCTCCCGTCGATGCCGGGGCCTAAGACCTTGTGTGGAGTCGGGGACGGAACCTGAGATTTCCTCTCCAGTGTTGACATGGATTTTGGGGTGCCTCTGAGTCTCCCCAGGGGATTCACGCCTCGTCTCGAGTTGGGGCATGCACGTGCGCTTCCCTCCCGAGCTGCAGCAGTAGGGTCAAGCTTCCTGTCACGTGGACAAGGGATCTGTGGATTTCCCTTGATGCTTTCCCTCGAGGCTTTCCCACGAGGCTTTCCTACAGGGCTGTGCCAAGTGCCACCTTGGTGTGAGTCGATCCTCGGCGTGAATGACGAGCCGGTGAAGGGAAAAGAGGTTCCTCTGGAATGGACAGAGACATCTGGTTGACTCTTGGTATCGTGGCACGACGCTGGAGTTCCTCTCGCCGTTCCTATTGAGAGGGCCTCCTCTTGAGATGCGACGGGAACGCCGGGAATTCTTTCCCGATGAAGCAGGGAAAGGATCCTTCACCTCGAGCTACGAGGCGGAAACGGGGCTCCTATGGATGTGGGCGGGACCCTCGTGTTTCCTCTCGCGTGGAGACGGGTATGTCGGGGAACTTCTTGAGTTGCACCAAGGGTGTGAAGGACCCTTTCGACGTTCCAGAGGTGAGGTGTGATTAGCCCCGAGAAGCCTCTGCAGAAATGGGCCTCATCTCGCCTGCAGGGGAGAACCTCCTGGATATTCTCGAGTTGCGGCAGGTCTTCTCGAGTTACGACGGGGATCTCAGGGACCCGCTCTGGTGGCCTCAGGAAGGGCCAGTCCCCATGCGAGTTGCCAAGGGCCATCTCGGGATTCCTCTCCCGTCGATGCCGGGGCCTAAGACCTTGTGTCGAGTCGGGGCCGGAACATGAGCATTCCTCTCCAGTGTTGACATGGATCTTGGGGTGCCTCTGAGTCTCCCCAGGTTAGTCAGGCTTCGTCTCGAGTGGGGGCATGTACGTGCGCTTTCCTCCCCAGCTGCAGCAGTAGGGTCACGCTTCCTGTCACGTGGATCAAGGGATCTGTGGCTTTCCCTCGAGGCTTTCCCTCGAGGCTATCCTACGAGGCTTTCCCACAGGGCTATGCCAAGTGCCACCTTGGTGAGTGTCGATCCTCGGCGTGAAAGACGAGCCGGTGAAGGGAAAAGAGTTTCCTCTGGAATGGACTGAGACATCTGGGGGACTCTTGGAATGGTGGCACGACCCTGGAGTTCCTCTCGCCGTTCCTGTTGAGAGGGCCTCCTCTTGAGATGCGACGGGAACGCCGGAAATATTTCGCAACGAAGCAGGGAAAGGTTCCCTCACCTCGAGCTATGAGGCAGAAACGGGGCTCCTCTGGATGTGGGCGGGACCCTCGTGTTTCCTCTCGAGTGGAGAAGGGTATGTCGGGGGACTTCTTGAGTTGCATCAAGGGTGTGAGGGACCCTTTCGACGTTCCACAGGTGAGGTGTGATTAGCCCCGAGAAGCCTCTGCAGAAATGGGCCTCATCTCGCCTGCAAGGGAGAACCTCCTGGATATTCTCGAGTTGCGGCAGGTCTTCTCGAGTTACGACGGGGACCTCAGGGACCCGCTCTGGTGGCCTCAGGAAGGGCCAGTCCCCATGCGAGTTGCTAGGGGCCATCTCGGGATTCCTCTCCCGTCAATGCCGGGGCCTAAGACCTTGTGTGGAGTCAGGGCCGGAACCTGAGCATTCCTCTCCAGTGTTGACATGGATTTTGGGGTGCCTCTGAGTCTCCACAGGGGAGTCAGGCCTCGTCTCGAGTGGGGGCATGCACGTGCGCTTCCCTCCCGAGCTGCAGCAGTAGGGTCACGCTTCCTGTCACGGGGATCAAGGGATCTGTGGATTTCCCTTGATTCTTTCCCTCGAGGCTTTCCCACGAGGCTTTCAACAGGTCTGTGCCAAGAGCCACCTTGGTGTGAGTCGATCCTCGGCGTGAAAGACGAGCCGGTGAAGGGAAAAGGGGTTCCTCTGGAATGGACAGAGACATCTGAGGGACTCTGGGAATGGTGGCACGACCCTGGAGTTCCTCTCGCCGTTCCTGATGAGAGGGCCTCCTCTTGAGATTCGACGGGAACGCCGGGAATTCTTTCCCCACGAAGCAGGGAAAGGATCCCCCACCTCGAGCAACGAGGCGGAAACGGGGCTCCTCTGGATGTGGGCGGGACCCTCGTGTTTCCTCTCGAGTGGAGAAGGGTATGTCGAGGAACTTCTTGAGTTGCACCAAGGGTGTGAAGGACCCTTTCGACGTTCCAGAGGTGAGGTGTGATTAGCCCCGAGAAGCCTCTGCGGAAATGGGCCTCATCTCGCCTGCAGGGGAGAACCTCCTGGATATTCTCGAGTTGCGGCAGGTCTTCTCGAGTTACGACGGGGACCTCAGGGACCCGCTCTGGTGGCCTCAGGAAGGGCCAGTCCCCATGCGAGTTGCTAGGGGCCACCTCGGTATTCCTCTCCCGTCGATGCCGGGGCCTAAGACCTTGTGTGGAGTCGGGGCCGGAACCTGAGGATTCCTCTCCAGTGTTGACATGGATTTTGGGGTGCCTCTGAGTCTCCCCAGGGGAGTCAGGCCTCGTCTCGAGTGGCTGCATGCACGTGCGCTTTCCTCCCGAGCTGCAGCAGTAGGGTCACGGTTCCTGTCACGTGGATCAAGGGATCTGTGGCTTTCCCTCGAGGCTATACCTCGAGGCTTTCCCACGAGGCTTTCCCTCAGGGCTGTGCCAAGTGCCACCTTGGTGTGAGTCGATCCTCGGCGTGAAAGACGAGCCAGTGAAGGGAAAATAGGTTCCTCTGGAATGGAAAGAGACATCTGGGGGACTCTTGGAATGGTGGCACGACCCTGGAGTTCCTCTCGCCGTTCCTGTTGAGAGGGCCTCCTCTTGAGATACGACGGGAACGCCGGGAATTCTTTTCCGAAGAAGCAGGGAAAGGATCCCTCACCTCGAGCTACGAGGCGGAAACGGGGCTCCTCTGGATGTGGGCGGGACCCTCGTGTTTCCTCTCGCGTGGAGACGGGTATGTCGGGGAACTTCTTGAGTTGCACCAAGGGTGTGAAGGACCCTTTCGACGTTCCAGAGCTGAGGTGTGAATAGCCCCGAGAAGCCTCTGCGGAAATGGGCCTCATCTCGCCTGCAGGGGAGAACCTCCTGGATATTCTCGAGTTGCGGCAGGTCTTCTCGAGTTACGACGGGGACCTCAGGGACCAGCTCTGGTGGCCTCAGGAAGGGCCAGTCCCGATGCGATTTGCTAGGGGCCATCCCGGGACTCCTCTCCCGTCGATGCCGGGGCCTAAGACCTTGTGTGGAGTCGGGGCCGGAACCTGAGCATTCCTCTCCAGTGTTGACATGGATTTTGGGGTGCCTCTGTGTCTCTCCAGGGGAGTCAGGCATCATCTCGAGTGGGGGCATGCACGTGCGCTTTCCTCCCAAGCTGCAGCAGTAGGGTCACGCTTCCTGTCACGTGGATCAAGGGATCTGTGGCTTTCCCTCGAGGCTATACCTCGAGGCTTTCCCAAGAGGCTTTCCCACAGGGCTGTGCCAAGTGCCACCTTGGTGTGAGTCGATCCTCGGCGTGAAAGACGAGCCGGTGAAGGGAAAAGAGGTTCCTCTGGAATGGACAGAGACATCTGGGGGACTCTTGGAATGGTGGCACGACCCTGGAGTTCCTCTCGCCGTTCCTGTTGAGAGGGCCTCCTCTTGAGATGCGACGGGAACGCCGGGAATTCTTTCCCATCGAAGCAGGGAAAGGATCCCTCACCTCGAGCTACGAGGCGGAAACGGGGCTCCTCTGGATGTGGGCGGGACCCTCGTTTTTTCTCTCGAGTGGAGAAGGTTATGTCGGGGAACTTCTTGAGTTGCACCAAGGGTGTGAAGGACCCTTTCGACGTTCCAGAGATGAGGTGTGATTAGCCCTGAGAAGCCTCTGCGGAAATGGGCCTCATCTCGCCTGCAGGGGAGAACCTCCTGGAAATTCTCGAGTTGCGGCAGGTCTTCTCGAGTTACGACGGGAACCTCAGGGACCCGCTGTGGTGGCCTCAGGAAGGGCCAGTCCCAATGCGAGTTGCTAGGGGCCATCTCGGGATTCCTCTCCCGTCGATGCCGGGGCCTAAGACATTGTGTGGAGTCAGGGCCGGAACCTGAGCATTTCTCTCCAGTGTTGACATGGATTTTGGGGTGCCTCTGAGTCTCCACAGGGGAGGCAGGCCTCGTCTCGCGTGGGGGCATGCACGTGCGCTTCCCTCCCGAGCTGCAGCAGTAGGGTCACGCTTCCTGTCACGGGGATCAAGGGATCTGTGGCTTTCCCTCGAGGCTTTCCCACAGGGCTGTGCCAAGTGCCACCTTGGTGTGAGTCGACCTCGCCGTGAAAGACGAGCCGGTGAAGGGAAAAGAGGTTCCTCTGGAACGGACTGAGACATCTGGGGGACTCTTGGAATGGTGGCACAACCCTGAAGTTCCTCTCGCCGTTCCTGTTGAGAGGGCCTCCTCTTGAGTTGCGATGGGAACGCCGGGAATTCTTTCCCGAAGAATCAGGGAAAGGATCCCTCACCTCGAGCTACGAGGCGGAAACGGGGCTCCACTGGATGTGGGCGGGACCCTCGTGTTTCCCCTCGATTGGAGACGGGTATGTCGGGGAACTTCTTGAGTTTCACCAAGGGTGGGAAGGACCCGTTCAACGTTCCAGAGGTGAGGTGTGATTAGTCCCGAGAAGCCTCTGCGGAAATGGGCCTCATCTCGCCTGCAGGGGAGAACCTCCTGCATATTCTCGAGTTGCGGCAGGTCTTCTCGAGTTACGACGGGGACCTCAGGGACCCGCTCTGGTGGCCTCAGGAAGGGCCAGTCCCCATGCGAGTTGCCAAGGGCCATCTCGGGATTCCTCTCCCGTCGATGCCGGGGCCTAAGACCTTGTGTGGAGTCGGGGCCGGAACATGAGCATTCCTATCCAGTGTTGACATGGATCTTGGGGTGCCTCTGAGTCTCCCCAGGGTAGTCAGGCTTCGTCTCGAGTGGCGGCATGTACGTGCGCTTTCCTCCCCAGCTGCAGCAGTAGGGTCACGCTTCCTGTCACGTGGATCAAGGGATCTGTTGCTTTCCCTCGAGGCTTTCCCTCGAGGCTATCCTAAGAGGCTTTCCCACAGGGCTATGCCAAGTGCCACCTTGGTGAGTGTCGATCCTCGGCGTGAAAGACGAGCCGGTGAAGGGAAAAGAGTTTCCTCTGGAATGGACTGAGACATCTGGGGGACTCTTGGAATGGTGGCACGACCCTGGAGTTCCTCTCGCTGTTCTTGTTGAGAGGGCCTCCTCTTGAGATGCGATGGGAACGCCGGAAATATTTCGCAACGAAGCAGGGAAAGGTTCCCTCACCTCGAGCTATGAGGCAGAAACGGGGCTCCTCTGGATGTGGGCGGGACCCTCGTGTTTCCTCTCGAGTGGAGAAGGGTATGTCGGGGGACTTCTTGAGTTGCACCAAGGGTGTGAAGGACCCTTTCGACGTTCCACAGGTGAGGTGTGATTAGCCCCGAGAAGCCTCTGCAGAAATGGGCCTCATCTCGCCTGCAAGGGAGAACCTCCTGGATATTCTCGAGTTGCGGCAGGTCTTCTCGAGTTACGACGGGGACCTCAGGGACCCGCTCTGGTGGCCTCAGGAAAGGCCAGTCCCCATGCGAGTTGCTAGGGGCCATCTCGGGATTCCTCTCCCGTCAATGCCGGGGCCTAAGACCTTGTGTGGAGTCAGGGCCGGAACCTGAGCATTCCTCTCCAGTGTTGACATGGATTTTGGGGTGCCTCTGAGTCTCCACAGGGGAGTCAGGCCTCGTCTCGAGTGGGGGCATGCACGTGCGCTTCCCTCCCGAGCTGCAGCAGTAGGGTCACGCTTCCTGTCACGGGGATCAAGGGATCTGTGGATTTCCCTCGAGGCTTTCCCACAGGGCTGTGCCAAGTGCCACCTTGGTGTGAGTCGACCTCGCCGTGAAAGACGAGCCGGTGAAGGGAAAAGAGGTTCCTCTGGAATGGACAGAGACATCTGGGGGACTCTTGGAATGGTTGCACGACCCTGGAGTTCCTCTCGCCGTTCCTGATGAGAGGGCCTCCTCTTGAGATGCGACGGGAACGCCGGGAATTCTTTCCCGCCGAAGCATTGAAAGGATCCCTCACCTCGAGCTACGAGGTGGAAACGGGGCTCCTCTGGATGTGGGCGGGACCCTCGTGTTTCCTCTCGAGTGGAGAAGGGTATGTCGGGGAACTTCTTGAGTTGCACCAAGGGTGTGAAGGACCCTTTCGACGTTCCAGAGGTGAGGTGTGATTAGCCCCGAGAAGCCTCTGCCGAAATGAGCCTCATCTCGCCTGCAGGGGAGAACCTCCTGGATATTCACGAGTTGCGGCAGGTCTTCTCGAGTTATGACGGGGACCTCAGGGACCCGCTCTGGTGGCCTCAGGAAGGGCCAGTCCCCATTCGAGTTGCAGGGGCCATCTCGGGATTCCTCTCCCGACAATGCCGGGGTCTAAGACCTTGTGTGGAGTCCGGGCCGGAACCTGAGGATTCCTCTCCAGTGTTGACATGGATCTTGGGGTGCCTCTGAGTCGCCCTAGGGGAGTCAGGCCTCGTCTCGAGTGGGGGCAGGCACGTGCAGTTCCCTCCCGAGCTGCAGCAGTAGGTCACGCTTCCTGTCACGTGGATCAAGGGATCTGTGGCTTTCCCTCCAGGCTTTCCCACAGGGCTGTGCCAAGTGCCACCTTGGTGTGAATCGATCCTCGGCGTGAACGACGAGCCGGTGAAGGGAAAAGAGGTTCCTCTGGAATGGACAGAGATATCTGGAGGACTCTTGGAATGGTGGCACCACCCTGGAGTTCCTCTCGCCGTTCCTGTTGAGAGGGCCTCCTCTTGAGATGGGAAGGGAACGCCGGGAATTCTTTCCCGACGAAGCAGGGAAAGGATCCCTCACCTCGATCTACGAGGCGGAAACGGGCTCCTCTGGATGTGGGCGGGACCCTCGCTTTTTCTCTCGAGTGGAGAAGGGTATGTCGGGGAACTTCTTGAGTTGCACCAAGGATGTGAAGGACCCTTTCGACGTTCCAGAGATGAGGTGTGATTAGCCCCGAGAAGCCTCTGCGGAAATGGGCCTCATCTCGCCTGCAGGGGAGAACCTCCTGGATATTCTCGAGTTGCGGCAGGTCTTCTCGAGTTACGACGGGGACCTCAGGGACCCGCTCTGGTGGCCTCAGGAAGGGCCAGTCCCCATGCGAGTTGCTAGGGGCCATCTCGGGATTCCTCTCCCGTCCATGCCGGGGCCTAAGACCTTGTGTGGAGTCAGGGCCGGAACCTGAGCATTCCTCTCCAGTGTTGACATGAATTTTGGGGTGCCTCTGAGTCTCCACAGGGGAGTCAGGCCTCGTCTCGAGTGGGGGCATGCACGTGCGCTTCCCTCCCGAGCTGCAGCAGTAGGGTCACGCTTCCTGTCACGGGGATCAAGGGATCTGTGGCTTTCCCTCGAGGCTTTCCCACAGGGCTGTGCCAAGTGCCACCTTGGTGTGAGTCGACCTCGCCGTGAAAGACGAGCCGGTGAAGGGAAAAGAGGTTCCTCTGGAATGGACTGAGACATCTGGGGGACTCTTGGAATGGTGGCACAACCCTGAAGTTCCTCTCGCCGTTCCTGTTGAGAGGGCCTCCTCTTGAGTTGCGATGGGAACGCCGGGAATTCTTTCCCGAAGAATCAGGGAAAGGATCCCTCACCTCGAGCTACGAGGCGGAAACGGGGCTCCACTGGATGTGGGCGGGACCCTCGTGTTTCCCCTCGATTGGAGACGGGTATGTCGGGGGACTTCTTCAGTTGCACCAAGGGTGTGAAGGACCCTTTCGACGTTCCAGAGGTGAGGTGTGATTAACCCCGAGAAGCCTCTGCGGAAATGGGCCTCATCTCGCCTGCAGGGGAGAACCTCCTGGATATTCTCGAGTTGCGGCAGGTCTTCTCGAGTTACGACGGGGACCTCAGGGACCCGCTCTGGTGGCCTCAGGAAGGGCCAGTCCCCATGCGAGTTGCTAGGGGCCAACTCGGGATTCCTCTCCTGTCTATGCCGGGGCCGAAGACCTTGTGTGGAGTCGGGGCCGGAACCTGAGCATTCCTCTCCAGTGTTGACATGGATTTTGGCCTGCCTCTGAGTCTCCCCAGGGGAGTCAGGCCTCGTCTCGAGTGGGGGCATGCACGTGCGCCTCACTCCCGAGGTGCAGCAGTAGGGTCACGCTTCCTGTCACGTGGATCAAGGGATGTGTGGCTTTCCCTCGAGGCTTTCCCTTGAGGCTTTCCCACGAGGCTTTCCAACAGGGCTGTGCCAAGTGCAACCTTGGTGTGAGTCGATCCTCGGCGTGAAAGACGAGCCGGTGAAGGGAAAAGAGGTTCCTCTGGAATGGACAGAGGCATCTGGTTGACTCTTGGAATGGTGGCACGACCCTGGGGTTCCTCTCGCAGTTCCTGTTGAGAGGGCCTCCACTTGAGATGCGACGGGAACGGCGGGAATTCTTTCGCAACGAAGCAGGGAAACGATCCCTCACCTCGAGCTATGAGGCAGAAACGGGGCTCCTCTGGATGTGGGCGGGACCCTCGTGTTTCCTCTCGAGTGGAGACGGGTATGTCGGGGAACTTCATGAGTTGCACCCAGGCTGTGAAGGACCCTTTCGACGTTCCAGAGGTGAGGTGTGATTAGCCCCGAGAAGCCTCTGCGGAAATGGGCCTCATCTCGCCTGCAGGGGAGAACCTCCTGGATATTCTGGAGTTGCGGCAGGTCTTCCCGAGTTACGACGGGGACCTCAGGGACCCGCTCTGGTGGCCTCAGGAAGGGCCAGTCCCCATGCGAGTTGCTAGGAGCCATCTCGGGATTCCTCTCCCGTCAATGCCGGGGCCTAAGGCCTTGTGTGGAGTCGGGGCCGGAACCTGAGCATTCCTCTCCAGTGTTGTCAAGGATTTTGGGGTGCCTCTGAGTCTCTCCAGGGGAGTCAGGCCTCGTCTCGAGTGGGGGCATGCATGTGCGCTTTCCTCCCCAGCTGCATCAGTAGGGTCACGCTTCCTGTCACGTGGATCAAGGGATCTGTGGCTTTCTCTCTAGGCTTTCCCACAGGGCTGTGCCAAGTGCCACCTTGGTGTGAGTCGATCCTCGGCGTGAAAGACGAGCCGGTGAAGGGAAAAGAGGTTCCTCTGGAATGGACAGAGGCATCTGGTTGACTCTTGGAATGGTGGCACGACCCTGGAGTTCCTCTCGCCGTTCCTGTTGAGAGGGCCTCCACTTGAGATGCGACGGGAACGCCGGGAATTCTTTCCCGACGAAGCAGGGAAAGGATCCCTTACCTCGAGCTACGAGGCGGAAACGGGGCTCCTATGGATGTGGGTGGGACCCTCGTGTTTCCTCTCGAGTGGAGAAGGGTATGTCGGGGAACTTCTTGAGTTGCACCAAGGGTGTGAAGGACCCTTTCGACGTTCCAGAGGTGAGGTGTGATTAGCCCCGAGAAGCCTCTGCGGAAATGGGCCTCATCTCGCCTGCAGGGGAGAACCTCCTGGATATTCACGGGTTGCGGCAGGTCTTCTCGAGTTACGACGGGGACCTCAGGGACCCGCTCGGGTGGCCTCAGGAAGGGCCAGTCCCCATGCGAGTGGCTAGGGGCCACCTCAGGATTCCTCTCCCGTCGATGCCGGAGCCTAAGACCTTGTGTGGAGTCGGGGCCGGAACCTGCTGATTACTCTCCAGTGTTGACATGGATTTTGGGGTTCCTCTGAGTCTCCCCAGGGGAGTCAGGCCTCGTCTCGAGTGGGGGCATGCTCGTGCGCTTCCCTCCCGAGCTGCAGGTGTAGGGTCACGCTTCCTGTCACGTGGATCAAGGGATCTGTGGCTTTCCCTCGAGGCTGTCCCTAGAGGCTTTCCCACGAGGCTTTCCCACAGGGCTGTGCCAAGTGCCACCTTGGTGTGAGTCGATCCTCGGCGTGAATGACGAGCCGGTGAAGGGAAAACAGGTTCCTCTGGAATGGACAGAGACATCTGGTTGACTCTTGGAATCGTGGCACGACGCTGGAGTTCCTCTCGCCGTTCCTATTGAGAGGGCCTCCTCTTGAGATGCGACGGGAACGCCGGGAATTCTTTCCCGATGAAGCAGGGAAAGGATCCTTCACCTCGAGCTACGAGGCGGAAACGGGGCTCCTATGGATGTGGGCGGGACCCTCGTGTTTCCTGTCGAGTGGACACGGGCATGTCGGGGAACTTCTTGAGTTGCACCAAGGGTGTGAAGGACCCTTTCGACGTTCCAGAGGTGAGGTGTGATTAGCCCCGAGAAGACTCTGCGGAAATGGGCCTCATCTCGCCTGCAGGGGAGAACCTCCTGGATATTCCCGAGTTGCGGCAGGTCTTCTCGAGTTACGACGGGGACTTCAGGACCCGCTCTGGTGGCCTCAGGAAGGGCCAGTCCCCATGTGAGTTGCTAGGGGCCATCTCGGGATTCCTCTCTCGTCGATGCCGGGGCCTAAGACCTTGTGTGGAGTCGGGGCCGGAACATGAGCATTCCTCTCCAGTGTTGACATGGATTTTGGGGTGCCTCTGAGTCTCCGCAGGGGATTCAGGCCTCGTCTCGTGTGGGGGCATGCACGTGCGCTTTCCTCCCTAGCTGAAGCAGTAGGGTCACGCTTCCTGTCACGTGGATCAAGGGATCTGTGGCTTTCCCTCGAGGCTTTCCCTCGAGGCTTTCCCACGAGGCTGTCCCACAGGACTGTGCCAAGTGCCACCTTGGTGTGAGTCGATCCTCGGCGTGAAAGACGAGCCGGTGAAGGGAAAAGAGTTTCCTCTGGAATGGACAGAGGCATCTGGTTGACTCTTGGAATGGTGGCACGACCCTGGAGTTCCTCTCGCCGTTCTTGTTGAGAGGGCCTCCACTTGAGATGCGACGGGAACGCCGGGAATTCTTTCCCGACGAAGCAGGGAAAGGATCCCTCACCTCGAGCTACGAGGCGGAAACGGGGCTCCTCTGGATGTGGGCGGGACCCTCGTGTTTCCTCTCGAGTGGAGACGGGTATGTTGGGGAACTTCTTGAGTTGCACCAAGGGTGTGAAGGACCCTTTCGACGTTCCAGAGGTGAGGTGTGACTAGCCCCGAGAAGCCTCTGCGGAAATGGGCCTCATCTCGCCTGCAGGGGAGTACCTCCTGGATATTCTCGAGTTGCGGCAGGTCTTCTCGAGTTACGACGGGGACCTCAGGGACCCGCTCTGGTGGCCTCAGGAAGGGCCAGTCACCATACGAGTTGCTATGGGCCATCTCGGGATTCCTCTCCCGTCGATGCCGCGGCCTAAGACCTTGTGTGGAGTCGGGGCTGGAACCTGAGCATTCCTCTCCAGTGTTGACAGGGATTTTGGGGTGCCTCTGCGTCTCCCCAGGGGAGTCAGGCCTCGTCTCGTGTGGGGGTATGCACGTGCGCTTCCCTCCCGAGCTGCAGGAGTAGGGTCACGATTCCTGTCACGAGGATCAAGTGATCTGTGGCTTTCCCTCGAGGCTTTCCCTCGAGGCTTTCCCAGGAGGCTTTCCCACAGGGCTGTGCCAAGTGACACCTTGGTGTGACTCGATCCTCGGCGTGATAGACGAGCCGGTGAAGGGAAAAGAGGTTCCTCTGGAATGGACAGAGACATCTGGTTGACTCTTGGAATCGTGGCACGACCCTGGAGTTCCTCTCGCCGTTTCTGTTGAGAGGGCCTCCTCTTGAGATGCGACGGGAACGCCGGGAATTCTTTCCCGACGAAGCAGGGAAAGGATCCCTCACCTCGAGCTACGAGGCGGAAACGGGGCTCCTATGGATGTAGGCGGGACCCTCGTGTTTCCTCTCGAGTGGAGACGGGTATGTCGGGGAACTTCATGAGTTGCACCAAGGCTGTGAAGGACCCTTTCGACTTTCCAGAGGTGAGGTGTGATTAGCCCCGAGAAGCCTCTGCGGAAATGGGCCTCATCTCGCCTGCAGGGGAGAACCTCCTGGATATTCTGGAGTTGCGGCAGGTCTTCCCGAGTTACGACGGGGACCTCAGGGACCCGCTCTGGTGGCCTCAGGAAGGGCCAGTCCCCATGCGAGTTGCTAGGAGCCATCTCGGGATTCCTCTCCCGTCAATGCCGGGGCCTAAGGCCTTGTGTGGAGTCGGGGCCGGAACCTGAGCATTCCTCTCCAGTGTTGTCAAGGATTTTGGGGTGCCTCTGAGTCTCTCCAGGGGAGTCAGGCCTCGTCTCGAGTGGGGGCATGCATGTGCGCTTTCCTCCCCAGCTGCATCAGTAGGGTCACGCTTCCTGTCACGTGGATCAAGGGATCTGTGGCTTTCTCTCGAGGCTTTCCCACAGGGCTGTGCCCAGTCCCACCTTGGTGTAAGTCGATCCTCGGCCTGAAAGACGAGCCGGTGAAGGGAAAAGAGGTTCCTCTGGAATGGACAGAGACATGTGGGGGACTCTTGGAATGGTGGCACGACCCTGGAGTTCCTCTCGCCGTTCCTGTTGAGAGGGCCTCCTCTTGAGTTGCGACGGGAACGCCGGAAATATTTCGCAACGAAGCAGGAAAAGGATCCCTCACCTCGAGCTATGAGGCAGAAACGGGGCTCCTCTGGATGTGGGCGGAAACCTCGTGTTTCCTCTCGAGTGGAGACGGGTATGTCGGGGGACTTCTTGAGTTGCACCAAGGGTGTGAAGGACCCTTTCGACGTTCCAGAGGTGAGGTGTGATTAGCCCCGAGAAGCCTCTGCGGAAATGGGCCTCATCTCGCCTGCAGGGGAGAACCTCCTGGATATTCTCGAGTTGCGGCAGGTCTTCTCGAGTTACGACGGGGACCTCAGGGACCCGCTCTGGTGGCCTCAGGAAGGGCCAGTCCCCATGCGAGTTGCTAGGGGCCATCTCGGGATTCCTCTCCAGTCGATGCCGGGGCCGAAGACCTTGTGCGGAGTCGGGGCCGGAACCTGAGCATTCCTCTCCAGTGTTGACATGGATTTTGGGCTGCCTCTGAGTCTCCCCAGGGGAGTCAGGCCTCGTCTCGAGTGGGGGCATGCATGTGCGCTTTCCTCCCCAGCTGCATCAGTAGGGTCACGCTTCCTGTCACGTGGATCAAGGGATCTGTGGCTTTCTCTCTAGGCTTTCCCACAGGGCTGTGCCAAGTGCCACCTTGGTGTGAGTCGATCCTCGGCGTGAAAGACGAGCCGGTGAAGGGAAAAGAGGTTCCTCTGGAATGGACAGAGGCATCTGGTTGACTCTTGGAATGGTGGCACGACCCTGGAGTTCCTCTCGCCGTTCCTGTTGAGAGGGCCTCCACTTGAGATGCGACGGGAACGCCGGGAATTCTTTCCCGACGAAGCAGGGAAAGGATCCCTTACCTCGAGCTACGAGGCGGAAACGGGGCTCCTATGGATGTGGGTGGGACCCTCGTGTTTCCTCTCGAGTGGAGAAGGGTATGTCGGGGAACTTCTTGAGTTGCACCAAGGGTGTGAAGGACCCTTTCGACGTTCCAGAGGTGAGGTGTGATTAGCCCCGAGAAGCCTCTGCGGAAATGGGCCTCATCTCGCCTGCAGGGGAGAACCTCCTGGATATTCACGGGTTGCGGCAGGTCTTCTCGAGTTACGACGGGGACCTCAGGGACCCGCTCGGGTGGCCTCAGGAAGGGCCAGTCCCCATGCGAGTGGCTAGGGGCCACCTCAGGATTCCTCTCCCGTCGATGCCGGAGCCTAAGACCTTGTGTGGAGTCGGGGCCGGAACCTGCTGATTACTCTCCAGTGTTGACATGGATTTTGGGGTTCCTCTGAGTCTCCCCAGGGGAGTCAGGCCTCGTCTCGAGTGGGGGCATGCTCGTGCGCTTCCCTCCCGAGCTGCAGGTGTAGGGTCACGCTTCCTGTCACGTGGATCAAGGGATCTGTGGCTTTCCCTCGAGGCTGTCCCTAGAGGCTTTCCCACGAGGCTTTCCCACAGGGCTGTGCCAAGTGCCACCTTGGTGTGAGTCGATCCTCGGCGTGAATGACGAGCCGGTGAAGGGAAAACAGGTTCCTCTGGAATGGACAGAGACATCTGGTTGACTCTTGGAATCGTGGCACGACGCTGGAGTTCCTCTCGCCGTTCCTATTGAGAGGGCCTCCTCTTGAGATGCGACGGGAACGCCGGGAATTCTTTCCCGATGAAGCAGGGAAAGGATCCTTCACCTCGAGCTACGAGGCGGAAACGGGGCTCCTATGGATGTGGGCGGGACCCTCGTGTTTCCTGTCGAGTGGACACGGGCATGTCGGGGAACTTCTTGAGTTGCACCAAGGGTGTGAAGGACCCTTTCGACGTTCCAGAGGTGAGGTGTGATTAGCCCCGAGAAGCCTCTGCGGAAATGGGCCTCATCTCGCCTGCAGGGGAGAACCTCCTGGATATTCCCGAGTTGCGGCACGTCTTCTCGAGTTACGACGGGGACTTCAGGACCCGCTCTGGTGGCCTCAGGAAGGGCCAGTCCCCATGCGAGTTGCTAGGGGCCATCTCGGGATTCCTCTCTCGTCGATGCCGGGGCCTAAGACCTTGTGTGGAGTCGGGGCCGGAACATGAGCATTCCTCTCCAGTGTTGACATGGATTTTGGGGTGCCTCTGAGTCTCCGCAGGGGATTCAGGCCTCGTCTCGTGTGGGGGCATGCACGTGCGCTTTCCTCCCTAACTGAAGCAGTAGGGTCACGCTTCCTGTCACGTGGATCAAGGGATCTGTGGCTTTCCCTCGAGGCTTTCCCTCGAGGCTTTCCCACGAGGCTGTCCCACAGGACTGTGCCAAGTGCCACCTTGGTGTGAGTCGATCCTCGGCGTGAAAGACGAGCCGGTGAAGGGAAAAGAGTTTCCTCTGGAATGGACAGAGGCATCTGGTTGACTCTTGGAATGGTGGCACGACCCTGGAGTTGCTCTCGCCGTTCTTGTTGAGAGGGCCTCCACTTGAGATGCGACGGGAACGCCGGGAATTCTTTCCCGACGAAGCAGGGAAAGGATCCCTCACCTCGAGCTACGAGGCGGAAACGGGGCTCCTCTGGATGTGGGCGGGACCCTCGTGTTTCCTCTCAGTGGAGACGGGTATGTTGGGGAACTTCTTGAGTTGCACCAAGGGTGTGAAGGACCCTTTCGACGTTCCAGAGGTGAGGTGTGACTAGCCCCGAGAAGCCTCTGCGGAAATGGGCCTCATCTCGCCTGCAGGGGAGTACCTCCTGGATATTCTCGAGTTGCGGCAGGTCTTCTCGAGTTACGACGGGGACCTCAGGGACCCGCTCTGGTGGCCTCAGGAAGGGCCAGTCCCCATGCGAGTTGCTATGGGCCATCTCGGGATTCCTCTCCCGTCGATGCCGCGGCCTAAGACCTTGTGTGGAGTCGGGGCTGGAACCTGAGCATTCCTCTCCAGTGTTGACAGGGATTTTGGGGTGCCTCTGCGTCTCCCCAGGGGAGTCAGGCCTCGTCTCGTGTGGGGGTATGCACGTGCGCTTCCCTCCCGAGCTGCAGGAGTAGGGTCACGCTTCCTGTCACGAGGATCAAGTGATCTGTGGCTTTCCCTCGAGGCTTTCCCTCGAGGCTTTCCCAGGAGGCTTTCCCACAGGGCTGTGCCAAGTGACACCTTGGTGTGACTCGATCCTCGGCGTGATAGACGAGCCGGTGAAGGGAAAAGAGTTTCCTCTGGAATGGACAGAGACATCTGGTTGACTCTTGGAATCGTGGCACGACCCTGGAGTTCCTCTCGCCGTTTCTGTTGAGAGGGCCTCCTCTTGAGATGCGACGGGAACGCCGGGAATTCTTTCCCGACGAAGCAGGGAAAGGATCCCTCACCTCGAGCTACGAGGCGGAAACGGGGCTCCTATGGATGTAGGCGGGACCCTCGTGTTTCCTCTCGAGTGGAGACGGGTATGTCGGGGAACTTCATGAGTTGCACCCAGGCTGTGAAGGACCCTTTCGACGTTCCAGAGGTGAGGTGTGATTAGCCCCGAGAAGCCTCTGCGGAAATGGGCCTCATCTCGCCTGCAGGGGAGAACCTCCTGGATATTCTGGAGTTGCGGCAGGTCTTCCCGAGTTACGACGGGGACCTCAGGGACCCGCTCTGGTGGCCTCAGGAAGGGCCAGTCCCCATGCGAGTTGCTAGGAGCCATCTCGGGATTCCTCTCCCGTCAATGCCGGGGCCTAAGGCCTTGTGTGGAGTCGGGGCCGGAACCTGAGCATTCCTCTCCAGTGTTGTCAAGGATTTTGGGGTGCCTCTGAGTCTCTCCAGGGGAGTCAGGCCTCGTCTCGAGTGGGGGCATGCATGTGCGCTTTCCTCCCCAGCTGCATCAGTAGGGTCACGCTTCCTGTCACGTGGATCAAGGGATCTGTGGCTTTCTCTCTAGGCTTTCCCACAGGGCTGTGCCAAGTGCCACCTTGGTGTGAGTCGATCCTCGGCGTGAAAGACGAGCCGGTGAAGGGAAAAGAGGTTCCTCTGGAATGGACAGAGGCATCTGGTTGACTCTTGGAATGGTGGCACGACCCTGGAGTTCCTCTCGCCGTTCCTGTTGAGAGGGCCTCCACTTGAGATGCGACGGGAACGCCGGGAATTCTTTCCCGACGAAGCAGGGAAAGGATCCCTTACCTCGAGCTACGAGGCGGAAACGGGGCTCCTATGGATGTGGGTGGGACCCTCGTGTTTCCTCTCGAGTGGAGAAGGGTATGTCGGGGAACTTCTTGAGTTGCACCAAGGGTGTGAAGGACCCTTTCGACGTTCCAGAGGTGAGGTGTGATTAGCCCCGAGAAGCCTCTGCGGAAATGGGCCTCATCTCGCCTGCAGGGGAGAACCTCCTGGATATTCACGGGTTGCGGCAGGTCTTCTCGAGTTACGACGGGGACCTCAGGGACCCGCTCGGGTGGCCTCAGGAAGGGCCAGTCCCCATGCGAGTGGCTAGGGGCCACCTCAGGATTCCTCTCCCGTCGATGCCGGAGCCTAAGACCTTGTGTGGAGTCGGGGCCGGAACCTGCTGATTACTCTCCAGTGTTGACATGGATTTTGGGGTTCCTCTGAGTCTCCCCAGGGGAGTCAGGCCTCGTCTCGAGTGGGGGCATGCTCGTGCGCTTCCCTCCCGAGCTGCAGGTGTAGGGTCACGCTTCCTGTCACGTGGATCAAGGGATCTGTGGCTTTCCCTCGAGGCTGTCCCTAGAGGCTTTCCCACGAGGCTTTCCCACAGGGCTGTGCCAAGTGCCACCTTGGTGTGAGTCGATCCTCGGCGTGAATGACGAGCCGGTGAAGGGAAAACAGGTTCCTCTGGAATGGACAGAGACATCTGGTTGACTCTTGGAATCGTGGCACGACGCTGGAGTTCCTCTCGCCGTTCCTATTGAGAGGGCCTCCTCTTGAGATGCGACGGGAACGCCGGGAATTCTTTCCCGATGAAGCAGGGAAAGGATCCTTCACCTCGAGCTACGAGGCGGAAACGGGGCTCCTATGGATGTGGGCGGGACCCTCGTGTTTCCTGTCGAGTGGACACGGGCATGTCGGGGAACTTCTTGAGTTGCACCAAGGGTGTGAAGGACCCTTTCGACGTTCCAGAGGTGAGGTGTGATTAGCCCCGAGAAGACTCTGCGGAAATGGGCCTCATCTCGCCTGCAGGGGAGAACCTCCTGGATATTCCCGAGTTGCGGCAGGTCTTCTCGAGTTACGACGGGGACTTCAGGACCCGCTCTGGTGGCCTCAGGAAGGGCCAGTCCCCATGCGAGTTGCTAGGGGCCATCTCGGGATTCCTCTCTCGTCGATGCCGGGGCCTAAGACCTTGTGTGGAGTCGGGGCCGGAACATGAGCATTCCTCTCCAGTGTTGACATGGATTTTGGGGTGCCTCTGAGTCTCCGCAGGGGATTCAGGCCTCGTCTCGTGTGGGGGCATGCACGTGCGCTTTCCTCCCTAGCTGAAGCAGTAGGGTCACGCTTCCTGTCACGTGGATCAAGGGATCTGTGGCTTTCCCTCGAGGCTTTCCCTCGAGGCTTTCCCACGAGGCTGTCCCACAGGACTGTGCCAAGTGCCACCTTGGTGTGAGTCGATCCTCGGCGTGAAAGACGAGCCGGTGAAGGGAAAAGAGTTTCCTCTGGAATGGACAGAGGCATCTGGTTGACTCTTGGAATGGTGGCACGACCCTGGAGTTCCTCTCGCCGTTCTTGTTGAGAGGGCCTCCACTTGAGATGCGACGGGAACGCCGGGAATTCTTTCCCGACGAAGCAGGGAAAGGATCCCTCACCTCGAGCTACGAGGCGGAAACGGGGCTCCTCTGGATGTGGGCGGGACCCTCGTGTTTCCTCTCGAGTGGAGACGGGTATGTTGGGGAACTTCTTGAGTTGCACCAAGGGTGTGAAGGACCCTTTCGACGTTCCAGAGGTGAGGTGTGACTAGCCCCGAGAAGCCTCTGCGGAAATGGGCCTCATCTCGCCTGCAGGGGAGTACCTCCTGGATATTCTCGAGTTGCGGCAGGTCTTCTCGAGTTACGACGGGGACCTCAGGGACCCGCTCTGGTGGCCTCAGGAAGGGCCAGTCACCATACGAGTTGCTATGGGCCATCTCGGGATTCCTCTCCCGTCGATGCCGCGGCCTAAGACCTTGTGTGGAGTCGGGGCTGGAACCTGAGCATTCCTCTCCAGTGTTGACAGGGATTTTGGGGTGCCTCTGCGTCTCCCCAGGGGAGTCAGGCCTCGTCTCGTGTGGGGGTATGCACGTGCGCTTCCCTCCCGAGCTGCAGGAGTAGGGTCACGATTCCTGTCACGAGGATCAAGTGATCTGTGGCTTTCCCTCGAGGCTTTCCCTCGAGGCTTTCCCAGGAGGCTTTCCCACAGGGCTGTGCCAAGTGACACCTTGGTGTGACTCGATCCTCGGCGTGATAGACGAGCCGGTGAAGGGAAAAGAGGTTCCTCTGGAATGGACAGAGACATCTGGTTGACTCTTGGAATCGTGGCACGACCCTGGAGTTCCTCTCGCCGTTTCTGTTGAGAGGGCCTCCTCTTGAGATGCGACGGGAACGCCGGGAATTCTTTCCCGACGAAGCAGGGAAAGGATCCCTCACCTCGAGCTACGAGGCGGAAACGGGGCTCCTATGGATGTAGGCGGGACCCTCGTGTTTCCTCTCGAGTGGAGACGGGTATGTCGGGGAACTTCATGAGTTGCACCAAGGCTGTGAAGGACCCTTTCGACGTTCCAGAGGTGAGGTGTGATTAGCCCCGAGAAGCCTCTGCGGAAATGGGCCTCATCTCGCCTGCAGGGGAGAACCTCCTGGATATTCTGGAGTTGCGGCAGGTCTTCCCGAGTTACGACGGGGACCTCAGGGACCCGCTCTGGTGGCCTCAGGAAGGGCCAGTCCCCATGCGAGTTGCTAGGAGCCATCTCGGGATTCCTCTCCCGTCAATGCCGGGGCCTAAGGCCTTGTGTGGAGTCGGGGCCGGAACCTGAGCATTCCTCTCCAGTGTTGTCAAGGATTTTGGGGTGCCTCTGAGTCTCTCCAGGGGAGTCAGGCCTCGTCTCGAGTGGGGGCATGCATGTGCGCTTTCCTCCCCAGCTGCATCAGTAGGGTCACGCTTCCTGTCACGTGGATCAAGGGATCTGTGGCTTTCTCTCGAGGCTTTCCCACAGGGCTGTGCCCAGTGCCACCTTGGTGTAAGTCGATCCTCGGCCTGAAAGACGAGCCGGTGAAGGGAAAAGAGGTTCCTCTGGAATGGACAGAGACATGTGGGGGACTCTTGGAATGGTGGCACAACCCTGGAGTTCCTCTCGCCGTTCCTGTTGAGAGGGCCTCCTCTTGAGTTGCGACGGGAACGCCGGAAATATTTCGCAACGAAGCAGGAAAAGGATCCCTCACCTCGAGCTATGAGGCAGAAACGGGGCTCCTCTGGATGTGGGCGGAAACCTCGTGTTTCCTCTCGAGTGGAGACGGGTATGTCGGGGGACTTCTTGAGTTGCACCAAGGGTGTGAAGGACCCTTTCGACGTTCCAGAGGTGAGGTGTGATTAGCCCCGAGAAGCCTCTGCGGAAATGGGCCTCATCTCGCCTGCAGGGGAGAACCTCCTGGATATTCTCGAGTTGCGGCAGGTCTTCTCGAGTTACGACGGGGACCTCAGGGACCCGCTCTGGTGGCCTCAGGAAGGGCCAGTCCCCATGCGAGTTGCTAGGGGCCATCTCGGGATTCCTCTCCAGTCGATGCCGGGGCCGAAGACCTTGTGCGGAGTCGGGGCCGGAACCTGAGCATTCCTCTCCAGTGTTGACATGGATTTTGGGCTGCCTCTGAGTCTCCCCAGGGGAGTCAGGCCTCGTCTCGAGTGGGGGCATGCATGTGCGCTTTCCTCCCCAGCTGCATCAGTAGGGTCACGCTTCCTGTCACGTGGATCAAGGGATCTGTGGCTTTCTCTCTAGGCTTTCCCACAGGGCTGTGCCAAGTGCCACCTTGGTGTGAGTCGATCCTCGGCGTGAAAGACGAGCCGGTGAAGGGAAAAGAGGTTCCTCTGGAATGGACAGAGGCATCTGGTTGACTCTTGGAATGGTGGCACGACCCTGGAGTTCCTCTCGCCGTTCCTGTTGAGAGGGCCTCCACTTGAGATGCGACGGGAACGCCGGGAATTCTTTCCCGACGAAGCAGGGAAAGGATCCCTTACCTCGAGCTACGAGGCGGAAACGGGGCTCCTATGGATGTGGGTGGGACCCTCGTGTTTCCTCTCGAGTGGAGAAGGGTATGTCGGGGAACTTCTTGAGTTGCACCAAGGGTGTGAAGGACCCTTTCGACGTTCCAGAGGTGAGGTGTGATTAGCCCCGAGAAGCCTCTGCGGAAATGGGCCTCATCTCGCCTGCAGGGGAGAACCTCCTGGATATTCACGGGTTGCGGCAGGTCTTCTCGAGTTACGACGGGGACCTCAGGGACCCGCTCGGGTGGCCTCAGGAAGGGCCAGTCCCCATGCGAGTGGCTAGGGGCCACCTCAGGATTCCTCTCCCGTCGATGCCGGAGCCTAAGACCTTGTGTGGAGTCGGGGCCGGAACCTGCTGATTACTCTCCAGTGTTGACATGGATTTTGGGGTTCCTCTGAGTCTCCCCAGGGGAGTCAGGCCTCGTCTCGAGTGGGGGCATGCTCGTGCGCTTCCCTCCCGAGCTGCAGGTGTAGGGTCACGCTTCCTGTCACGTGGATCAAGGGATCTGTGGCTTTCCCTCGAGGCTGTCCCTAGAGGCTTTCCCACGAGGCTTTCCCACAGGGCTGTGCCAAGTGCCACCTTGGTGTGAGTCGATCCTCGGCGTGAATGACGAGCCGGTGAAGGGAAAACAGGTTCCTCTGGAATGGACAGAGACATCTGGTTGACTCTTGGAATCGTGGCACGACGCTGGAGTTCCTCTCGCCGTTCCTATTGAGAGGGCCTCCTCTTGAGATGCGACGGGAACGCCGGGAATTCTTTCCCGATGAAGCAGGGAAAGGATCCTTCACCTCGAGCTACGAGGCGGAAACGGGGCTCCTATGGATGTGGGCGGGACCCTCGTGTTTCCTGTCGAGTGGACACGGGCATGTCGGGGAACTTCTTGAGTTGCACCAAGGGTGTGAAGGACCCTTTCGACGTTCCAGAGGTGAGGTGTGATTAGCCCCGAGAAGACTCTGCGGAAATGGGCCTCATCTCGCCTGCAGGGGAGAACCTCCTGGATATTCCCGAGTTGCGGCAGGTCTTCTCGAGTTACGACGGGGACTTCAGGACCCGCTCTGGTGGCCTCAGGAAGGGCCAGTCCCCATGCGAGTTGCTAGGGGCCATCTCGGGATTCCTCTCTCGTCGATGCCGGGGCCTAAGACCTTGTGTGGAGTCGGGGCCGGAACATGAGCATTCCTCTCCAGTGTTGACATGGATTTTGGGGTGCCTCTGAGTCTCCGCAGGGGATTCAGGCCTCGTCTCGTGTGGGGGCATGCACGTGCGCTTTCCTCCCTAGCTGAAGCAGTAGGGTCACGCTTCCTGTCACGTGGATCAAGGGATCTGTGGCTTTCCCTCGAGGCTTTCCCTCGAGGCTTTCCCACGAGGCTGTCCCACAGGACTGTGCCAAGTGCCACCTTGGTGTGAGTCGATCCTCGGCGTGAAAGACGAGCCGGTGAAGGGAAAAGAGTTTCCTCTGGAATGGACAGAGGCATCTGGTTGACTCTTGGAATGGTGGCACGACCCTGGAGTTCCTCTCGCCGTTCTTGTTGAGAGGGCCTCCACTTGAGATGCGACGGGAACGCCGGGAATTCTTTCCCGACGAAGCAGGGAAAGGATCCCTCACCTCGAGCTACGAGGCGGAAACGGGGCTCCTCTGGATGTGGGCGGGACCCTCGTGTTTCCTCTCGAGTGGAGACGGGTATGTTGGGGAACTTCTTGAGTTGCACCAAGGGTGTGAAGGACCCTTTCGACGTTCCAGAGGTGAGGTGTGACTAGCCCCGAGAAGCCTCTGCGGAAATGGGCCTCATCTCGCCTGCAGGGGAGTACCTCCTGGATATTCTCGAGTTGCGGCAGGTCTTCTCGAGTTACGACGGGGACCTCAGGGACCCGCTCTGGTGGCCTCAGGAAGGGCCAGTCACCATGCGAGTTGCTATGGGCCATCTCGGGATTCCTCTCCCGTCGATGCCGCGGCCTAAGACCTTGTGTGGAGTCGGGGCTGGAACCTGAGCATTCCTCTCCAGTGTTGACAGGGATTTTGGGGTGCCTCTGCGTCTCCCCAGGGGAGTCAGGCCTCGTCTCGTGTGGGGGTATGCACGTGCGCTTCCCTCCCGAGCTGCAGGAGTAGGGTCACGATTCCTGTCACGAGGATCAAGTGATCTGTGGCTTTCCCTCGAGGCTTTCCCTCGAGGCTTTCCCAGGAGGCTTTCCCACAGGGCTGTGCCAAGTGACACCTTGGTGTGACTCGATCCTCGGCGTGATAGACGAGCCGGTGAAGGGAAAAGAGGTTCCTCTGGAATGGACAGAGACATCTGGTTGACTCTTGGAATCGTGGCACGACCCTGGAGTTCCTCTCGCCGTTTCTGTTGAGAGGGCCTCCTCTTGAGATGCGACGGGAACGCCGGGAATTCTTTCCCGACGAAGCAGGGAAAGGATCCCTCACCTCGAGCCACGAGGCGGAAACGGGGCTCCTATGGATGTAGGCGGGACCCTCGTGTTTCCTCTCGAGTGGAGACGGGTATGTCGGGGAACTTCATGAGTTGCACCAAGGCTGTGAAGGACCCTTTCGACGTTCCAGAGGTGAGGTGTGATTAGCCCCGAGAAGCCTCTGCGGAAATGGGCCTCATCTCGCCTGCAGGGGAGAACCTCCTGGATATTCTGGAGTTGCGGCAGGTCTTCCCGAGTTACGACGGGGACCTCAGGGACCCGCTCTGGTGGCCTCAGGAAGGGCCAGTCCCCATGCGAGTTGCTAGGAGCCATCTCGGGATTCCTCTCCCGTCAATGCCGGGGCCTAAGGCCTTGTGTGGAGTCGGGGCCGGAACCTGAGCATTCCTCTCCAGTGTTGTCAAGGATTTTGGGGTGCCTCTGAGTCTCTCCAGGGGAGTCAGGCCTCGTCTCGAGTGGGGGCATGCATGTGCGCTTTCCTCCCCAGCTGCATCAGTAGGGTCACGCTTCCTGTCACGTGGATCAAGGGATCTGTGGCTTTCTCTCGAGGCTTTCCCACAGGGCTGTGCCCAGTGCCACCTTGGTGTAAGTCGATCCTCGGCCTGAAAGACGAGCCGGTGAAGGGAAAAGAGGTTCCTCTGGAATGGACAGAGACATGTGGGGGACTCTTGGAATGGTGGCACGACCCTGGAGTTCCTCTCGCCGTTCCTGTTGAGAGGGCCTCCTCTTGAGTTGCGACGGGAACGCCGGAAATATTTCGCAACGAAGCAGGAAAAGGATCCCTCACCTCGAGCTATGAGGCAGAAACGGGGCTCCTCTGGATGTGGGCGGAAACCTCGTGTTTCCTCTCGAGTGGAGACGGGTATGTCGGGGGACTTCTTGAGTTGCACCAAGGGTGTGAAGGACCCTTTCGACGTTCCAGAGGTGAGGTGTGATTAGCCCCGAGAAGCCTCTGCGGAAATGGGCCTCATCTCGCCTGCAGGGGAGAACCTCCTGGATATTCTCGAGTTGCGGCAGGTCTTCTCGAGTTACGACGGGGACCTCAGGGACCCGCTCTGGTGGCCTCAGGAAGGGCCAGTCCCCATGCGAGCTGCTAGGGGCCATCTCGGGATTCCTCTCCAGTCGATGCCGGGGCCGAAGACCTTGTGCGGAGTCGGGGCCGGAACCTGAGCATTCCTCTCCAGTGTTGACATGGATTTTGGGCTGCCTCTGAGTCTCCCCAGGGGAGTCAGGCCTCGTCTCGAGTGGGGGCATGCACGTGCGCTTCCCTCCCGAGTTGCAGCAGTAGGGTCACGATTCCTGTCACGTGGATCAAGGGATGTGTGGCTTTCCCTCGAGGCTTTCCCTTGAGGCTTTCCCACGAGGCTTTCCAACAGGGCTGTGCCAAGTGCCACCTTGGTGTGAGTCGATCCTCGGCGTGAAAGACGAGCCGGTGAAGGGAAAAGAGGTTCCTCTGGAATGGACAGAGGCATCTGGTTGACTCTTGGAATGGTGGCACGACCCTGGAGTTCCTCTCGCCGTTCCTGTTGAGAGGGCCTCCACTTTAGATGCGACGGGAACGCCGGGAATTCTTTCGCAACGAAGCATGGAAACGATCCCTAACCTCGAGCTATGAGGCAGAAACGGGGCTCCTCTGTATGTGGGCGGGACCCTCGTGATTCCTCTCGAGTGGAGAAGGGTATGTCGGGGGACTTCTTGAGTTGCACCAAGGGTGTGAAGGATCCTTTCGACGTTCCAGAGCTGAGGTGTGATTAGCCCCGAGAAGCCTCTGCGGAAATGGGCCTCATCTCGCCTGCAGGGGAGTACCTCCTGGATATTCTCGAGTTGCGGCAGGTCTTCTCGAGTTACGACGGGGACCTCCGGGACCCGCTCGGGTGGCCTCAGGAAGGGCCAGTCCCCATGCGAGTGGCTAGGGGCCACCTCAGGATTCCTCTCCCGTCGATGCCGGAGCCTAAGACCTTGTGTGGAGTCGGGGCCGGAACCTGCTGATTACTCTCCAGTGTTGACATGGATTTTGGGGTTCCTCTGAGTCTCCCCAGGGGCGTCAGGCCTCGTCTCGAGTGGGGGCATGCTCGTGCGCTTCCCTCCCGAGCTGCAGGTGTAGGGTCACGCTTCCTGTCACGTGGATCAAGGGATCTGTGGCTTTCCCTCGAGGCTGTCCCTAGAGGCTTTCCCACGAGGCTTTCCCACAGGGCTGTGCCAAGTGCCACCTTGGTGTGAGTCGATCCTCGGCGTGAATGACGAGCCGGTGAAGGGAAAACAGGTTCCTCTGGAATGGACAGAGACATCTGGTTGACTCTTGGAATCGTGGCACGACGCTGGAGTTCCTCTCGCCGTTCCTATTGAGAGGGCCTCCTCTTGAGATGCGACGGGAACGCCGGGAATTCTTTCCCGATGAAGCAGGGAAAGGATCCTTCACCTCGAGCTACGAGGCGGAAACGGGGCTCCTATGGATGTGGGCGGGACCCTCGTGTTTCCTGTCGAGTGGACACGGGCATGTCGGGGAACTTCTTGAGTTGCACCAAGGGTGTGAAGGACCCTTTCGACGTTCCAGAGGTGAGGTGTGATTAGCCCCGAGAAGACTCTGCGGAAATGGGCCTCATCTCGCCTGCAGGGGAGAACCTCCTGGATATTCCCGAGTTGCGGCAGGTCTTCTCGAGTTACGACGGGGACTTCAGGACCCGCTCTGGTGGCCTCAGGAAGGGCCAGTCCCCATGCGAGTTGCTAGGGGCCATCTCGGGATTCCTCTCTCGTCGATGCCGGGGCCTAAGACCTTGTGTGGAGTCGGGGCCGGAACCTGAGCATTCCTCTCCAGTGTTGACATGGATTTTGGGGTGCCTCTGAGTCTCCGCAGGGGATTCAGGCCTCGTCTCGTGTGGGGGCATGCACGTGCGCTTTCCTCCCTAGCTGAAGCAGTAGGGTCACGCTTCCTGTCACGTGGATCAAGGGATCTGTGGCTTTCCCTCGAGGCTTTCCCTCGAGGCTTTCCCACGAGGCTGTCCCACAGGACTGTGCCAAGTGCCACCTTGGTGTGAGTCGATCCTCGGCGTGAAAGACGAGCCGGTGAAGGGAAAAGAGTTTCCTCTGGAATGGACAGAGGCATCTGGTTGACTCTTGGAATGGTGGCACGACCCTGGAGTTCCTCTCGCCGTTCTTGTTGAGAGGGCGTCCACTTGAGATGCGAAGGGAACGCCGGTAATTCTTTCCCGACGAAGCAGGGAAAGGATCCCTCACCTCGAGCTACGAGGCGGAAACGGGGCTCCTCTGGATGTGGGCGGGACCCTCGTGTTTCCTCTCGAGTGGAGACGGGTATGTTGGGGAACTTCTTGAGTTGCACCAAGGGTGTGAAGGACCCTTTCGACGTTCCAGAGGTGAGGTGTGACTAGCCCAGAGAAGCCTCTGCGGAAATGGGCCTCATCTCGCCTGCAGGGGAGTACCTCCTGGATATTCTCGAGTTGCGGCAGGTCTTCTCGAGTTACGACGGGGACCTCAGGGACCCGCTCTGGTGGCCTCAGGAAGGGCCAGTACCATGCGAGTTGCTAGGAGCCATCTCGGGATTCCTCTCCTGTCAATGCCGGGGCCTAAGGCCTTGTGTGGAGTCGGGGCAGGAACCTGAGCATTCCTCTCCAGTGTTGTCAAGGATTTTGGGGTGCCTCTGAGTCTCTCCAGGGGAGTCAGGCCTCGTCTCGAGTGGGGGCATGCATGTGCGCTTTCCTCCCCAGCTGCATCAGTAGGGTCACGCTTCCTGTCACGTGGATCAAGGGATCTGTGGCTTTCTCTCGAGGCTTTCCCACAGGGCTGTGCCAAGTGCCACCTTGGTGTGAGTCGATCCTCGGCCTGAAAGACGAGCCGGTGAAGGGAAAAGAGGTTCCTCTGGAATGGACAGAGACATGTGGGGGACTCTTGGAATGGTGGCACGACCCTGGAGTTCCTCTCGCCGTTCCTGTTGAGAGGGCCTCCTCTTGAGTTGCGACGGGAACGCCGGAAATATTTCGCAACGAAGCAGGAAAAGGATCCCTCACCTCGAGCTATGAGGCAGAAACGGGGCTCCTCTGGATGTGGGCGGAAACCTCGTGTTTCCTCTCGAGTGGAGACGGGTATGTCGGGGGACTTCTTGAGTTGCACCAAGGGTGTGAAGGACCCTTTCGACGTTCCAGAGGTGAGGTGTGATTAGCCCCGAGAAGCCTCTGCGGAAATGGGCCTCATCTCGCCTGCAGGGGAGAACCTCCTGGATATTCTCGAGTTGCGGCAGGTCTTCTCGAGTTACGACGGGGACCTCAGGGACCCGCTCTGGTGGCCTCAGGAAGGGCCAGTCCCTATGCGAGTTGCTAGGGGCCATCTCGGGATTCCTCTCCAGTCGATGCCGGGGCCGAAGACCTTGTGCGGAGTCGGGGCCGGAACCTGAGCATTCCTCTCCAGTGTTGACATGGATTTTGGGCTGCCTCTGAGTCTCCCCAGGGGAGTCAGGCCTCGTCTCGAGTGGGGGCATGCACGTGCGCCTCACCCCCGAGGTGCAGCAGTAGGGTCACGCTTCCTGTCACGTGGATCAAGGGATGTGTGGCTTTCCCTCGAGGCTTTCCCTTGAGGCTTTCCCACGAGGCTTTCCCACAGGGCTGTGCCAAGTGCCACCTTGGTGTGAGTCGATCCTCGGCGTGAAAGACGAGCCGGTGAAGGGAAAAGAGGTTCCTCTGGAATGGACAGAGGCATCTGGTTGACTCTTGGAATGGTGGCACGACCCTGGAGTTCCTCTCGCCGTTCCTGTTGAGAGGGCCTCCACTTGAGATGCGACGGGAACGCCGGGAATTCTTTCGCAACGAAGCAGGGAAACGATCACTAACCTCGAGCTATGAGGCAGAAACGGGGCTCCTCTGTATGTGGGCGGGACCCTCGTGATTCCTCTCGAGTGGAGAAGGGTATGTCGGGGGACTTCTTGAGTTGCACCAAGGGTGTGAAGGACCCTTTCGACGTTCCAGAGCTGAGGTGTGATTAGCCCCGAGAAGCCTCTGCGGAAATGGGCCTCATCTCGCCTGCAGGGGAGAACCTCCTGGATATTCTCGAGTTGCGGCAGGTCTTCTCGAGTTACGACGGGGACCTCCGGGACCCGCTCTGGTGGCCTAAGGAAGGGCCAGTCCCCATGCGAGTTGCTAGGGGCCATCTCGGGATTCCTCTCCCGTCGATGCCGGGGCCTAAGACCTTGTGTGGAGTCGGGGCGGGAACCTGAGCATTCCTCTCCAGTGTTGACAGGGATTTTGGGGTGCCTCTGAGTCTCCCCAGGGGAGTCAGGCCTCGTCTCGTGTGGGGGCATGCACGTGCGCTTCCCTCCCGAGCTGTAGGAGTAGGGTCACGCTTCCTGTCACGTGGATCAAGGGATCTGTGGCTTTCCCTCGAGGCTTTCCCTCGAGGCTTTCCCACCAGGCTTTCCCACAGGGCTGTGCCAAGTGACACCTTGGTGTTACTCGATCCTCGGCGTGAAAGTCGAGCAGGTGAAGGGAAAAGAGGTTCCTCTGGAATGGACAGAGACATCTGGGGGACTCTTGGAATTGTGGCACGACCCTGGAGTTCCTCTCGCCGTTTCTGTTGAGAGGGCCTCCTCTTGAGATGCGACGGGAACGCCGGGAATTCTTTCCCGACGAAGCAGGGAAAGGATCCCTCACCTCGAGCTACGAGGCGGAAACGGGGCTCCTATGGATGTAGGCGGGACCCTCGGGTTTCCTCTCGAGTGGAGACGGGTATGTCGGGGAAGTTCATGAGTTGCACCAAGGCTGTGAAGGACCCTTTCGACGTTCCAGAGGTGAGGTGTGATTAGCCCCGAGAAGACTCTGCGGAAATGGGCCTCATCTCCCCTGCAGGGGAGAACCTCCTGGATATGCTGGAGTTGCGGCAGGTCTTCTCAAGTTACGACGGGGACCTCAGGGACCCGCTCTCGTGGCCTCAGGAAGGGCCAGTCCCCATGCGAGTTGCTAGGGGCCATCTCGGGATTCCTCTCCTGTCAATGCTGGGGCCTAAGGCCTTGTGTGGAGTCGGGGCCGGAACCTGAGCATTCCTCTCCAGTGTTGTCAAGGATTTTGGGGTGCCTCTGAGTCTCTCCAAGGGAGTCAGGCCTCGTCTCGAGTGGGGGCATGCATGTGCGCTTTCCTCCCCAGCTGCATCAGTAGGGTCACGCTTCCTGTCACGTGGATCAATGGATCTGTGGCTTTCTCTCGAGGCTTTCCCACAGGGCTGTGCCAAGTGCCACCTTGGTGTGAGTCGATCCTCGGCGTGAAAGACGAGCCGGTGAAGGGAAAAGAGGTTCCTCTGGAATGGACAGAGACATCTGGGGGACTCTTGGAATGGTGGCACGACCCTGGAGTTCCTCTCGCCGTTCCTGTTGAGAGGGCCTCCTCTTGAGTTGCGACGGGAACGCCGGAAATATTTCGCAACGAAGCTGGGAAAGGATCCCTCACCACGAGCTACGAGACAGAAAAGGGGCTCCTCTGGATGTGGGCGGGACCCTCGTGTTTCCCCTCGAGTGGAGACGGGTATGTCGGGGAACTTCTTGAGTTACACCAAGGCTGTGAAGGACCCTTTCGACGTTCCAGAGGTGAGGTGTGATTAGCCCCGAGAAGCCTCTGCGGAAATGGGCCTCATCTCGCCTGCAGGGGAGAACCTCCTGGATATTCACGGGTTGCGGCAGGTCTTCTCGAGTTACGACGGGGACCTCAGGGACCCGCTCGGGTGGCCTCAGGAAGGGCCAGTCCCCATGCGAGTGGCTAGGGGCCACCTCAGGATTCCTCTCCCGTCGATGCCGGAGCCTAAGACCTTGTGTGGAGTCGGGGCCGGAACCTGCTGATTACTCTCCAGTGTTGACATGGATTTTGGGGTGCCTCTGAGTCTCCCCAGGGGAGTCAGGCCTCGTCTCGAGTGGGGGCATGCTCGTGCGCTTCCCTCCCGAGCTGCAGGTGTAGGGTCACGCTTCCTGTCACGTGGATCAAGGGATCTGTGGCTTTCCCTCGAGGCTGTCCCTAGAGGCTTTCCCACGAGGCTTTCCCACAGGGCTGTGCCAAGTGCCACCTTGGTGTGAGTCGATCCTCGGCGTGAATGACGAGCCGGTGAAGGGAAAACAGGTTCCTCTGGAATGGACAGAGACATCTGGTTGACTCTTGGAATCGTGGCACGACGCTGGAGTTCCTCTCGCCGTTCCTATTGAGAGGGCCTCCTCTTGAGATGCGACGGGAACGCCGGGAATTCTTTCCCGATGAAGCAGGGAAAGGATCCTTCACCTCGAGCTACGAGGCGGAAACGGGGCTCCTATGGATGTGGGCGGGACCCTCGTGTTTCCTGTCGAGTGGACACGGGCATGTCGGGGAACTTCTTGAGTTGCACCAAGGGTGTGAAGGACCCTTTCGACGTTCCAGAGGTGAGGTGTGATTAGCCCCGAGAAGCCTCTGCGGAAATGGGCCTCATCTCGCCTGCAGGGGAGAACATCCTGGATATTCTGGAGTTGCGGCAGGTCTTCCCGAGTTACGACGGGGACCTCAGGGACCCGCTCTGGTGGCCTCAGGAAGGGCCAGTACCATGCGAGTTGCTAGGAGCCATCTCGGGATTCCTCTCCTGTCAATGCCGGGGCCTAAGGCCTTGTGTGGAGTCGGGGCCGGAACCTGAGCATTCCTCTCCAGTGTTGTCAAGGATTTTGGGGTGCCTCTGAGTCTCTCCAGGGGAGTCAGGCCTCGTCTCGAGTGGGGGCATGCATGTGCGCTTTCCTCCCCAGCTGCATCAGTAGGGTCACGCTTCCTGTCACGTGGATCAAGGGATCTGTGGCTTTCTCTCGAGGCTTTCCCACAGGGCTGTGCCAAGTGCCACCTTGGTGTGAGTCGATCCTCGGCCTGAAAGACGAGCCGGTGAAGGGAAAAGAGGTTCCTCTGGAATGGACAGAGACATGTGGGGGACTCTTGGAATGGTGGCACGACCCTGGAGTTCCTCTCGCCGTTCCTGTTGAGAGGGCCTCCTCTTGAGTTGCGACGGGAACGCCGGAAATATTTCGCAACGAAGCAGGAAAAGGATCCCTTACCTCGAGCTATGAGGCAGAAACGGGGCTCCTCTGGATGTGGGCGGAAACCTCGTGTTTCCTCTCGAGTGGAGACGGGTATGTCGGGGGACTTCTTGAGTTGCACCAAGGGTGTGAAGGACCCTTTCGACGTTCCAGAGGTGAGGTGTGATTAGCCCCGAGAAGCCTCTGCGGAAATGGGCCTCATCTCGCCTGCAGGGGAGAACCTCCTGGATATTCTCGAGTTGCGGCAGGTCTTCTCGAGTTACGACGGGGACCTCAGGGACCCGCTCTGGTGGCCTCAGGAAGGGCCAGTCCCTATGCGAGTTGCTAGGGGCCATCTCGGGATTCCTCTCCAGTCGATGCCGGGGCCGAAGACCTTGTGCGGAGTCGGGGCCGGAACCTGAGCATTCCTCTCCAGTGTTGACATGGATTTTGGGCTGCCTCTGAGTCTCCCCAGGGGAGTCAGGCCTCGTCACGAGTGGGGGCATGCACGTGCGCCTCACCCCCGAGGTGCAGCAGTAGGGTCACGCTTCCTGTCACGTGGATCAAGGGATGTGTGGCTTTCCCTCGAGGCTTTCCCTTGAGGCTTTCCCACGAGGCTTTCCCACAGGGCTGTGCCAAGTGCCACCTTGGTGTGAGTCGATCCTCGGCGTGAAAGACGAGCCGGTGAAGGGAAAAGAGGTTCCTCTGGAATGGACAGAGGCATCTGGTTGACTCTTGGAATGGTGGCACGACCCTGGAGTTCCTCTCGCCGTTCCTGTTGAGAGGGCCTCCACTTGAGATGCGACGGGAACGCCGGGAATTCTTTCGCAACGAAGCAGGGAAACGATCACTAACCTCGAGCTATGAGGCAGAAACGGGGCTCCTCTGTATGTGGGCGGGACCCTCGTGATTCCTCTCGAGTGGAGAAGGGTATGTCGGGGGACTTCTTGAGTTGCACCAAGGGTGTGAAGGACCCTTTCGACGTTCCAGAGCTGAGGTGTGATTAGCCCCGAGAAGCCTCTGCGGAAATGGGCCTCATCTCGCCTGCAGGGGAGAACCTCCTGGATATTCTCGAGTTGCGGCAGGTCTTCTCGAGTTACGACGGGGACCTCCGGGACCCGCTCTGGTGGCCTAAGGAAGGGCCAGTCCCCATGCGAGTTGCTAGGGGCCATCTCGGGATTCCTCTCCCGTCGATGCCGGGGCCTAAGACCTTGTGTGGAGTCGGGGCGGGAACCTGAGCATTCCTCTCCAGTGTTGACAGGGATTTTGGGGTGCCTCTGAGTCTCCCCAGGGGAGTCAGGCCTCGTCTCGTGTGGGGGCATGCACGTGCGCTTCCCTCCCGAGCTGTAGGAGTAGGGTCACGCTTCCTGTCACGTGGATCAAGGGATCTGTGGCTTTCCCTCGAGGCTTTCCCTCGAGGCTTTCCCACCAGGCTTTCCCACAGGGCTGTGCCAAGTGACACCTTGGTGTTACTCGATCCTCGGCGTGAAAGTCGAGCAGGTGAAGGGAAAAGAGGTTCCTCTGGAATGGACAGAGACATCTGGGGGACTCTTGGAATTGTGGCACGACCCTGGAGTTCCTCTCGCCGTTTCTGTTGAGAGGGCCTCCTCTTGAGATGCGACGGGAACGCCGGGAATTCTTTCCCGACGAAGCAGGGAAAGGATCCCTCACCTCGAGCTACGAGGCGGAAACGGGGCTCCTATGGATGTAGGCGGGACCCTCGGGTTTCCTCTCGAGTGGAGACGGGTATGTCGGGGAAGTTCATGAGTTGCACCAAGGCTGTGAAGGACCCTTTCGACGTTCCAGAGGTGAGGTGTGATTAGCCCCGAGAAGACTCTGCGGAAATGGGCCTCATCTCCCCTGCAGGGGAGAACCTCCTGGATATGCTGGAGTTGCGGCAGGTCTTCTCGAGTTACGACGGGGACCTCAGGGACCCGCTCTCGTGGCCTCAGGAAGGGCCAGTCCCCATGCGAGTTGCTAGGGGCCATCTCGGGATTCCTCTCCTGTCAATGCTGGGGCCTAAGGCCTTGTGTGGAGTCGGGGCCGGAACCTGAGCATTCCTCTCCAGTGTTGTCAAGGATTTTGGGGTGCCTCTGAGTCTCTCCAAGGGAGTCAGGCCTCGTCTCGAGTGGGGGCATGCATGTGCGCTTTCCTCCCCAGCTGCATCAGTAGGGTCACGCTTCCTGTCACGTGGATCAATGGATCTGTGGCTTTCTCTCGAGGCTTTCCCACAGGGCTGTGCCAAGTGCCACCTTGGTGTGAGTCGATCCTCGGCGTGAAAGACGAGCCGGTGAAGGGAAAAGAGGTTCCTCTGGAATGGACAGAGACATCTGGGGGACTCTTGGAATGGTGGCACGACCCTGGAGTTCCTCTCGCCGTTCCTGTTGAGAGGGCCTCCTCTTGAGTTGCGACGGGAACGCCGGAAATATTTCGCAACGAAGCTGGGAAAGGATCCCTCACCACGAGCTACGAGACAGAAAAGGGGCTCCTCTGGATGTGGGCGGGACCCTCGTGTTTCCCCTCGAGTGGAGACGGGTATGTCGGGGAACTTCTTGAGTTACACCAAGGCTGTGAAGGACCCTTTCGACGTTCCAGAGGTGAGGTGTGATTAGCCCCGAGAAGCCTCTGCGGAAATGGGCCTCATCTCGCCTGCAGGGGAGAACCTCCTGGATATTCACGGGTTGCGGCAGGTCTTCTCGAGTTACGACGGGGACCTCAGGGACCCGCTCGGGTGGCCTCAGGAAGGGCCAGTCCCCATGCGAGTGGCTAGGGGCCACCTCAGGATTCCTCTCCCGTCGATGCCGGAGCCTAAGACCTTGTGTGGAGTCGGGGCCGGAACCTGCTGATTACTCTCCAGTGTTGACATGGATTTTGGGGTGCCTCTGAGTCTCCCCAGGGGAGTCAGGCCTCGTCTCGAGTGGGGGCATGCTCGTGCGCTTCCCTCCCGAGCTGCAGGTGTAGGGTCACGCTTCCTGTCACGTGGATCAAGGGATCTGTGGCTTTCCCTCGAGGCTGTCCCTAGAGGCTTTCCCACGAGGCTTTCCCACAGGGCTGTGCCAAGTGCCACCTTGGTGTGAGTCGATCCTCGGCGTGAATGACGAGCCGGTGAAGGGAAAACAGGTTCCTCTGGAATGGACAGAGACATCTGGTTGACTCTTGGAATCGTGGCACGACGCTGGAGTTCCTCTCGCCGTTCCTATTGAGAGGGCCTCCTCTTGAGATGCGACGGGAACGCCGGGAATTCTTTCCCGATGAAGCAGGGAAAGGATCCTTCACCTCGAGCTACGAGGCGGAAACGGGGCTCCTATGGATGTGGGCGGGACCCTCGTGTTTCCTGTCGAGTGGACACGGGCATGTCGGGGAACTTCTTGAGTTGCACCAAGGGTGTGAAGGACCCTTTCGACGTTCCAGAGGTGAGGTGTGATTAGCCCCGAGAAGCCTCTGCGGAAATGGGCCTCATCTCGCCTGCAGGGGAGAACATCCTGGATATTCTGGAGTTGCGGCAGGTCTTCCCGAGTTACGACGGGGACCTCAGGGACCCGCTCTGGTGGCCTCAGGAAGGGCCAGTACCATGCGAGTTGCTAGGAGCCATCTCGGGATTCCTCTCCTGTCAATGCCGGGGCCTAAGGCCTTGTGTGGAGTCGGGGCCGGAACCTGAGCATTCCTCTCCAGTGTTGTCAAGGATTTTGGGGTGCCTCTGAGTCTCTCCAGGGGAGTCAGGCCTCGTCTCGAGTGGGGGCATGCATGTGCGCTTTCCTCCCCAGCTGCATCAGTAGGGTCACGCTTCCTGTCACGTGGATCAAGGGATCTGTGGCTTTCTCTCGAGGCTTTCCCACAGGGCTGTGCCAAGTGCCACCTTGGTGTGAGTCGATCCTCGGCCTGAAAGACGAGCCGGTGAAGGGAAAAGAGGTTCCTCTGGAATGGACAGAGACATGTGGGGGACTCTTGGAATGGTGGCACGACCCTGGAGTTCCTCTCGCCGTTCCTGTTGAGAGGGCCTCCTCTTGAGTTGCGACGGGAACGCCGGAAATATTTCCCAACGAAGCAGGAAAAGGATCCCTCACCTCGAGCTATGAGGCAGAAACGGGGCTCCTCTGGATGTGGGCGGAAACCTCGTGTTTCCTCTCGAGTGGAGACGGGTATGTCGGGGGACTTCTTGAGTTGCACCAAGGGTGTGAAGGACCCTTTCGACGTTCCAGAGGTGAGGTGTGATTAGCCCCGAGAAGCCTCTGCGGAAATGGGCCTCATCTCGCCTGCAGGGGAGAACCTCCTGGATATTCTCGAGTTGCGGCAGGTCTTCTCGAGTTACGACGGGGACCTCAGGGACCCGCTCTGGTGGCCTCAGGAAGGGCCAGTCCCTATGCGAGTTGCTAGGGGCCATCTCGGGATTCCTCTCCAGTCGATGCCGGGGCCGAAGACCTTGTGCGGAGTCGGGGCCGGAACCTGAGCATTCCTCTCCAGTGTTGACATGGATTTTGGGCTGCCTCTGAGTCTCCCCAGGGGAGTCAGGCCTCGTCTCGAGTGGGGGCATGCACGTGCGCCTCACCCCCGAGGTGCAGCAGTAGGGTCACGCTTCCTGTCACGTGGATCAAGGGATGTGTGGCTTTCCCTCGAGGCTTTCCCTTGAGGCTTTCCCACGAGGCTTTCCCACAGGGCTGTGCCAAGTGCCACCTTGGTGTGAGTCGATCCTCGGCGTGAAAGACGAGCCGGTGAAGGGAAAAGAGGTTCCTCTGGAATGGACAGAGGCATCTGGTTGACTCTTGGAATGGTGGCACGACCCTGGAGTTCCTCTCGCCGTTCCTGTTGAGAGGGCCTCCACTTGAGATGCGACGGGAACGCCGGGAATTCTTTCGCAACGAAGCAGGGAAACGATCCCTAACCTCGAGCTATGAGGCAGAAACGGGGCTCCTCTGTATGTGGGCGGGACCCTCGTGATTCCTCTCGAGTGGAGAAGGGTATGTCGGGGGACTTCTTGAGTTGCACCAAGGGTGTGAAGGACCCTTTCGACGTTCCAGAGCTGAGGTGTGATTAGCCCCGAGAAGCCTCTGCGGAAATGGGCCTCATCTCGCCTGCAGGGGAGAACCTCCTGGATATTCTCGAGTTGCGGCAGGTCTTCTCGAGTTACGACGGGGACCTCCGGGACCCGCTCTGGTGGCCTAAGGAAGGGCCAGTCCCCATGCGAGTTGCTAGGGGCCATCTCGGGATTCCTCTCCCGTCGATGCCGGGGCCTAAGACCTTGTGTGGAGTCGGGGCGGGAACCTGAGCATTCCTCTCCAGTGTTGACAGGGATTTTGGGGTGCCTCTGAGTCTCCCCAGGGGAGTCAGGCCTCGTCTCGTGTGGGGGCATGCACGTGCGCTTCCCTCCCGAGCTGTAGGAGTAGGGTCACGCTTCCTGTCACGTGGATCAAGGGATCTGTGGCTTTCCCTCGAGGCTTTCCCTCGAGGCTTTCCCACCAGGCTTTCCCACAGGGCTGTGCCAAGTGACACCTTGGTGTTACTCGATCCTCGGCGTGAAAGTCGAGCAGGTGAAGGGAAAAGAGGTTCCTCTGGAATGGACAGAGACATCTGGGGGACTCTTGGAATTGTGGCACGACCCTGGAGTTCCTCTCGCCGTTTCTGTTGAGAGGGCCTCCTCTTGAGATGCGACGGGAACGCCGGGAATTCTTTCCCGACGAAGCAGGGAAAGGATCCCTCACCTCGAGCTACGAGGCGGAAACGGGGCTCCTATGGATGTAGGCGGGACCCTCGGGTTTCCTCTCGAGTGGAGACGGGTATGTCGGGGAAGTTCATGAGTTGCACCAAGGCTGTGAAGGACCCTTTCGACGTTCCAGAGGTGAGGTGTGATTAGCCCCGAGAAGACTCTGCGGAAATGGGCCTCATCTCGCCTGCAGGGGAGAACCTCCTGGATATGCTGGAGTTGCGGCAGGTCTTCTCGAGTTACGACGGGGACCTCAGGGACCCGCTCTCGTGGCCTCAGGAAGGGCCAGTCCCCATGCGAGTTGCTAGGGGCCATCTCGGGATTCCTCTCCTGTCAATGCTGGGGCCTAAGGCCTTGTGTGGAGTCGGGGCCGGAACCTGAGCATTCCTCTCCAGTGTTGTCAAGGATTTTGGGGTGCCTCTGAGTCTCTCCAAGGGAGTCAGGCCTCGTCTCGAGTGGGGGCATGCATGTGCGCTTTCCTCCCCAGCTGCATCAGTAGGGTCACGCTTCCTGTCACGTGGATCAATGGATCTGTGGCTTTCTCTCGAGGCTTTCCCACAGGGCTGTGCCAAGTGCCACCTTGGTGTGAGTCGATCCTCGGCGTGAAAGACGAGCCGGTGAAGGGAAAAGAGGTTCCTCTGGAATGGACAGAGACATCTGGGGGACTCTTGGAATGGTGGCACGACCCTGGAGTTCCTCTCGCCGTTCCTGTTGAGAGGGCCTCCTCTTGAGTTGCGACGGGAACGCCGGAAATATTTCGCAACGAAGCTGGGAAAGGATCCCTCACCACGAGCTACGAGACAGAAAAGGGGCTCCTCTGGATGTGGGCGGGACCCTCGTGTTTCCCCTCGAGTGGAGACGGGTATGTCGGGGAACTTCTTGAGTTACACCAAGGCTGTGAAGGACCCTTTCGACGTTCCAGAGGTGAGGTGTGATTAGCCCCGAGAAGCCTCTGCGGAAGTGGGCCTCATCTCGCCTGGAGGGGAGAACCTCCTGGATATTCTCGAGTTGCGGCAGGTCTTCTCGAGTTACGACGGGGACTTCAGGGACCCGCTCTGGTGGCCTCAGGAAGGGCCAGTCCCCATGCGAGTTGCTAGGGGCCATCTCGGGATTCCTCTCCCGTCGATGCCGGGGCCTAAGACCTTTTGTGGAGTCGGGGCCAGAACCTGAGCATTCCTCTCCAGTGTTGACATGGATTTTGGGGTGCCTCTGAGTCTCCCCAGGGGAGTCAGGCCTCGTCTCGTGTGGGGGCATGCACGTGCGCTTCCCTCCCGAGCTGTAGGAGTAGGGTCACGCTTCCTGTCACGTGGATCAAGGGATCTGTGGCTTTCCCTCGAGGCTTTCCCTCGAGGCTTTCCCACCAGGCTTTCCCACAGGGCTGTGCCAAGTGACACCTTGGTGTTACTCGATCCTCGGCGTGAAAGTCGAGCAGGTGAAGGGAAAAGAGGTTCCTCTGGAATGGACAGAGACATCTGGGGGACTCTTGGAATTGTGGCACGACCCTGGAGTTCCTCTCGCCGTTTCTGTTGAGAGGGCCTCCTCTTGAGATGCGACGGGAACGCCGGGAATTCTTTCCCGACGAAGCAGGGAAAGGATCCCTCACCTCGAGCTACGAGGCGGAAACGGGGCTCCTATGGATGTAGGCGGGACCCTCGGGTTTCCTCTCGAGTGGAGACGGGTATGTCGGGGAAGTTCATGAGTTGCACCAAGGCTGTGAAGGACCCTTTCGACGTTCCAGAGGTGAGGTGTGATTAGCCCCGAGAAGACTCTGCGGAAATGGGCCTCATCTCGCCTGCAGGGGAGAACCTCCTGGATATGCTGGAGTTGCGGCAGGTCTTCTCGAGTTACGACGGGAACCTCAGGGACCCGCTCTCGTGGCCTCAGGAAGGGCCAGTCCCCATGCGAGTTGCTAGGGGCCATCTCGGGATTCCTCTCCTGTCAATGCTGGGGCCTAAGGCCTTGTGTGGAGTCGGGGCCGGAACCTGAGCATTCCTCTCCAGTGTTGTCAAGGATTTTGGGGTGCCTCTGAGTCTCTCCAAGGGAGTCAGGCCTCGTCTCGAGTGGGGGCATGCATGTGCGCTTTCCTCCCCAGCTGCATCAGTAGGGTCACGCTTCCTGTCACGTGGATCAATGGATCTGTGGCTTTCTCTCGAGGCTTTCCCACAGGGCTGTGCCAAGTGCCACCTTGGTGTGAGTCGATCCTCGGCGTGAAAGACGAGCCGGTGAAGGGAAAAGAGGTTCCTCTGGAATGGACAGAGACATCTGGGGGACTCTTGGAATGGTGGCACGACCCTGGAGTTCCTCTCGCCGTTCCTGTTGAGAGGGCCTCCTCTTGAGTTGCGACGGGAACGCCGGAAATATTTCGCAACGAAGCTGGGAAAGGATCCCTCACCACGAGCTACGAGACAGAAAAGGGGCTCCTCTGGATGTGGGCGGGACCCTCGTGTTTCCCCTCGAGTGGAGACGGGTATGTCGGGGAACTTCTTGAGTTACACCAAGGCTGTGAAGGACACTTTCGACGTTCCAGAGGTGAGGTGTGATTAGCCCCGAGAAGCCTCTGCGGAAGTGGGCCTCATCTCGCCTGGAGGGGAGAACCTCCTGGATATTCTCGAGTTGCGGCAGGTCTTCTCGAGTTACGACGGGGACTTCAGGGACCCGCTCTGGTGGCCTCAGGAAGGGCCAGTCCCCATGCGAGTTGCTAGGGGCCATCTCGGGATTCCTCTCCCGTCGATGCCGGGGCCTAAGACCTTTTGTGGAGTCGGGGCCAGAACCTGAGCATTCCTCTCCAGTGTTGACATGGATTTTGGGGTGCCTCTGAGTCTCCCCAGGGGAGTCAGGCCTCGTCTCGTGTGGGGGCATGCACGTGCGCTTTCCTCCCCAGCTGCAGCAGTAGGGTCACGCTTCCTGTCACGTGGATCAAGGGATCTGTGGCTTTCCCTCGAGGCTTTCCCTCGAGGCTTTCCCACGAGGCTTTCCCACAGGGCTGTGCCAAGTGCCACCTTGGTGTGAGTCGATCCTCGGCGTGAAAGACGAGCCGGTGAAGGGAAAAGAGGTTCCTCTGGAATGGACAGAGGCATCTGGTTGACTCTTGGAATGGTGGCACGACCCTGGAGTTCCTCTCGCCGTTCCTTTTGAGAGGGCCTCCACTTGAGATGCGACGGGAACGCCGGGAATTCTTTCCCGACGAAGCAGGGAAAGGATCCCTTACCTCGAGCTACGAGACGGAAACGGGGCTCCTATGGATGTGGGTGGGACCCTCGTGTTTCCTCTCGAGTGGAGAAGGGTATGTCGGGGAACTTCTTGAGTTGCACCAAGGGTGTGAAGGACCCTTTCGACGTTCAAGAGGTGAGGTGTGATTAGCCCCGAGAAGCCTCTGCGGAAATGGGCCTCATCTCGCCTGCAGGGGAGAACCTCCTGGATATTCACGGGTTGCGGCAGGTCTTCTCGAGTTACGACGGGGACCTCAGAGACCCGCTCGGGTGGCCTCAGAAAGGGCCAGTCCCCATGCGAGTGGCTAGGGGCCACCTCAGGATTCCTCTCCCGTCGATGCCGGAGCCTAAGACCTTGTGTGGAGTCGGGGCCGGAACCTGCTGATTACTCTCCAGTGTTGACATGGATTTTGGGGTGCCTCTGAGTCTCCCCAGGGGAGTCAGGCCTCGTCTCGAGTGGGGGCATGCTCGTGCGCTTCCCTCCCGAGCTGCAGCAGTAGGGTCACGCTTCCTGTCACGTGGATCAAGGGATGTGTGGCTTTCCCTCGAGGCTTTCCCTCGAGGCTTTCCCACGAGGCTTTCCCACAGGGCTGTGCCAAGTGCCACCTTGGTGTGAGTCGATCCTCGGCGTGAATGACGAGCCGGTGAAGGGAAAACAGGTTCCTCTGGAATGGACAGAGACATCTGGTTGACTCTTGGAATCGTGGCACGACGCTGGAGTTCCTCTCGCCGTTCCTATTGAGAGGGCCTCCTCTTGAGATGCGACGGGAACGCCGGGAATTCTTTCCCGATGAAGCAGGGAAAGGATCCTTCACCTCGAGCTACGAGGCGGAAACGGGGCTCCTATGGATGTGGGCGGGACCCTCGTGTTTCCTCTCGAGTGGAGACGGGTATGTTGGGGAACTTCTTGAGTTGCACCAAGGGTGTGAAGGTCCCTTTCGACGTTCCAGAGGTGAGGTGTGACTAGCCCAGAGAAGCTTCTGCGGAAATGGGCCTCATCTCGCCTGCAGGGGAGTACCTCCTGGATATTCTCGAGTTGCGGCAGGTCTTCTCGAGTTACGACGGGGACCTCAGGGACCCGCTCTGGTGGCCTCAGGAAGGGCCAGTCACCATGCGAGTTGCTATGGGCCATCTCGGGATTCCTCTCCCGTCGATGCCGCGGCCTAAGACCTTGTGTGGAGTCGGGGCTGGAACCTGAGCATTCCTCTCCAGTGTTGACAGGGATTTTGGGGTGCCTCTGAGTCTCCCCAGGGGAGTCAGGCCTCGTCTCGAGTGGGGGCATGCACGTGCGCTTTCCTCCCCAGCTGCATCAGTAGGGTCACGCTTCCTGTCACGTGGATCAAGGGATCTGTGGTTTTCCCTCGAGGCTTTCCCTCGAGGCTTTCCCACCAGGCTTTCCCACAGGGCTGTGCCAAGTGACACCTTGGTGTTACTCGATCCTCGGCGTGAAAGACGAGCAGGTGAAGGGAAAAGAGGTTCCTCTGGAATGGAGAGAGACATCTGGTTGACTCTTGGAATCGTGGCACGACCCTGGAGTTCCTCTCGCCGTTTCTGTTGAGAGGGCCTCCTCTTGAGATGCGACGGGAACGCCGGGAATTCTTTCCCGACGAAGCAGGGAAAGGATCCCTCACCTCGAGCTACGAGGCGGAAACTGGGCTCCTTAGGATGTAGGCGGGACCCTCGTGTTTCCTCTCGAGTGGAGACGGGTATGTCGGGGAACTTCATGAGTTGCACCAAGGCTGTGAAGGACCCTTTCGACGTTCCACAGGTGAGGTGTGATTAGCCCCGAGAAGCCTCTGCGGAAATGGGCCTCATCTCGCCTGCAGGGGAGAACCTCCTGGATATGCTGGAGTTGCGGCAGGTCTTCCCGAGTTACGACGGGGACCTCAGGGACCCGCTCTGGTGGCCTCAGGAAGGGCCAGTCCCCATGCGAGTTGCTAGGAGCCATCTCGGGATTCCTCTCCTGTCAATGCCGGGGCCTAAGGCCTTGTGTGGAGTCGGGGCCGGAACCTGAGCATTCCTCTCCAGTGTTGTCAAGGATTTTGGGGTGCCTCTGAGTCTCTCCAGGGGAGTCAGGCCTCGTCTCGAGTGGGGGCATGCATGTGCGCTTTCCTCCCCAGCTGCATCAGTAGGGTCACGCTTCCTGTCACGTGGATCAATGGATCTGTGGCTTTCTCTCGAGGCTTTCCCACAGGGCTGTGCCAAGTGCCACCTTGGTGTGAGTCGATCCTCGGCGTGAAAGACGAGCCGGTGAAGGGAAAAGAGGTTCCTCTGGAATTGACAGAGACATCTGGGGGACTCTTGGAATGGTGGCACGACCCTGGAGTTCCTCTTGCCGTTCCTGTTGAGAGGGCCTCCTCTTGAGATGCGACGGGAACGCCGGAAATATTTCGCAACGAAGCAGGGAAAGGATCCCTCACCTCGAGCTATGAGGCAGAAACGGGGCTCCTCTGGATGTGGGCGGAACCCTCGTGTTTCCTCTCGAGTGGAGAAGGGTATGTCGGGGGACTTCTTGAGTTGCACCAAGGGTGTGAAGGACCCTTTCGACGTTCCAGAGGTGAGGTGTGATTAGCCCCGAGAAGCCTCTGCGGAAATGGGCCTCATCTCGCCTGCAGGGGAGAACCTCCGGGATATTCTCGAGTTGCGGCAGGTCTTCTCGAGTTACGACGGGGACCTCAGGGACCCGCTCTGGTGGCCTCAGGAAGGGCCAGTCCCCATGCGAGTTGTTAGGGGCCATCTCGGGATTCCTCTCCAGTCGATGCCGGGGCCGAAGACCTTGTGTGGAGTCGGGGCCGGAACCTGAGCATTCCTCTCCAGTGTTGACATGGATTTTGGCCTGCCTCTGAGTCTCCCCAGGGGAGTCAGGCCTCGTCTCGAGTGGGGGCATGCACGTGCGCCTCACTCCCGAGGTGCAGCAGTAGGGTCACGCTTCCTGTCACGTGGATCAAGGGATGTGTGGCTTTCCCTCGAGGCTTTCCCTTGAGGCTTTCCCACGAGGCTTTCCCACAGGGCTGTGCCAAGTGCCACCTTGGTGTGAGTCGATCCTCGGCGTGAAAGACGAGCCGGTGAAGGGAAAAGAGGTTCCTCTGGAATGGACAGAGGCATCTGGTTGACTCTTGGAATGGTGGCACGACCCTGGAGTTCCTCTCGCCGTTCCTGTTGAGAGGGCCTCCACTTGAGAAGCGACGGGAACGCCGGGAATTCTTTCGCAACGAAGCAGGGAAACGATCCCTCACCTCGAGCTATGAGGCAGAAACGGGGCTCCTCTGGATGTGGGCGGGACCCTCGTGATTCCTCTCGAGTGGAGAAGGGTATGTCGGGGGACTTCTTGAGTTGCACCAAGGGTGTGAAGGACCCTTTCGACGTTCCAGAGGTGAGGTGTGATTAGCCCCGAGAAGCCTCTGCGGAAATGGGCCTCATCTCGCCTGCAGGGGAGAACCTCCTGGATATTCTCGAGTTGCGGCAGGTCTTCTCGAGTTACGACGGGGACCTCAGGGACCCGCTCTGGTGGCCTCAGGAAGGGCCAGTCCCCATGCGAGTTGCTAGTGGCCATCTCGGGATTCCTCTCCAGTCGATGCTGGGGACGAAGACCTTGTGTGGAGTCAGGGCCGGAACCTGAGCATTCCTCTCCAGTGTTGACATGGATTTTGGGGTGCCTCTGAGTCTCCCCAGGGGAGTCAGGCCTCGTCTCGAGTGGGGGCATGCACGTGCGCCTTCCTCCCGAGCTGCAGCAGTAGGGTCACGCTTCCTGTCACGTGGATCAAGGGATCTGTGGCTTTCCCTCGAGGCTTTCCCACAGGGCTGTGCCAAGTGCCACCTTGGTGTGACTCGATCCTCGGCGTGAAAGATGAGCCGGTGAAGGGAAAAGAGGATCCTCTGGAATGTACAGAGACATTTGGTTGACACTTGTTATGGTGGCACGACCCTGGAGTTCCTCTCGCCGTTCCTGTTGAGAGGGCCTCCTCTTGAGATGCGACGGGAACGCCGGGAATTCTTTCCCAAGGAAGCAGGGAAAGGATCCCTCACCTCAAGCTACGAGACGGAAACGGGGCACCTCTGGATATGGGCGGGACCCTCGTGTTTCCCCTCGAGTGGAGACGGGTATGTAGGGGAACTTCTTGAGTTGCACCAAGGCTGTGAAGGACCCTTTCGACGTTCCGGAGGTGAGGTGTGATTAGCCCCGAGAAGCCTCTGCGGAAATGGGCCTCATCTTGCCTGCAGGGGAGAACCTCCTGGATATTCTCGAGTTGCGGCAGGTCTTCTCGAGTTACGACGGGGACTTCAGGGACCCGCTCTGGTGGCCTCAGGAAGGGCCAGTCCCCATGCGAGTTGCTAGGGGCCATCTCGGTATTCCTCTCCCGTCGATGCCGGGGCCTAAGACCTTGTGTGGAGTCGGGGCCAGAACCTGAGCATTCCTCTCCAGTGTTGACATGGATTTTGGGGTGCCTCTGAATCTCCCCAGGGGAGTCAGGCCTCGTCTGGAGTGGGGGCATGCGCGTGCGCTTCCCTCCCGAGCTGCAGCAGTAGGGTCACGCTTCCTGTCACGTGGATCAAGGGATGTGTGGCTTTCCCTCGAGGCTTTCCCTTGAGGCTTTCCCACGAGGCTTTCCCACAGGGCTGTGCCAAGTGCCACCTTGGTGTGAGTCGATCCTCGGCGTGAAAGACGAGCCGGTGAAGGGAAAAGAGGTTCCTCTGGAATGGACAGAGGCATCTGGTTGACTCTTGGAATGGTGGCACGACCCTGGAGTTCCTCTCGCCGTTCCTGTTGAGAGGGCCTCCACTTGAGATGCGACGGGAACGCCGGGAATTCTTTCCCGACGAAGCAGGGAAAGGATCCCTTACCTCGAGCTACGAGGCGGAAACGGAGCTCCTCTGGATGTGGGCGGGACACTCGTGGTTCCTCTCGAGTGGAGACGGGTATGTCGTGGAACTTCTTGAGTTGCACCAAGTGTGGGAAGGACCCTTTCGACGGTCCAGAGGTGAGGTGTGATTAGCCCCGAGAAGCCTCTGCGGAAATGGGCCTCATCTCGCCTGCAGGGGAGAACCTCCTGGATATTCTCGAGTTGCGGCAGGTCTTCTCGAGTTACGACGGGGACCTCAGGGACCCGCTCTGGTGCCTCAGGAAGGGCCAATCCCCATGCGAGTTGCTAGGGGCCATCTCGTGATTCCTCTCCAGTCGATGCCGGGGCCGAAGACCTTGTGTGGAGTCGGGGCGGGAAACTGAGCATTCCTCTCCAGTGTTAACATGGATCTTGCGGTGCCTCTGAGTCTCCCCAGGGGAGTCAGTCTTCGTCTGATGTGGGGGCATGCACGTGCGCTTTCCTGCCGAGGTGCAGCAGTAGGGTCACGCTTCCTGTCATGTGGATCAAGGGATGTGTGGCTTTCCCTCGAGGCTTTCCCTCGAGGCTTTCCCACGAGGCTTTCCCACAGGGCTGTGCCAAGTGCCACCTTGGTGTGAGTCGATCCTCGGCGTGAAAGACGAGCCGGTGAAGGGAAAAGAGTTTCCTCTGGAATGGACAGAGACATCTGGGGGACTCTTGGATTGGTGGCACGACCCTGGAGTTCCTCTCGCCGTTCCTGTTGAGATGGCCTCCTCTTGAGATGCGACGGGAACGCCGGGAATTCTTTCCCAACGAAGCAGGGAAAGGATCCCTCTCCTCGAGCTATGAGGCAGAAACGGGGCTCCTCTGGATGTTGGCGGGACCCTCGTGATTCCTCTCGAGTGGAGAAGGGTATGTCGGGGGACTTCTTGAGTTGCACCAAGGGTTGGAAGGACCCTTTCGACGTTCCAGAGGTGAGGTGTGATTAGCCCCGAGAAGCCTCTGCGGAAATGGGCCTCATCTCGCCTGCAGGGGAGTACATCCTGGATATTCTCGAGTTGCGGCAGGTCTTCTCGAGTTACGACGGGGACCTCAGGACCCGCTCTTGTGGCCTCAGGAAGGGCCAGTCCCAATGCGAGTTGCTAGGGGCCATTTCGGGATTCCTCTCCCGTCGATGCCGGGGCCTAAGACCTTGTGTCGAGTCTGGGCCGGAACCTGAGCAATCCTCTCCAGTGTTGACATGGATTTTGGGGTGCCTCTTAGTCTCCGCATGGGAGTCAGGCCTCGTCTCGTGTGGGGGCATGCACGTGCGCTTTCCTCCCCAGCTGCAGCAGTAGCGTCACACTTCCTTTCACGTGGATCAAGGGATCTGTGGCTTTCCCTCGAGGCTTTTCTCGAGGCTTTCCCACGAGGCTTCCCCACAGGGCTGTGCCAAGTGCCACCTTGTTGTGAGTCGATCCTCGGCGTGAAAGACGAGCCGGTGAAGGGAAAAGAATTTCCTCTGGAATGGACAGAGAGATCTGGGGGACTCTTGGAATGGTGGCACGACCCTGGAGTTCCTCTCGCCATTCCTGTTGAGAGGGCCTCCTCTTGAGATGCGACCGGAACGCCAGGAAATCTTTCCCGAAGAAGCAGGGAAAGGATCCGTCACCTCGAGCTACGAGGCGGAAACGGGGCTCCTCTGGATGTGGGCGGGACCCTCGTGTTTCCTCTCGAGTGGAGACGGGTATGTCGGGGAACTTCTTGAGTTGCACCAAGCGTGTGAAGGACCCTTTCGACGTTCCAGAGGTGAGGTGTGATTAGCCCCGAGAAGCCTCTGCGGAAATGGGCCCCATCTCGCCTGCAGGGGAGAACCTCCTGGATATTCTCGAGTTGCGGCAGGTCTTCTCGAGTTACGACGGGGACCTCAGGGACCCGCTCTGGTGGCCTCAGGAAGGGCCAGTCCCCATGCGAGTTGCTAGGGGCCATCTCGGGATTCCTCTCCCGTCGATGCCGGGGCCTAAGACCTTGTGTGGAGTCGGGGCCGGAACCTGAGCATTCCCCTCCAGTATTGACATGGATTTTGGGGTGCCTCTGAGTCTCCCCAGGGGAGTCAGGCCTCGTCTCGTGTGGGGGCATGCACGTGCGCTTTCCTCCCCAGCTGCAGCAGTAGGGTCACGCTTCCTGTCACGTGGATCAAGGGATCTGTGGCTTTCCCTCGAGGCTTTCCCTCGAGGCTTTCCCAAAGGGCTGTGCCAAGTGCCACCTTGGTGTGAGTCGATCCTCGGCGTGAAAGACGAGCCGGTGAAGGGAAAAGAGGTTCCTCTGGAATGGACAGAGACATCTGGGGGACTCTTGGAATGGTGGCACGACCCTGGAGTTCCTCTCGCAGTTCCTGTTGAGAGGGCCTCCTCTTGAGATGCGACGGGAACGCCGGGAATTCTTTCCCGACGAAGCAGGGAACGGATCCCTCACCTCGAGCTACGAGGCGGAAACGGGGCTCCTCTGGATGTGGGCGGGACCCTCGTGTTTCCTCTCGAGTGGAGACGGGTATGTCGGGGAACTTCTTGAGTTGCACCAAGGGTGTGAAGGACCCTTTCGACGTTCCAGAGGTGAGGTGTGATTAGCCCCGAGAAGCCTCTGCGGAAATGGGCCTCATCGCGCCTGCAGGGGAGAACCTCCTGGATATTCTCGAGTTGCGGCAGGTCTTCTCGAGTTACGACGGGGACCTCAGGGACCCGCTCTGGTGGCCTCAGGAAGGGCCAGTCCCCATGCGAGTTGCTAGGGGCCATTTCGGGATTCCTCTCCAGTCGATGCCGGGGCCAAACACCTTGTGTGGAGTCGGAGCGGGAAACTGAGCATTCCTCTCCAGTGTTAACATGGATCTTGTGGTGCCTCTGAGTCTGCCCAGGGGAGTCAGGCTTCGTCTCGTGTGGGGGCATGCACGTGCGCTTTCCTCCCGAGCTGCAGCAGTAAGGTCACGCTTCCTGTCACGTGGATCAAGGGATCTGTGGCTTTCCCTCGAGGCTTTCCCTCGAGGCTTTCTCACGAAGCTTTCCCAAGGGCTGTGCCAAGTGCCACCTTGGTGTGAGTCGATCCTCGGCGTGAAAGACGAGCCGGTGAAGGGAAAAGGGGTTCCTCTGGAATGGACAGAGATATCTGGTTGACTCTTGGAATGGTGGCACGACCCTGGAGTTCCTCTCGCCGTTCCTGTTGAGAGGGCCTCCTCTTGAGATGCGACGGGAACGCCGGGAATTCTTTCCCAACGAAGCAGGGAAAGGATCCCTCACCTCGAGCTACGAGGCGGAAACGGGGCTCCTATGGATGTGGGCGGGACCCTCGTGTTTCCTCTCGAGTGGAGAAGGGTATGTCGGGGAACTTCTTGAGTTGCACCAAGCGTGTGAAGGACCCTTTCGACGTTCCAGAGGTGAGGTGTGATTAGCCCCGAGAAGCCTCTGCGGAAATGGGCCCCATCTCGCCTGCAGGGGAGAACCTCCTGGATATTCTCGAGTTGCGGCAGGTCTTCTCGAGTTACGACGGGGACCTCAGGGACCCGCTCTGGTGGCCTCAGGAAGGGCCAGTCCCCATGCGAGTTGCTAGGGGCCATCTCGGGATTCCTCTCCCGTCGATGCCGGGGCCTAAGACCTTGTGTGGAGTCGGGGCCGGAACCTGAGCATTCCCCTCCAGTATTGACATGGATTTTGGGGTGCCTCTGAGTCTCCCCAGGGGAGTCAGGCTTCGTCTCGTGTGGGGGCATGCACGTGCGCTTTCCTCCCGAGCTGCAGCAGTAAGGTCACGCTTCCTGTCACGTGGATCAAGGGATCTGTGGCTTTCCCTCGAGGCTTTCCCTCGAGGCTTTCTCACGAAGCTTTCCCAAGGGCTGTGCCAAGTGCCACCTTGGTGTGAGTCGATCCTCGGCGTGAAAGACGAGCCGGTGAAGGGAAAAGGGGTTCCTCTGGAATGGACAGAGATATCTGGTTGACTCTTGGAATGGTGGCACGACCCTGGAGTTCCTCTCGCAGTTCCTGTTGAGAGGGCCACCTCTTGAGATGCGACGGGAACGCCGGGAATTCTTTCCCGACGAAGCAGGGAACGGATCCCTCACCTCGAGCTACGAGGCGGAAACGGGGCTCCTCTGGATGTGGGCGGGACCCTCGTGTTTCCTCTCGAGTGGAGACGGGTATGTCGGGGGACTTCTTGAGTTGCACCAAGGGTGGGAAGGACCCTTTCGACGTTCCAGAGGTGAGGTGTGATTAGCCCCGAGAAGCCTCTGCGGAAATGGGCCTCATCTCGCCTGCAGGGGAGTACCTCCTGGATATTCTCGAGTTGCGGCAGGTCTTCTCGAGTTACGACGGGGAACTCAGGACCCGCTCTGGTGGCCTCAGGAAGGGCCAGTCCCCATGCGAGTTGCTAGGGGCCATCTCGGGATTCCTCTCCCGTCGATGCCGGGGCCTAAGACCTTGTGTGGAGTCGGGGCCGGAACCTGAGCATTCCTTTCCAGTGTTGACATGGATCTTGGGGTCCCTCTGAGTCTCCACAGGGGAGTCAGGCCTCGTCTCGAGTGGGGGCATGCACCTGCGCTTTCCTCCCCAGCTGCAGCAGTAGCGTCACGCTTCCTGTCACGTGGATCAAGGGATCTGTGGCTTTCCCTCGAGGCTTTCCCTCGAGGCTTTCCCACGAGGCTTTCCCACAGGACTGTGCCAAGTGCCACCTTGGTGTGAGTCGATCCTCGGCGTGAAAGACGAGCCGGTGAAGGGAAAAGAGTTTCCTCTGGAATGGACAGAGACATCTGGGGGACTCTTGGAATGGTGGCACGACCCTGGAGTTCCTCTCGCCGTTCCTGTTGAGAGTGCCTCCTCTTGAGATGCGACGGGAACGCCGGGAATTCTTTCCCGACGAAGCAGGGAACGGATCCCTCACCTCGAGCTACGAGGCGGAAACGGGGCTCCTCTGGATGTGGGCGGGACCCTCGTGTTTCCTCTCGAGTGGAGACGGGTATGTCGGGGAAATTCTTGAGTTGCACCAAGGGTGTGAACGAACCTTTCGACGTTCCAGAGGTGAGGTGTGATTAGCCACGAGAAGCCTCTGCGGAAATGGGCCTCATCTCGCCTGCAGGGGAGAACCTCCTGGATATTCTCGAGTTGCGGCAGGTCTTCTCGAGTTATGACAGGGACCTCAGGGACACGCTCTGGTGGCCTCAGGAAGGGCCAGTCCCCATGCGAATTGCTAGGGGCCATCTCGGGATTCCTCTCCCGTCGATGCCGGGGCCTAAGGCCGTGTGTGGAGTCGGGGCCCAAACCTGAGCATTCCTCTCCAGTGTTGACATGGATCTTGGGGTGCCTCTGAGTCTCCCCAGGGGAGTCAGGCTTCGTCTCGTGTGAGCGCATGCACGTGCGCTTTCCTCCCGAGCTGCAGCAGTAGGGTCACGCTTCCTGTCACGTGGATCAAGGGATCTGTGGCTTTCCCTCGAGGCTTTCCCTCGAGGCTTTCCCACGAGGCTTTCCCACAGGGCTGTGCCAAGTGCCACCTTGGTGTGAGTCGATCCTCGGCGTGAAAGACGGGCCGGTGAAGGGAAAAGAAGTTCCTCTGGAATGGACTGAGACATCTGGGGGACTCTTGGAATGGTGGCACGACCCTGGAGTTCCTCTCGCCGTCCCTGTTGAGAGGGCCTCCTCTTGAGATGCGACGGGAACGCCGGGAATTCTTTCCCAACGAAGAAGGGAAAGGATCCCTCACCTTGAGCTACGAGGCGGAAACGGGGCTCCTCTGGATGTGGGCGGGACCCTCGTGTTTCCTCTCGAGTGGAGACGGGTATGTCGGGGAACTTCTTGAGTTGCACCAAGGGTGTGAAGGACCCTTTCGACGTTCCAGGGAGTGGTGTGATTAGCCCCGAGAAGCCTCTGTGGAAAAGGGCCTCATCTCGCCTGCAGGGGAGAACCTCCTGGATATTCTCGAGTTGCGGCAGGTCTTCTCGAGTTACGACGGGGACCTCAGGGACCCGCTCTGGTGGCCTCAGGAAGGGCCAGTCCCCATGCGAGTTGCTAGGGGCCATTTCGGGATTCCTCTCCAGTCGATGCCGGGGCCAAACACCTTGTGTGGAGTCGGGGCGGGAAACTGAGCATTCCTCTCCAGTGTTAACATGGATCTTGTGGTGCCTCTGAGTCTGCCCAGGGGAGTCAGGCTTCGTCTCGTGTGGGGGCATGCACGTGCGCTTTCCTCCCGAGCTGCAGCAGTAAGGTCACGCTTCCTGTCACGTGGATCAAGGGATCTGTGGCTTTCCCTCGAGGCTTTCCCTCGAGGCTTTCTCACGAAGCTTTCCCAAGGGCTGTGCCAAGTGCCACCTTGGTGTGAGTCGATCCTCGGCGTGAAAGACGAGCCGGTGAAGGGAAAAGGGGTTCCTCTGGAATGGACAGAGATATCTGGTTGACTCTTGGAATGGTGGCACGACCCTGGAGTTCCTCTCGCCGTTCCTGTTGAGAGGGCCTCCTCTTGAGATGCGACGGGAACGCCGGGAATTCTTTCCCAACGAAGCACGGAAAGGATCCCTCACCTCGAGCTACGAGGCGGAAACGGGGCTCCTATGGATGTGGGCGGGACCCTCGTGTTTCCTCTCGAGTGGAGAAGGGTATGTCGGGGAACTTCTTGAGTTGCACCAAGCGTGTGAAGGACCCTTTCGACGTTCCAGAGGTGAGGTGTGATTAGCCCCGAGAAGCCTCTGCGGAAATGGGCCCCATCTCGCCTGCAGGGGAGAACCTCCTGGATATTCTCGAGTTGCGGCAGGTCTTCTCGAGTTACGACGGGGACCTCAGGGACCCGCTCTGGTGGCCTCAGGAAGGGCCAGTCCCCATGCGAGTTGCTAGGGGCCATCTCGGGATTCCTCTCCCGTCGATGCCGGGGCCTAAGACCTTGTGTGGAGTCGGGGCCGGAACCTGAGCATTCCCCTCCAGTATTGACATGGATTTTGGGGTGCCTCTGAGTCTCCCCAGGGGAGTCAGGCCTCGTCTCGAGTGGGGGCATGCACGTGCGCTTTCCTCCCCAGCTGCAGCAGTAGGGTCACGCTTCCTGTCACGTGGATCAAGGGATCTGTGGCTTTCCCTCGAGGCTTTCCCTCGAGGCTTTCCCACGAGGCTTTCCCAAAGGGCTGTGCCAAGTGCCACCTTGGTGTGAGTCGATCCTCGGCGTGAAAGACGAGCCGGTGAAGGGAAAAGAGGTTCCTCTGGAATGGACAGAGACATCTGGGGGACTCTTGGAATGGTGGCACGACCCTGGAGTTCCTCTCGCAGTTCCTGTTGAGAGGGCCTCCTCTTGAGATGCGACGGGAACGCCGGGAATTCTTTCCCGACGAAGCAGGGAACGGATCCCTCACCTCGAGCTACGAGGCGGAAACGGGGCTCCTCTGGATGTGGGCGGGACCCTCGTGTTTCCTCTCGAGTGGAGACGGGTATGTCGGGGAACTTCTTGAGTTGCACCAAGGGTGTGAAGGACCCTTTCGACGTTACAGAGGTGAGGTGTGATTAGCCCCGAGAAGCCTCTGCGGAAATGGGCCTCATCGCGCCTGCAGTGGAGAACCTCCTGGATATTCTCGAGTTGCGGCAGGTCTTCTCGAGTTACGACGGGGACCTCAGGGACCCGCTCTGGTGGCCTCAGGAAGGGCCAGTCCCCATGCGAGTTGCTAGGGGCCATTTCGGGATTCCTCTCCAGTCGATGCCGGGGCCAAACACCTTGTGTGGAGTCGGGGCGGGAAACTGAGCATTCCTCTCCAGTGTTAACATGGATCTTGTGGTGCCTCTGAGTCTCCCCAGGGGAGTCAGGCTTCGTCTCGTGTGGGGGCATGCACGTGCGCTTTCCTCCCGAGCTGCAGCAGTAAGGTCACGCTTCCTGTCACGTGGATCAAGGGATCTGTGGCTTTCCCTCGAGGCTTTCCCTCGAGGCTTTCTCACGAAGCTTTCCCAAGGGCTGTGCCAAGTGCCACCTTGGTGTGAGTCGATCCTCGGCGTGAAAGACGAGCCGGTGAAGGGAAAAGGGGTTCCTCTGGAATGGACAGAGATATCTGGTTGACTCTTGGAATGGTGGCACGACCCTGGAGTTCCTCTCGCAGTTCCTGTTGAGAGGGCCTCCTCTTGAGATGCGACGGGAACGCCGGGAATTCTTTCCCGACGAAGCAGGGAACGGATCCCTCACCTCGAGCTACGAGGCGGAAACGGGGCTCCTCTGGATGTGGGCGGGACCCTCGTGTTTCCTCTCGAGTGGAGACGGGTATGTCGGGGGACTTCTTGAGTTGCACCAAGGGTGGGAAGGACCCTTTCGACGTTCCAGAGGTGAGGTGTGATTAGCCCCGAGAAGCCTCTGCGGAAATGGGCCTCATCTCGCCTGCAGGGGAGTACCTCCTGGATATTCTCGAGTTGCGGCAGGTCTTCTCGAGTTACGACGGGGACCTCAGGACCCGCTCTGGTGGCCTCAGGAAGGGCCAGTCCCCATGCGAGTTGCTAGGGGCCATCTCGGGATTCCTCTCCCGTCGATGCCGGGGCCTAAGACCTTGTGTGGAGTCGGGGCCGAAACCTGAGCATTCCTTTCCAGTGTTGACATGGATCTTGGGGTCCCTCTGAGTCTCCGCAGGGGAGTCAGGCCTCGTCTCGAGTAGGGGCATGCACGTGCGCTTTCCTCCCCAGCTGCAGCAGTAGCGTCACGCTTCCTGTCACGTGGATCAAGGGATCTGTGGCTTTCCCTCGAGGCTTTCCATCGAGGCTTTCCCACGAGGCTTTCCCAAAGGGCTGTGCCAAGTGCCACCTTGGTGTGAGTCGATCCTCGGCGTGAAAGACGAGCCGGTGAAGGGAAAAGAGTTTCCTCTGGAATGGACAGAGACATCTGGGGGACTCTTGGAATGGTGGCACGACCCTGGAGTTCCTCTCGCCGTTCCTGTTGAGAGGGCCTCATCTTGAGATGCGACGGGAACGCCGGGAATTCTTTCCCGACGAAGCAGGGAACGGATCCCTCACCTCGAGCTACGAGGCGGAAACGGGGCTCCTCTGGATGTGGGCGGGACCCTCGTGTTTCCTCTCGAGTGGAGACGGGTATGTCGGGGAAATTCTTGAGTTGCACCAAGGGTGTGAACGAACCTTTCGACGTTCCAGAGGTGAGGTGTGATTAGCCACGAGAAGCCTCTGCGGAAATGGGCCTCATCTCGCCTGCAGGGGAGAACCTCCTGGATATTCTCGAGTTGCGGCAGGTCTTCTCGAGTTATGACAGGGACCTCAGGGACACGCTCTGGTGGCCTCAGGAAGGGCCAGTCCCCATGCGAATTGCTAGGGGCCATCTCGGGATTCCTCTCCCGTCGATGCCGGGGCCTAAGGCCGTGTGTGGAGTCGGGGCCCAAACCTGAGCATTCCTCTCCAGTGTTGACATGGATCTTGGGGTGCCTCTGAGTCTCCCCAGGGGAGTCAGGCTTCGTCTCGTGTGAGCGCATGCACGTGCGCTTTCCTCCCGAGCTGCAGCAGTAGGGTCACGCTTCCTGTCACGTGGATCAAGGGATCTGTGGCTTTCCCTCGAGGCTTTCCCTCGAGGCTTTCCCACGAGGCTTTCCCACAGGGCTGTGCCAAGTGCCACCTTGGTGTGTGTCGATCCTCGGCGTGAAAGACGGGCCGGTGAAGGGAAAAGAAGTTCCTCTGGAATGGACTGAGACATCTGGGGGACTCTTGGAATGGTGGCACGACCCTGGAGTTCCTCTCGCCGTCCCTGTTGAGAGGGCCTCCTCTTGAGATGCGACGGGAACGCCGGGAATTCTTTCCCAACGAAGAAGGGAAAGGATCCCTCACCTTGAGCTACGAGGCGGAAACGGGGCTCCTCTGGATGTGGGCGGGACCCTCGTGTTTCCTCTCGAGTGGAGACGGGTATGTCGGGGAACTTCTTGAGTTGCACCAAGGGTGTGAAGGACCCTTTCGACGTTCCAGGGAGTGGTGTGATTAGCCCCGAGAAGCCTCTGTGGAAAAGGGCCTCATCTCGCCTGCAGGGGAGAACCTCCTGGATATTCTCGAGTTGCGGCAGGTCTTCTCGAGTTACGACGGGGACCTCAGGGACCCGCTCTGGTGGCCTCAGCAAGGGCCAGTCCTCATGCGAGTTGCTAGGGGCCATCTTGGGATTCCTCTCCCGTCGATGCCGGGGCCTAAGACCTTGTGTCGAGTCTGGGCCGGAACCTGAGCAATCCTCTCCAGTGTTGACATGGATTTTGGGGTACCTCTGAGTCTCCGCAGGGGAGTCAGGCCTCGTCTCGTGTGGGGGCATGCACGTGCGCTCTCCTCCCCAGCTACAGCAGTAGCGTCACGCTTCCTTTCACGTGGATCAAGGGATCTGTGGCTTTCCCTCGAGGCTTTCCCTCGAGGCTTTCCCACGAGGCTTCCCCACAGGGCTGTGCCAAGTGCCACCTTGGTGTGAGTCGATCCTCGGCGTGAAAGACGAGCCAGTGAAGGGAAAAGAGGTTCCTATGGAATGGACAGAGACATCTGGGGGACTCTTGGAATGGTGAAACGACCCTGGAGTTCCTCTCGCCGTTCCTGTTGAGAGGGCCTCCTCTTGAGATGCGACGGGAACGCCGGGAATTCTTTCCCGACGAAGCAGGGAACGGATCCCTCACCTCGAGCTACGAGGCGGAAACGGGGCTCCTCTGGATGTGGGCGGGACCCTCGTGTTTCCTCTCGAGTGGAGACTGGTATGTCGGGGAACTTCTTGAGTTGCACCAAGGGTGTGAAGGACCCTTTCGACGTTCCAGAGGTGAGGTGTGATTAGCCCCGAGAAGCCTCTGCGGAAATGGGCCTCATCGCGCCTGCAGGGGAGAACCTCCTGGATATTCTCGAGTTGCGGCAGGTCTTCTCGAGTTACGACGGGGACCTCAGGGACCCGCTCTGGTGGCCTCAGGAAGGGCCAGTCCCCATGCGAGTTGCTAGGGGCCATTTCGGGATTCCTCTCCAGTCGATGCCGGGGCCAAACACCTTGTGTGGAGTCCGGGCGGGAAACTGAGCATTCCTCTCCAGTGTTAACATGGATCTTGTGGTGCCTCTGAGTCTGCCCAGGGGAGTCAGGCTTCGTATCGTGTGGGGGCATGCACGTGCGCTTTCCTCCCGAGCTGCAGCAGTAAGGTCACGCTTCCTGTCACGTGGATCAAGGGATCTGTGGCTTTCCCTCGAGGCTTTCCCTCGAGGCTTTCTCACGAAGCTTTCCCAAGGGCTGTGCCAAGTGCCACCTTGGTGTGAGTCGATCCTCGGCGTGAAAGACGAGCCGGTGAAGGGAAAAGGGGTTCCTCTGGAATGGACAGAGATATCTGGTTGACTCTTGGAATGGTGGCACGACCCTGGAGTTCCTCTCGCCGTTCCTGTTGAGAGGGCCTCCTCTTGAGATGCGACGGGAACGCCGGGAATTCTTTCCCAACGAAGCAGGGAAAGGATCCCCAACCTCGAGCTACGAGGCGGAAACGGGGCTCCTATGGATGTGGGCGGGACCCTCGTGTTTCCTCTCGAGTGGAGAAGGGTATGTCGGGGAACTTCTTGAGTTGCACCAAGCGTGTGAAGGACCCTTTCGACGTTCCAGAGGTGAGGTGTGATTAGCCCCGAGAAGCCTCTGCGGAAATGGGCCCCATCTCGCCTGCAGGGGAGAACCTCCTGGATATTCTCGAGTTGCGGCAGGTCTTCTCGAGTTACGACGGGGACCTCAGGGACCCGCTCTGGTGGCCTCAGGAAGGGCCAGTCCCCATGCGAGTTGCTAGGGGCCATCTCGGGATTCCTCTCCCGTCGATGCCGGGGCCTAAGACCTTGTGTGGAGTCGGGGCCGGAACCTGAGCATTCCCCTCCAGTATTGACATGGATTTTGGGGTGCCTCTGAGTCTCCCCAGGGGAGTCAGGCCTCGTCTCGAGTGGGGGCATGCACGTGCGCTTTCCTCCCCAGCTGCAGCAGTAGGGTCACGCTTCCTGTCACGTGGATCAAGGGATCTGTGGCTTTCCCTCGAGGCTTTCCCTCGAGGCTTTCCCACGAGGCTTTCCCAAAGGGCTGTGCCAAGTGCCACCTTGGTGTGAGTCGATCCTCGGCGTGAAAGACGAGCCGGTGAAGGGAAAAGAGGTTCCTCTGGAATGGACAGAGGCATCTGGTTGACTCTTGGAATGGTGGCACGACGCTGGAGTTCCTCTCGCAGTTCCTGTTGAGAGGGCCTCCTCTTGAGATGCGACGGGAACGCCGGGAATTCTTTCCCGACGAAGCAGGGAACGGATCCCTCACCTCGAGCTACGAGGCGGAAACGGGGCTCCTCTGGATGTGGGCGGGACCCTCGTGTTTCCTCTCGAGTGGAGACGGGTATGTCGGGGAACTTCTTGAGTTGCACCAAGGGTGTGAAGGACCCTTTCGACGTTCCAGAGGTGAGGTGTGATTAGCCCCGAGAAGCCTCTGCGGAAATGGGCCTCATCGCGCCTGCAGGGGAGAACCTCCTGGATATTCTCGAGTTGCGGCAGGTCTTCTCGAGTTACGACGGGGACCTCAGGGACCCGCTCTGGTGGCCTCAGGAAGGGCCAGTCCCCATGCGAGTTGCTAGGGGCCATTTCGGGATTCCTCTCCAGTCGATGCCGGGGCCAAACACCTTGTGTGGAGTCGGGGCGGGAAACTGAGCATTCCTCTCCAGTGTTAACATGGATCTTGTGGTGCCTCTGAGTCTCCCCAGGGGAGTCAGGCTTCGTATCGTGTGGGGGCATGCACGTGCGCTTTCCTCCCGAGCTGCAGCAGTAAGGTCACGCTTCCTGTCACGTGGATCAAGGGATCTGTGGCTTTCCCTCGAGGCTTTCCCTCGAGGCTTTCTCACGAAGCTTTCCCAAGGGCTGTGCCAAGTGCCACCTTGGTGTGAGTCGATCCTCGGCGTGAAAGACGAGCCGGTGAAGGGAAAAGGGGTTCCTCTGGAATGGACAGAGATATCTGGTTGACTCTTGGAATGGTGGCACGACCCTGGAGTTCCTCTCGCCGTTCCTGTTGAGAGTGCCTCCTCTTGAGATGCGACGGGAACGCCGGGAATTCTTTCCCAACGAAGCAGGGAAAGGATCCCTCACCTCGAGCTACGAGGCGGAAACGGGGCTCCACTGGATGTGGGCGGGACCCTCGTGTTTCCTCTCGAGTGGAGAAGGGTATGTCGGGGAACTTCTTGAGTTGCACCAAGCGTGTGAAGGACCCTTTCGACGTTCCAGAGGTGAGGTGTGATTAGCCCCGAGAAGCCTCTGCGGAAATGGGCCCCATCTCGCCTGCAGGGGAGAACCTCCTGGATATTCTCGAGTTGCGGCAGGTCTTCTCGAGTTACGACGGGGACCTCAGGGACCCGCTCTGGTGGCCTCAGGAAGGGCCAGTCCCCATGCGAGTTGCTAGGGGCCATCTCGGGATTCTTCTCCCGTCGATGCCGGGGCCTAAGACCTTGTGTGGAGTCGGGGCCGGAACCTGAACATTCCCCTCCAGTATTGACATGGATTTTGGGGTGCCTCTGAGTCTCCCCAGGGGAGTCAGGCCTCGTCTCGAGTGGGGGCATGCACGTGCGCTTTCCTCCCCAGCTGCAGCAGTAGGGTCACGCTTCCTGTCACGTGGATCAAGGGATCTGTGGCTTTCCCTCGAGGCTTTCCCTCGAGGCTTTCCCACGAGGCTTTCCCAAAGGGCTGTGCCAAGTGCCACCTTGGTGTGAGTCGATCCTCGGCGTGAAAGACGAGCCGGTGAAGGGAAAAGAGGTTCCTCTGGAATGGACAGAGACATCTGGGGGACTCTTGGAAAGGTGGCACGCCCCTGGAGTTCCTCTCGCAGTTCCTGTTGAGAGGGCCTCCTCTTGAGATGCGACGGGAACGCCGGGAATTCTTTCCCGACGAAGCAGGGAACGGATCCTTCACCTCGAGCTACGAGGCGGAAACGGGGCTCCTCTGGATGTGGGCGGGACCCTCGTGTTTCCTCTCGAGTGGAGACGGGTATGTCGGGGAACTTCTTGAGTTGCACCAAGGGTGTGAAGGACCCTTTCGACGTTCCAGAGGTGAGGTGTGATTAGCCCCAAGAAGCCTCTGCGGAAATGGGCCTCATCGCGCTTGCAGGGGAGAACCTCCTGGATATTCTCGAGTTGCGGCAGGTCTTCTCGAGTTACGACGGGGACCTCAGGGACCCGCTCTGGTGGCCTCAGGAAGGGCCAGTCCCCATGCGAGTTGCTAGGGGCCATCTCGGGATTCCTCTCCCGTCGATGCCGGGGCCTAAGACCTTGTGTGGAGTCGGGGCCGGAACCTGAGCATTCCCCTCCAGTATTGACATGGATTTTGGGGTGCCTCTGAGTCTCCCCAGGGGAGTCAGGCCTCGTCTCGTGTGTGGGCATGCACGTGCGCTTTCCTCCCCAGCTGCAGCAGTAGGGTCACGCTTCCTGTCACGTGGATCAAGGGATCTGTGGCTTTCCCTCGAGGCTTTCCCTCGAGGCTTTCCCACGAGGCTTTCCCAAAGGGCTGTGCCAAGTGCCACCTTGGTGTGAGTCGATCCTCGGCGTGAAAGACGAGCCGGTGAAGGGAAAAGAGGTTCCTCTGGAATGGACAGAGACATCTGGGGGACTCTTGGAATGGTGGCACGACCCTGGAGTTCCTCTCGCAGTTCCTGTTGAGAGGGCCTCCTCTTGAGATGCGACGGGAACGCCGGGAATTCTTTCCCGACGAAGCAGGGAACGGATCCCTCACCTCGAGCTACGAGGCGGAAACGGGGCTCCTCTGGATGTGGGCGGGACCCTCGTGTTTCCTCTCGAGTGGAGACGGGTAAGTCGGGGAACTTCTTGAGTTGCACCAAGGGTGTGAAGGACCCTTTCGACGTTCCAGAGGTGAGGTGTGATTAGCCCCGAGAAGCCTCTGCGGAAATGGGCCTCATCGCGCCTGCAGGGGAGAACCTCCTGGATATTCTCGAGTTGTGGCAGGTCTTCTCGAGTTACGACGGGGACCTCAGGGACCCGCTCTGGTGGCCTCAGGAAGGGCCAGTCCCCATGCGAGTTGCTAGGGGCCATTTCGGGATTCCTCTCCAGTCGATGCCGGGGCCAAACACCTTGTGTGGAGTCGGGGCGGGAAACTGAGCATTCCTCTCCAGTGTTAACATGGATCTTGTGGTGCCTCTGAGTCTCCCCAGGGGAGTCAGGCTTCGTCTCGTGTGGGGACATGCACGTGCGCTTTCCTCCCGAGCTGCAGCAGTAAGGTCACGCTTCCTGTCACGTGGATCAAGGGATCTGTGGCTTTCCCTCGAGGCTTTCCCTCGAGGCTTTCTCACGAAGCTTTCCCAAGGGCTGTGCCAAGTGCCACCTTGGTTTGAGTCGATCCTCGGCGTGAAAACGAGCCAGTGAAGGGAAAAGAGGTTCCTCTGGAATGGACAGAGACATCTGGGGGACTCTTGGAATGGTGGCACGACCCTGGAGTTCCTCTCGCAGTTCCTGTTGAGAGGGCCTCCTCTTGAGATGCGACGGGAACGCCGGGAATTCTTTCCCGACGAAGCAGGGAACGGATCCCTCACCTCGAGCTACGAGGCGGAAACGGGGCTCCTCTGGATGTGGGCGGGACCCTCGTGTTTCCTCTCGAGTGGAGACGGGTATGTCGGGGAACTTCTTGAGTTGCACCAAGGGTGTGAAGGACCCTTTCGACGTTCCAGAGGTGAGGTGTGATTAGCCCCGAGAAGCCTCTGCGGAAATGGGCCTCATCGCGCCTGCAGGGGAGAACCTCCTGGATATTCTCGAGTTGCGGCAGGTCTTCTCGAGTTACGACGGGGACCTCAGGGACCCGCTCTGGTGGCCTCAGGAAGGGCCAGTCCCCATGCGAGTTGCTAGGGGCCATTTCGGGATTCCTCTCCAGTCGATGCCGGGGCCAAACACCTTGTGTGGAGTCGGGGCGGGAAACTGAGCATTCCTCTCCAGTGTTAACATGGATCTTGTGGTGCCTCTGAGTCTGCCCCGGGGAGTCAGGCTTCGTCTCGTGTGGGGGCATGCACGTGCGCTTTCCTCCCGAGCTGCAGCAGTAAGGTCACGCTTCCTGTCACGTGGATCAAGGGATCTGTGGCTTTCCCTCGAGGCTTTCCCTCGAGGCTTTCTCACGAAGCTTTCCCAAGGGCTGTGCCAAGTGCCACCTTGGTGTGAGTCGATCCTCGGCGTGAAAGACGAGCCGGTGAAGGGAAAAGGGGTTCCTCTGGAATGGACAGAGATATCTGGTTGACTCTTGGAATGGTGGCACGACCCTGGAGTTCCTCTCGCCGTTCCTGTTGAGAGGGCCTCCTCTTGAGATGCGACGGGAACGCCGGGAATTCTTTCCCAACGAAGCAGGGAAAGGATCCCTCACCTCGAGCTACGAGGCGGAAACGGGGCTCCTATGGATTTGGGCGGGACCCTCGTGTTTCCTCTCGAGTGGAGAAGGGTATGTCGGGGAACTTCTTGAGTTGCACCAAGGGTGTGAAGGACCCTTTCGACGTTCCAGAGGTGAGGTGTGATTAGCCCCGAGAAGCCTCTGCGGAAATGGGCCCCATCTCGCCTGCAGGGGAGAACCTCCTGGATATTCTCGAGTTGCGGCAGGTCTTCTCGAGTTACGACAGGGACCTCAGGGACCCGCTCTGGTGGCCTCAGGAAGGGCCAGTCCCCATGCGAGTTGCTAGGGGCCATCTCGGGATTCCTCTCCCGTCGATGCCGGGGCCTAAGACCTTGTGTGGAGTCGGGGCCGGAACCTGAGCATTCCCCTCCAGTATTGACATGGATTTTGGGGTGCCTCTGAGTCTCCCCAGGGGAGTCAGGCCTCGTCTCGAGTGGGGGCATGCACGTGCGCTTTCCTCCCCAGCTGCAGCAGTAGGGTCACGCTTCCTGTCACGTGGATCAAGGGATCTGTGGCTTTCCCTCGAGGCTTTCCCTCGAGGCTTTCCCACGAGGCTTTCCCAAAGGGCTGTGCCAAGTGCCACCTTGGTGTGAGTCGATCCTCGGCGTGAAAGACGAGCCGGTGAAGGGAAAAGAGTTTCCTCTGGAATGGACAGAGACATCTGGGGGACTCTTGGAATGGTGGCACGACCCTGGAGTTCCTCTCGCAGTTCCTGTTGAGAGGGCCTCCTCTTGAGATGCGACGGGACCGCCGGGAATTCTTTCCCGACGAAGCAGGGAACGGATCCCTCACCTCGAGCTACGAGGCGGAAACGGGGCTCCTCTGGATGTGGGCGGGACCCTCGTGTTTCCTCTCGAGTGGAGACGGGTATGTCGGGGAACTTCTTGAGTTGCACCAAGGGTGTGAAGGACCCTTTCGACGTTCCAGAGGTGAGGTGTGATTAGCCCCGAGAAGCCTCTGGGGAAATGGGCCTCATCGCGCCTGCAGGGGAGAACCTCCTGGATATTCTCGAGTTGCGGCAGGTCTTCTCGAGTTACGACGGGGACCTCAGGGACCCGCTCTGGTGGCCTCAGGAAGGGCCAGTCCCCATGCGAGTTGCTAGGGGCCATTTCGGGATTCCTCTCCAGTCGATGCCGGGGCCAAACACCTTGTGTGGAGTCGGGGCGGGAAACTGAGCATTCCTCTCCAGTGTTAACATGGATCTTGTGGTGCCTCTGAGTCTGCCCAGGGGAGTCAGGCTTCGTCTCGTGTGGGGGCATGCACGTGCGCTTTCCTCCCGAGCTGCAGCAGTAAGGTCACGCTTCCTGTCACGTGGATCAAGGGATCTGTGGCTTTCCCTCGAGGCTTTCCCTCGAGGCTTTCTCACGAAGCTTTCCCAAGGGCTGTGCCAAGTGCCACCTTGGTGTGAGTCGATCCTCGGCGTGAAAGACAAGCCGGTGAAGGGAAAAGGGGTTCCTCTGGAATGGACAGAGATATCTGGTTGACTCTTGGAATGGTGGCACGACCCTGGAGTTCCTCTCGCCGTTCCTGTTGAGAGGGCCTCCTCTTGAGATGCGACGGGAACGCCGGGAATTCTTTCCCAACGAAGCAGGGAAAGGATCCCTCACCTCGAGCTATGAGGCGGAAACGGGGCTCCTATGGATGTGGGCGGGACCCTCGTGTTTCCTCTCGAGTGTAGAAGGGTATGTCGGGGAACTTCTTGAGTTGCACCAAGCGTGTGAAAGACCCTTTCGACGTTCCAGAGGTGAGGTGTGATTAGCCCCGAGAAGCCTCTGTGGAAATGGGCCCCATCTCGCCTGCAGGGGAGAACCTCCTGGATATTCTCGAGTTGCGGCAGGTCTTCTCGAGTTACGACAGGGACCTCAGGGACCCGCTCTGGTGGCCTCAGGAAGGGCCAGTCCCCATGCGAGTTGCTAGGGGCCATCTCGGGATTCCTCTCCCGTCGATGCCGGGGCCTAAGACCTTGTGTGGAGTCGGGGCCGGAACCTGAGCATTCCCCTCCAGTGTTAACATGGATCTTGTGGTGCCTCTGAGTCTCCCCAGGGGAGTCAGGCTTCGTCTCGTGTGGGGGCATGCACGTGCGCTTTCCTCCCGAGCTGCAGCAGTAGCGTCACGCTTCCTGTCACGTGGATCAAGGGATCTGTGGCTTTCCCTCGAGGCTTTCCCACGAGGCTTTCCCAAAGGGCTGTGCCAAGTGCCACCTTGGTGTGAGTCGATCCTCGGCGTGAAAGACGAGCCGGTGAAGGGAAAAGAGGTTCCTCTGGAATGGACAGAGACATCTGGGGGACTCTTGGAATGGTGGCACGACCCTGGAGTTCCTCTCGCAGTTCCTGTTGAGAGGGCCTCCTCTTGAGATGCGACGGGAACGCCGGGAATTCTTTCCCGACGAAGCAGGGAACGGATCCCTCACCTCGAGCTACGAGGCGGAAACGGGGCTCCTCTGGATGTGGGCGGGACCCTCGTGTTTCCTCTCGAGTGGAGACGGGTATGTCGGGGAAATTCTTGAGTTGCACCAAGGGTGTGAACGAACCTTTCGACGTTCCAGAGGTGAGGTGTGATTAGCCACGAGAAGCTTCTGCGGAAATGGGCCTCATCTCGCCTGCAGGGGAGAACCTCCTGGATATTCTCGAGTTGCAGCAGGTCTTCTCGAGTTACGACAGGGACCTCAGGGACACGCTCTGGTGGCCTCAGGAAGGGCCAGTCCCCATGCGAATTGCTAGGGGCCATCTCGGGATTCCTCTCCCGTCGATGCCGGGGCCTAAGGCCGTGTGTGGAGTCGGGGCCCAAACCTGAGCATTCCTCTCCAGTGTTGACATGGATCTTGGGGTGCCTCTGAGTCTCCCCAGGGGAGTCAGGCTTCGTCTCGTGTGGGCGCATGCACGTGCGCTTTCCTCCCGAGCTGCAGCAGTAGGGTCACGCTTCCTGTCACGTGGATCAAGGGATCTGTGGCTTTCCCTCGAGGCTTTCCCTCGAGGATTTCCCACGAGGCTTTCCCACAGGGCTGTGCCAAGTGCCACCTTGGTGTGAGTCGATCCTCGGCGTGAAAGACGGGCCGGTGAAGGGAAAAGAAGTTCCTCTGGAATGGACTGAGACATCTGGGGGACTCTTGGAATGGTTGCACGACCCTGGAGTTCCTCTCGCCGTCCCTGTTGAGAGGGCCTCCTCTTGAGATGCGACGGGAACGCCGGGAATTCTTTCCCAACGAAGAAGGGAAAGGATCCCTCACCTCGAGCTACGAGGCGGAAACGGGGCTCCTCTGGATGTGGGCGGGACCCTCGTGTTTCCTCTCGAGTGGAGACGGGTATGTCGGGGAACTTCTTGAGTTGCACCAAGGGTGTGAAGGACCCTTTCGACGTTCCAGAGGTGTGGTGTGATTAGCCCGGAGAAGCCTCTGTGGAAATGGGCCTCATCTCGCCTGCAGGGGAGAACCTCCTGGATATTCTCGAGTTGCGGCAGGTCTTCTCGAGTTACGACGGGGACCTCAGGGACCCGCTCTGGTGGCCTCAGCAAGGGCCAGTCCTCATGCGAGTTGCTAGGGGCCATCTTGGGATTCCTCTCCCGTCGATGCCGGGGCCTAAGACCTTGTGTCGAGTCTGGGCCGGAACCTGAGCAATCCTCTCCAGTGTTGACATGGATTTTGGGGTGCCTCTGAGTCTCCGCAGGGGAGTCAGGCCTCGTCTCGTGTGGGGGCATGCACGTGCGCTTTCCTCCCCAGCTGCAGCAGTAGCGTCACGCTTCCTTTCACGTGGATCAAGGGATCTGTGGCTTTCCCTCGAGGCTTTCCCTCGAGGCTTTCCCACGAGGCTTCCCCACAGGGCTGTGCCAAGTGCCACCTTGTTGTGAGTCGATCCTCGGCGTGAAAGACGAGCCAGTGAAGGGAAAAGAGGTTCCTATGGAATGGACAGAGACATCTGGGGGACTCTTGGATTGGTGGCACGACCCTGGAGTTCCTCTCGCAGTTCCTGTTGAGAGGGCCTCCTCTTGAGATGCGACGGGAACGCCGGGAATTCTTTCCCGACGAAGCAGGGAACGGATCCCTCACCTCGAGCTACGAGGCGGAAACGGGGCTCCTCTGGATGTGGGCGGGACCCTCGTGTTTCCTCTCGAGTGGAGACGGGTATGTCGGGGAACTTCTTGAGTTGCACCAAGGGTGTGAAGGACCCTTTCGACGTTCCAGAGGTGAGGTGTGATTAGCCCCGAGAAGCCTCTGCGGAAATGGGCCTCATCGCGCCTGCAGGGGAGAACCTCCTGGATATTCTCGAGTTGCGGCAGGTCTTCTCGAGTTACGACGGGGACCTCAGGGACCCGCTCTGGTGGCCTCAGGAAGGGCCAGTCCCCATGCGAGTTGCTAGGGGCCATTTCGGGATTCCTCTCCAGTCGATGCCGGGGCCAAACACCTTGTGTGGAGTCGGGGCGGGAAACTGAGCATTCCTCTCCAGTGTTAACATGGATCTTGTGGTGCCTCTGAGTCTGCCCAGGGGAGTCAGGCTTCGTCTCGTGTGGGGGCATGCACGTGCGCTTTCCTCCCGAGCTGCAGCAGTAGCGTCACGCTTCCTGTCACGTGGATCAAGGGATCTGTGGCTTTCCCTCGAGGCTTTCCCACGAGGCTTTCCCAAAGGGCTGTGCCAAGTGCCACCTTGGTGTGAGTCGATCCTCGGCGTGAAAGACGAGCCGGTGAAGGGAAAAGAGGTTCCTCTGGAATGGACAGAGACATCTGGGGGACTCTTGGAATGGTGGCACGACCCTGGAGTTCCTCTCGCAGTTCCTGTTGAGAGGGCCTCCTCTTGAGATGCGACGGGAACGCCGGGAATTCTTTCCCGACGAAGCAGGGAACGGATCCCTCACCTCGAGCTACGAGGCGGAAACGGGGCTCCTCTGGATGTGGGCGGGACCCTCGTGTTTCCTCTCGAGTGGAGACGGGTATGTCGGGGAAATTCTTGAGTTGCACCAAGGGTGTGAACGAACCTTTCGACGTTCCAGAGGTGAGGTGTGATTAGCCACGAGAAGCTTCTGCGGAAATGGGCCTCATCTCGCCTGCAGGGGAGAACCTCCTGGATATTCTCGAGTTGCAGCAGGTCTTCTCGAGTTACGACAGGGACCTCAGGGACACGCTCTGGTGGCCTCAGGAAGGGCCAGTCCCCATGCGAATTGCTAGGGGCCATCTCGGGATTCCTCTCCCGTCGATGCCGGGGCCTAAGGCCGTGTGTGGAGTCGGGGCCCAAACCTGAGCATTCCTCTCCAGTGTTGACATGGATCTTGGGGTGCCTCTGAGTCTCCCCAGGGGAGTCAGGCTTCGTCTCGTGTGGGCGCATGCACGTGCGCTTTCCTCCCGAGCTGCAGCAGTAGGGTCACGCTTCCTGTCACGTGGATCAAGGGATCTGTGGCTTTCCCTCGAGGCTTTCCCTCGAGGATTTCCCACGAGGCTTTCCCACAGGGCTGTGCCAAGTGCCACCTTGGTGTGAGTCGATCCTCGGCGTGAAAGACGGGCCGGTGAAGGGAAAAGAAGTTCCTCTGGAATGGACTGAGACATCTGGGGGACTCTTGGAATGGTTGCACGACCCTGGAGTTCCTCTCGCCGTCCCTGTTGAGAGGGCCTCCTCTTGAGATGCGACGGGAACGCCGGGAATTCTTTCCCAACGAAGAAGGGAAAGGATCCCTCACCTCGAGCTACGAGGCGGAAACGGGGCTCCTCTGGATGTGGGCGGGACCCTCGTGTTTCCTCTCGAGTGGAGACGGGTATGTCGGGGAACTTCTTGAGTTGCACCAAGGGTGTGAAGGACCCTTTCGACGTTCCAGAGGTGTGGTGTGATTAGCCCGGAGAAGCCTCTGTGGAAATGGGCCTCATCTCGCCTGCAGGGGAGAACCTCCTGGATATTCTCGAGTTGCGGCAGGTCTTCTCGAGTTACGACGGGGACCTCAGGGACCCGCTCTGGTGGCCTCAGCAAGGGCCAGTCCTCATGCGAGTTGCTAGGGGCCATCTTGGGATTCCTCTCCCGTCGATGCCGGGGCCTAAGACCTTGTGTCGAGTCTGGGCCGGAACCTGAGCAATCCTCTCCAGTGTTGACATGGATTTTGGGGTGCCTCTGAGTCTCCGCAGGGGAGTCAGGCCTCGTCTCGTGTGGGGGCATGCACGTGCGCTTTCCTCCCCAGCTGCAGCAGTAGCGTCACGCTTCCTTTCACGTGGATCAAGGGATCTGTGGCTTTCCCTCGAGGCTTTCCCTCGAGGCTTTCCCACGAGGCTTCCCCACAGGGCTGTGCCAAGTGCCACCTTGTTGTGAGTCGATCCTCGGCGTGAAAGACGAGCCAGTGAAGGGAAAAGAGGTTCCTATGGAATGGACAGAGACATCTGGGGGACTCTTGGAATGGTGAAACGACCCTGGAGTTCCTCTCGCAGTTCCTGTTGAGAGGGCCTCCTCTTGAGATGCGACGGGAACGCCGGGAATTCTTTCCCGACGAAGCAGGGAACGGATCCCTCACCTCGAGCTACGAGGCGGAAACGGGGCTCCTCTGGATGTGGGCGGGACCCTCGTGTTTCCTCTCGAGTGGAGACGGGTATGTCGGGGAACTTCTTGAGTTGCACCAAGGGTGTGAAGGACCCTTTCGACGTTCCAGAGGTGAGGTGTGATTAGCCCCGAGAAGCCTCTGCGGAAATGGGCCTCATCGCGCCTGCAGGGGAGAACCTCCTGGATATTCTCGAGTTGCGGCAGGTCTTCTCGAGTTACGACGGGGACCTCAGGGACCCGCTCTGGTGGCCTCAGGAAGGGCCAGTCCCCATGCGAGTTGCTAGGGGCCATTTCGGGATTCCTCTCCAGTCGATGCCGGGGCCAAACACCTTGTGTGGAGTCGGGGCAGGAAACTGAGCATTCCTCTCCAGTGTTAACATGGATCTTGTGGTGCCTCTGAGTCTCCCCAGGGGAGTCAGGCTTCGTCTCGTGTGGGGGCATGCACGTGCGCTTTCCTCCCGAGCTGCAGCAGTAGCGTCACGCTTCCTGTCACGTGGATCAAGGGATCTGTGGCTTTCCCTCGAGGCTTTCCCACGAGGCTTTCCCAAAGGGCTGTGCCAAGTGCCACCTTGGTGTGAGTCGATCCTCGGCGTGAAAGACGAGCCGGTGAAGGGAAAAGAGGTTCCTCTGGAATGGACAGAGACATCTGGGGGACTCTTGGAATGGTGGCACGACCCTGGAGTTCCTCTCGCAGTTCCTGTTGAGAGGGCCTCCTCTTGAGATGCGACGGGAACGCCGGGAATTCTTTCCCGACGAAGCAGGGAACGGATCCCTCACCTCGAGCTACGAGGCGGAAACGGGGCTCCTCTGGATGTGGGCGGGACCCTCGTGTTTCCTCTCGAGTGGAGACGGGTATGTCGGGGAAATTCTTGAGTTGCACCAAGGGTGTGAACGAACCTTTCGACGTTCCAGAGGTGAGGTGTGATTAGCCACGAGAAGCTTCTGCGGAAATGGGCCTCATCTCGCCTGCAGGGGAGAACCTCCTGGATATTCTCGAGTTGCAGCAGGTCTTCTCGAGTTACGACAGGGACCTCAGGGACACGCTCTGGTGGCCTCAGGAAGGGCCAGTCCCCATGCGAATTGCTAGGGGCCATCTCGGGATTCCTCTCCCGTCGATGCCGGGGCCTAAGGCCGTGTGTGGAGTCGGGGCCCAAACCTGAGCAGTCCTCTCCAGTGTTGACATGGATCTTGGGGTGCCTCTGAGTCTCCCCAGGGGAGTCAGGCTTCGTCTCATGTGGGCGCATGCACGTGCGCTTTCCTCCCGAGCTGCAGCAGTAGGGTCACGCTTCCTGTCACGTGGATCAAGGGATCTGTGGCTTTCCCTCGAGGCTTTCCCTCGAGGCTTTCCCACGAGGCTTTCCCACAGGGCTGTGCCAAGTGCCACCTTGGTGTGAGTCGATCCTCGGCGTGAAAGACGGGCCGGTGAAGGGAAAAGAAGTTCCTCTGGAATGGACTGAGACATCTGGGGGACTCTTGGAATGGTGGCACGACCCTGGAGTTCCTCTCGCCGTCCCTGTTGAGAGGGCCTCCTCTTGAGATGCGACGGGAACGCCGGGAATTCTTTCCCAACGAAGAAGGGAAAGGATCCCTCACCTCGAGCTACGAGGCGGAAACGGGGCTCCTCTGGATGTGGGCGGGACCCTCGTGTTTCCTCTCGAGTGGAGACGGGTATGTCGGGGAACTTCTTGAGTTGCACCAAGGGTGGGAAGGACCCTTTCGACGTTCCAGAGGTGTGGTGTGATTAGCCCGGAGAAGCCTCTGTGGAAATGGGCCTCATCTCGCCTGCAGGGGAGAACCTCCTGGATATTCTCGAGTTGCGGCAGGTCTTCTCGAGTTACGACGGGGACCTCAGGGACCCGCTATGGTGGCCTCAGCAAGGGCCAGTCCTCATGCGAGTTGCTGGGGCCATCTTGGGATTCCTCTCCCGTCGATGCCGGGGCCTAAGACCTTGTGTCGAGTCTGGGCCGGAACCTGAGCAATCCTCTCCAGTGTTGACATGGATTTTGGGGTGCCTCTGAGTCTCCGCAGGGGAGTCAGGCCTCGTCTCGTGTGGGGGCATGCACGTGCGCTTTCCTCCCCAGCTGCAGCAGTAGCGTCACGCTTCCTTTCACGTGGATCAAGGGATCTGTGGCTTTCCCTCGAGGCTTTCCCTCGAGGCTTTCCCACGAGGCTTCCCCACAGGGCTGTGCCAAGTGCCACCTTGTTGTGAGTCGATCCTCGGCGTGAAAGACGAGCCAGTGAAGGGAAAAGAGGTTCCTATGGAATGGACAGAGACATCTGGGGGACTCTTGGAATGGTGAAACGACCCTGGAGTTCCTCTCGCAGTTCCTGTTGAGAGGGCCTCCTCTTGAGATGCGACGGGAACGCCGGGAATTCTTTCCCGACGAAGCAGGGAACGGATCCCTCACCTCGAGCTACGAGGCGGAAACGGGGCTCCTCTGGATGTGGGCGGGACCCTCGTGTTTCCTCTCGAGTGGAGACGGGTATGTCGGGGAACTTCTTGAGTTGCACCAAGGGTGTGAAGGACCCTTTCGACGTTCCAGAGGTGAGGTGTGATTAGCCCCGAGAAGCCTCTGCGGAAATGGGCCTCATCGCGCCTGCAGGGGAGAACCTCCTGGATATTCTCGAGTTGCGGCAGGTCTTCTCGAGTTACGACGGGGACCTCAGGGACCCGCTCTGGTGGCCTCAGGAAGGGCCAGTCCCCATGCGAGTTGCTAGGGGCCATTTCGGGATTCCTCTCCAGTCGATGCCGGGGCCAAACACCTTGTGTGGAGTCGGGGCGGGAAACTGAGCATTCCTCTCCAGTGTTAACATGGATCTTGTGGTGCCTCTGAGTCTCCCCAGGGGAGTCAGGCTTCGTCTCGTGTGGGGGCATGCACGTGCGCTTTCCTCCCGAGCTGCAGCAGTAGCGTCACGCTTCCTGTCACGTGGATCAAGGGATCTGTGGCTTTCCCTCGAGGCTTTCCCACGAGGCTTTCCCAAAGGGCTGTGCCAAGTGCCACCTTGGTGTGAGTCGATCCTCGGCGTGAAAGACCAGCCGGTGAAGGGAAAAGAGGTTCCTCTGGAATGGACAGAGACATCTGGTTGACTCTTGGAATGGTGGCACGACCCTGGAGTTCCTCTCGCAGTTCCTGTTGAGAGGGCCTCCTCTTGAGATGCGACGGGAACGCCGGGAATTCTTTCCCGACGAAGCAGGGAACGGATCCCTCACCTCGAGCTACGAGGCGGAAACGGGGCTCCTCTGGATGTGGGCGGGACCCTCGTGTTTCCTCTCGAGTGGAGACGGGTATGTCGGGGAAATTCTTGAGTTGCACCAAGGGTGTGAACGAACCTTTCGACGTTCCAGAGGTGTGGTGTGATTAGCCACGAGAAGCCTCTGCGGAAATGGGCCTCATCTCGCCTGCAGGGGAGAACCTCCTGGATATTCTCGAGTTGCAGCAGGTCTTCTCGAGTTACGACAGGGACCTCAGGGACACGCTCTGGTGGCCTCAGGAAGGGCCAGTCCCCATGCGAATTGCTAGGGGCCATCTCGGGATTCCTCTCCCGTCGATGCCGGGGCCTAAGGCCGTGTGTGGAGTCGGGGCCCAAACCTGAGCATTCCTCTCCAGTGTTGACATGGATCTTGGGGTGCCTCTGAGTCTCCCCAGGGGAGTCAGGCTTCGTCTCGTGTGGGCGCATGCACGTGCGCTTTCCTCCCGAGCTGCAGCAGTAGGGTCACGCTTCCTGTCACGTGGATCAAGGGATCTGTGGCTTTCTCTCGAGGCTTTCCCTCGAGGCTTTCCCACGAGGCTTTCCCACAGGGCTGTGCCAAGTGCCACCTTGGTGTGAGTCGATCCTCGGCGTGAAAGACGGGCCGGTGAAGGGAAAAGAAGTTCCTCTGGAATGGACTGAGACATCTGGGGGACTCTTGGAATGGTGGCATGACCCTGGAGTTCCTCTCGCCGTCCCTGTTGAGAGGGCCTCCTCTTGAGATGCGACGGGAACGCCGGGAATTCTTTCCCAACGAAGAAGGGAAAGGATCCCTCACCTCGAGCTACGAGGCGGAAACGGGGCTCCTCTGGATGTGGGTGGGACCCTCGTGTTTCCTCTCGAGTGGAGACGGGTATGTCGGGGAACTTCTTGAGTTGCACCAAGGGTGTGAAGGACCCTTTCGACGTTCCAGAGGTGTGGTGTGATTAGCCCGGAGAAGCCTCTGTGGAAATGGGCCTCATCTCGCCTGCAGGGGAGAACCTCCTGGATATTCTCGAGTTGCGGCAGGTCTTCTCGAGTTACGACGGGGACCTCAGGGACCCGCTCTGGTGGCCTCAGCAAGGGCCAGTCCTCATGCGAGTTGCTAGGGGCCATCTTGGGATTCCTCTCCCGTCGATGCCGGGGCCTAAGACCTTGTGTCGAGTCTGGGCCGGAACCTGAGCAATCCTCTCCAGTGTTGACATGGATTTTGGGGTGCCTCTGAGTCTCCGCAGGGGAGTCAGGCCTCGTCTCGTGTGGGGGCATGCACGTGCGCTTTCCTCCCCAGCTGCAGCAGTAGCGTCACGCTTCCTTTCACGTGGATCAAGGGATCTGTGGCTTTCCCTCGAGGCTTTCCCTCGAGGCTTTCCCACGAGGCTTCCCCACAGGGCTGTGCCAAGTGCCACCTTGTTGTGAGTCGATCCTCGGCGTGAAAGACGAGCCAGTGAAGGGAAAAGAGGTTCCTCTGGAATGGACAGAGACATCTGGGGGACTCTTGGAATGGTGAAACGACCCTGGAGTTCCTCTCGCCGTTCCTGTTGAGAGGGCCTCCTCTTGAGATGCGACGGGAACGCCGGGAATTCTTTCCCGACGAAGCAGGGAAAGGAAACCTCACCTCGAGCTACGAGGCGGAAACGGGGCTCCTCTGGATGTGGGCGGGACCCTCGTGTTTCCTCTCGAGTGGAGACGGGTATGTCGGGGAACTTCTTGAGTTGCACCAAGGGTGTGAAGGACCCTTTCGACGTTCCAGAGGTGAGGTGTGATTAGCCCCGAGAAGCCTCTGCGGAAATGGGCCCCATCTCGCCTGCAGGGGAGAACCTCCTGGATATTCTCGAGTTGCGGCAGGTCTTCTCGAGTTACGACGGGGACCTCAGGGACCCGCTCTGGTGGCCTCAGGAAGGGCCAGTCCCCATGCGAGTTGCTAGGGGCCATCTCGGGATTCCTCTCCCGTCGATGCCGGGGCCTAAGACTTTGTGTGGAGTCGGGGCCGGAACCTGAGCATTCCCCTCCAGTATTGACATGGATTTTGGGGTGCCTCTGAGTCTCCCCAGGGGAGTCAGGCCTCGTCTCGAGTGGGGGCATGCACGTGCGCTTTCCTCCCCAGCTGCAGCAGTAGGGTCACGCTTCCTGTCACGTGGATCAAGGGATCTGTGGCTTTCCCTCGAGGCTTTCCCTCGAGGCTTTCCCACGAGGCTTTCCCAAAGGGCTGTGCCAAGTGCCACCTTGGTGTGAGTCGATCCTCGGCGTGAAAGACGAGCCGGTGAAGGGAAAAGAGGTTCCTCTGGAATGGACAGAGACATCTGGGGGACTCTTGGAATGGTGGCACGACCCTGGAGTTCCTCTCGCAGTTCCTGTTGAGAGGGCCTCCTCTTGAGATGCGACGGGAACGCCGGGAATTCTTTCCCGACGAAGCAGGGAACGGATCCCTCACCTCGAGCTACGAGGCGGAAACGGGGCTCCTTTGGATGTGGGCGGGACCCTCGTGTTTCCTCTCGAGTGGAGACGGGTATGTCGGGGAACTTCTTGAGTTGCACCAAGGGTGTGAAGGACCCTTTCGACGTTCCAGAGGTGAGGTGTGATTAGCCCCGAGAAGCCTCTGCGGAAATGGGCCTCATCGCGCCTGCAGGGGAGAACCTCCTGGATATTCTCGAGTTGCGGCAGGTCTTCTCGAGTTACGACGGGGACCTCAGGGACCCGCTCTGGTGGCCTCAGGAAGGGCCAGTCCCCATGCGAGTTGCTAGGGGCCATTTCGGGATTCCTCTCCAGTCGATGCCGGGGCCAAACACCTTGTGTGGAGTCGGGGCGGGAAACTGAGCATTCCTCTCCAGTGTTAACATGGATCTTGTGGTGCCTCTGAGTCTCCCCAGGGGAGTCAGGCTTCGTCTCGTGTGGGGGCATGCACGTGCGCTTTCCTCCCGAGCTGCAGCAGTAAGGTCACGCTTCCTGTCACGTGGATCAAGGAATCTGTGGCTTTCCCTCGAGGCTTTCCCTCGAGGCTTTCTCACGAAGCTTTCCCAAGGGCTGTGCCAAGTGCCACCTTGGTGTGAGTCGATCCTCGGCGTGAAAGACGAGCCGGTGAAGGGAAAAGGGGTTCCTCTGGAATGGACAGAGATATCTGGTTGACTCTTGGAATGGTGGCACGACCCTGGAGTTCCTCTCGCCGTTCCTGTTGAGAGGGCCTCCTCTTGAGATGCGACGGGAACGCCGGGAATTCTTTCCCAACGAAGCAGGGAAAGGATCCCTCACCTCGAGCTACGAGGCGGAAACGGGGCTCCTATGGATGTGGGCGGGACCCTCGTGTTTCCTCTCGAGTGGAGAAGGGTATGTCGGGGAACTTCTTGAGTTGCACCAAGCGTGTGAAGGACCCTTTCGACGTTCCAGAGGTGAGGTGTGATTAGCCCCGAGAAGCCTCTGCGGAAATGGGCCCCATCTCGCCTGCAGGGGAGAACCTCCTGGATATTCTCGAGTTGCGGCAGGTCTTCTCGAGTTACGACGGGGACCTCAGGGACCCGCTCTGGTGGCCTCAGGAAGGGCCAGTCCCCATGCGAGTTGCTAGGGGCCATCTCGGGATTCCTCTCCCGTCGATGCCGGGGCCTAAGACCTTGTGTGGAGTCGGGGCCGGAACCTGAGAATTCCCCTCCAGTATTGACATGGATTTTGGGGTGCCTCTGAGTCTCCCCAGGGGAGTCAGGCCTCGTCTCGAGTGGGGGCATGCACGTGCGCTTTCCTCCCCAGCTGCAGCAGTAGGGTCACGCTTCCTGTCACGTGGATCAAGGGATCTGTGGCTTTCCCTCGAGGCTTTCCCACGAGGCTTTCCCAAAGGGCTGTGCCAAGTGCCACCTTGGTGTGAGTCGATCCTCGGCGTGAAAGACGAGCCGGTGAAGGGAAAAGAGGTTCCTCTGGAATGGACAGAGACATCTGGGGGACTCTTGGAATGGTGGCACGACCCTGGAGTTCCTCTCGCAGTTCCTGTTGAGAGGGCCTCCTCTTGAGATGCGACGGGAACGCCGGGAATTCTTTCCCGACGAAGCAGGGAACGGATCCCTCACCTCGAGCTACGAGGCGGAAACGGGGCTCCTCTGGATGTGGGCGGGACCCCTCGTGTTTCCTCTCGAGTGGAGACGGGTATGTCGGGGAACTTCTTGAGTTGCACCAAGGGTGTGAAGGACCCTTTCGACGTTTCAGAGGTGAGGTGTGATTAGCCCCGAGAAGCCTCTGCGGAAATGGGCCTCATCACGCCTGCAGGGGAGAACCTCATGGATATTCTCGAGTTGCGGCAGGTCTTCTCGAGTTACGACGGGGACCTCAGGGACCCGCTCTGGTGGCCTCAGGAAGGGCCAGTCCCCATGCGAGTTGCTAGGGGCCATTTCGGGATTCCTCTCCAGTCGATGCCGGGGCCAAACACCTTGTGTGGAGTCGGGGCGGGAAACTGAGCATTCCTCTCCAGTGTTAACATGGATCTTGTGGTGCCTCTGAGTCTGCCCAGGGGAGTCAGGCTTCGTCTCGTGTGGGGGCATGCACGTGCGCTTTCCTCCCGAGCTGCAGCAGTAAGGTCACGCTTCCTGTCACGTGGATCAAGGGATCTGTGGCTTTCCCTCGAGGCTTTCCCTCGAGGCTTTCTCACGAAGCTTTCCCAAGGGCTGTGCCAAGTGCCACCTTGGTGTGAGTCGATCCTCGGCGTGAAAGACGAGCCGGTGAAGGGAAAAGGGGTTCCTCTGGAATGGACAGAGATATCTGGTTGACTCTTGGAATGGTGGCACGACCCTGGAGTTCCTCTCGCCGTTCCTGTTGAGAGGGCCTCCTCTTGAGATGCGACGGGAACGCCGGGAATTCTTTCCCAACGAAGCAGGGAAAGGATCCCTCACCTCGAGCTACGAGGCGGAAACGGGGCTCCTATGGATGTGGGCGGGACCCTCGTGTTTCCTCTCGAGTGGAGAAGGGTATGTCGGGGAACTTCTTGAGTTGCACCAAGCGTGTGAAGGACCCTTTCGACGTTCCAGAGGTGAGGTGTGATTAGCCCCGAGAAGCCTCTGCGGAAATGGGCCCCATCTCGCCTGCAGGGGAGAAACTCCTGGATATTCTCGAGTTGCGGCAGGTCTTCTCGAGTTACGACGGGGACCTCAGGGACCCGCTCTGGTGGCCTCAGGAAGGGCCAGTCCCCATGCGAGTTGCTAGGGGCCATCTCGGGATTCCTCTCCCGTCGATGCCGGGGCCAAAGACCTTGTGTGGAGTCGGGGCCGGAACCTGAGCATTCCCCTCCAGTATTGACATGGATTTTGGGGTGCCTCTGAGTCTCCCCAGGGGAGTCAGGCCTCGTCTCGTGTGGGGGCATGCACGTGCGCTTTCCTCCCCAGCTGCAGCAGTAGGGTCACGCTTCCTGTCACGTGGATCAAGGGATCTGTGGCTTTCCCTCGAGGCTTTCCCTCGAGGCTTTCCCACGAGGCTTTCCCAAAGGGCTGTGCCAAGTGCCACCTTGGTGTGAGTCGATCCTCGGCGTGAAAGACGAGCCGGTGAAGGGAAAAGAGGTTCCTCTGGAATGGACAGAGACATCTGGGGGACTCTTGGAATGGTGGCACGACCCTGGAGTTCCTCTCGCAGTTCCTGTTGAGAGGGCCTCCTCTTGAGATGCGACGGGAACGCCGGGAATTCTTTCCCGACGAAGCAGGGAACGGATCCCTCACCTCGAGCTACGAGGCGGAAACGGGGCTCCTCTGGATGTGGGCGGGACCCTCGTGTTTCCTCTCGAGTGGAGACGGGTATGTCGGGGAACTTCTTGAGTTGCACCAAGGGTGTGAAGGACCCTTTCGACGTTTCAGAGGTGAGGTGTGATTAGCCCCGAGAAGCCTCTGCGGAAATGGGCCTCATCACGCCTGCAGGGGAGAACCTCATGGATATTCTCGAGTTGCGGCAGGTCTTCTCGAGTTACGACGGGGACCTCAGGGACCCGCTCCGGTGGCCTCAGGAAGGGCCAGTCCCCATGCGAGTTGCTAGGGGCCATTTCGGGATTCCTCTCCAGTCGATGCCGGGGCCAAACACCTTGTGTGGAGTCGGGGCGGGAAACTGAGCATTCCTCTCCAGTGTTAACATGGATCTTGTGGTGCCTCTGAGTCTGCCCAGGGGAGTCAGGCTTCGTCTCGTGTGGGGGCATGCACGTGCGCTTTCCTCCCGAGCTGCAGCAGTAAGGTCACGCTTCCTGTCACGTGGATCAAGGGATCTGTGGCTTTCCCTCGAGGCTTTCCCTCGAGGCTTTCTCACGAAGCTTTCCCAAGGGCTGTGCCAAGTGCCACCTTGGTGTGAGTCGATCCTCGGCGTGAAAGACGAGCCGGTGAAGGGAAAAGGGGTTCCTCTGGAATGGACAGAGATATCTGGTTGACTCTTGGAATGGTGGCACGACCCTGGAGTTCCTCTCGCCGTTCCTGTTGAGAGGGCCTCCTCTTGAGATGCGACGGGAACGCCGGGAATTCTTTCCCAACGAAGCAGGGAAAGGATCCCTCACCTCGAGCTACGAGGCGGAAACGGGGCTCCTATGGATGTGGGCGGGACCCTCGTGTTTCCTCTCGAGTGGAGAAGGGTATGTCGGGGAACTTCTTGAGTTGCACCAAGCGTGTGAAGGACCCTTTCGACGTTCCAGAGGTGAGGTGTGATTAGCCCCGAGAAGCCTCTGCGGAAATGGGCCCCATCTCGCCTGCAGGGGAGAACCTCCTGGATATTCTCGAGTTGCGGCAGGTCTTCTCGAGTTACGACGGGGACCTCAGGGACCCGCTCTGGTGGCCTCAGGAAGGGCCAGTCCCCATGCGAGTTGCTAGGGGCCATCTCGGGATTCCTCTCCCGTCGATGCCGGGGCCTAAGACCTTGTGTGGAGTCGGGGCCGGAACCTGAGCATTCCCCTCCAGTATTGACATGGATTTTGGGGTGCCTCTGAGTCTCCCCAGGGGAGTCAGGCCTCGTCTCGTGTGGGGGCATGCACGTGCGCTTTCCTCCCCAGCTGCAGCAGTAGGGTCACGCTTCCTGTCACGTGGATCAAGGGATCTGTGGCTTTCCCTCGAGGCTTTCCCTCGAGGCTTTCCCACGAGGCTTTCCCAAAGGGCTGTGCCAAGTGCCACCTTGGTGTGAGTCGATCCTCGGCGTGAAAGACGAGCCGGTGAAGGGAAAAGAGGTTCCTCTGGAATGGACAGAGACATCTGGGGGACTCTTGGAATGGTGGCACGACCCTGGAGTTCCTCTCGCAGTTCCTGTTGAGAGGGCCTCCTCTTGAGATGCGACGGGAACGCCGGGAATTCTTTCCCGACGAAGCAGGGAACGGATCCCTCACCTCGAGCTACGAGGCGAAAACGGGGCTCCTCTGGATGTGGGCGGGACCCTCGTGTTTCCTCTCGAGTGGAGACGGGTATGTCGGGGAACTTCTTGAGTTGCACCAAGGGTGTGAAGGACCCTTTCGACGTTCCAGAGGTGAGGTGTGATTAGCCCCGAGAAGCCTCTGCGGAAATGGGCCTCATCGCGCCTGCAGGGGAGAACCTCCTGGATATTCTCGAGTTGCGGCAGGTCTTCTCGAGCTACGACGGGGACCTCAGGGACCCGCTCTGGTGGCCTCAGGAAGGGCCAGTCCCCATGCGAGTTGCTAGGGGCCATTTCGGGATTCCTCTCCAGTCGATGCCGGGGCCAAACACCTTGTGTGGAGTCGGTGCGGGAAACTGAGCATTCCTCTCCAGTGTTAACATGGATCTTGTGGTGCCTCTGAGTCTGCCCAGGGGAGTCAGGCTTCGTCTCGTGTGGGGGCATGCACGTGCGCTTTCCTCCCGAGCTGCAGCAGTAAGGTCACGCTTCCTGTCACGTGGATCAAGGGATCTGTGGCTTTCCCTCGAGGCTTTCCCTCGAGGCTTTCTCACGAAGCTTTCCCAAGGGCTGTGCCAAGTGCCACCTTGGTGTGAGTCGATCCTCGGCGTGAAAGACGAGCCGGTGAAGGGAAAAGGGGTTCCTCTGGAATGGACAGAGATATCTGGTTGACTCTTGGAATGGTGGCACGACCCTGGAGTTCCTCTCGCCGTTCCTGTTGAGAGGGCCTCCTCTTGAGATGCGACGGGAACGCCGGGAATTCTTTCCCAACGAAGCAGGGAAAGGATCCCTCACCTCGAGCTACGAGGCGGAAACGGGGCTCCTATGGATGTGGGCGGGACCCTCGTGTTTCCTCTCGAGTGGAGAAGGGTATGTCGGGGAACTTCTTGAGTTGCACCAAGCGTGTGAAGGACCCTTTCGACGTTCCAGAGGTGAGGTGTGATTAGCCCCGAGAAGCCTCTGCGGAAATGGGCCCCATCTCGCCTGCAGGGGAGAACCTCCTGGATATTCTCGAGTTGCGGCAGGTCTTCTCGAGTTACGACGGGGACCTCAGGGACCCGCTCTGGTGGCCTCAGGAAGGGCCAGTCCCCATGCGAGTTGCTAGGGGCCATCTCGGGATTCCTCTCCCGTCGATGCCGGGGCCTAAGACCTTGTGTGGAGTCGGGGCCGGAACCTGAGCATTCCCCTCCAGTATTGACATGGATTTTGGGGTGCCTCTGAGTCTCCCCAGGGGAGTCAGGCCTCGTCTCGAGTGGGGGCATGCACGTGCGCTTTCCTCCCCAGCTGCAGCAGTAGGGTCACGCTTCCTGTCACGTGGATCAAGGGATCTGTGGCTTTCCCTCGAGGCTTTCCCTCGAGGCTTTCCCACGAGGCTTTCCCAAAGGGCTGTGCCAAGTGCCACCTTGGTGTGAGTCGATCCTCGGCGTGAAAGACGAGCCGGTGAAGGGAAAAGAGGTTCCTCTGGAATGGACAGAGACATCTGGGGGACACTTGGAATGGTGGCACGACCCTGGAGTTCCTCTCGCAGTTCCTGTTGAGAGGGCCTCCTCTTGAGATGCGACGGGAACGCCGGGAATTTTTTCCCGACGAAGCAGGGAACGGATCCCTCACCTCGAGCTACGAGGCGGAAACGGGGCTCCTCTGGATGTGGGCGGGACCCTCGTGTTTCCTCTCGAGTGGAGACGGGTATGTCGGGGAACTTCTTGAGTTGCACCAAGCGTGTGAAGGACCCTTTCGACGTTCCAGAGGTGAGGTGTGATTAGCCCCGAGAAGCCTCTGCGGAAATGGGCCCCATCTCGCCTGCAGGGGAGAACCTCCTGGATATTCTCGAGTTGCGGCAGGTCTTCTCGAGTTACGACGGGGACCTCAGGGACCCGCTCTGGTGGCCTCAGGAAGGGCCAGTCCCCATGCGAGTTGCTAGGGGCCATCTCGGGATTCCTCTCCCGTCGATGCCGGGGCCTAAGACCTTGTGTGGAGTCGGGGCCGGAACCTGAGCATTCCCCTCCAGTATTGACATGGATTTTGGGGTGCCTCTGAGTCTCCCCAGGGGAGTCAGGCCTCGTCTCGTGTGGGGGCATGCACGTGCGCTTTCCTCCCCAGCTGCAGCAGTAGGGTCACGCTTCCTGTCACGTGGATCAAGGGATCTGTGGCTTTCCCTCGAGGCTTTCCCTCGAGGCTTTCCCACGAGGCTTTCCCAAAGGGCTGTGCCAAGTGCCACCTTGGTGTGAGTCGATCCTCGGCGTGAAAGACGAGCCGGTGAAGGGAAAAGAGGTTCCTCTGGAATGGACAGAGACATCTGGGGGACTCTTGGAATGGTGGCACGACCCTGGAGTTCCTCTCGCAGTTCCTGTTGAGAGGGCCTCCTCTTGAGATGCGACGGGAACGCCGGGAATTCTTTCCCGACGAAGCAGGGAACGGATCCCTCACCTCGAGCTACGAGGCGGAAACGGGTCTCCTCTGGATGTGGGCGGGACCCTCGTGTTTCCTCTCGAGTGGAGACGGGTATGTCGGGGAACTTCTTGAGTTGCACCAAGGGTGTGAAGGACCCTTTCGTCGTTCCAGAGGTGAGGTGTGATTAGCCCCGAGAAGCCTCTGCGGAAATGGGCCTCATCGCGCCTGCAGGGGAGAACCTCCTGGATATTCTCGAGTTGCGGCAGGTCTTCTCGAGTTACGACGGGGACCTCAGGGACCCGCTCTGGTGGCCTCAGGAAGGGCCAGTCCCCATGCGAGTTGCTAGGGGCCATTTCCGGATTCCTCTCCAGTCGATATCGGGGCCAAACACCTTGTGTGGAGTCGGGGCGGGAAACTGAGCATTCCTCTCCAGTGTTAACATGGATCTTGTGGTGCCTCTGAGTCTGCCCAGGGGAGTCAGGCTTCGTCTCGTGTGGGGGCATGCACGTGCGCTTTCCTCCCGAGCTGCAGCAGTAAGGTCACGCTTCCTGTCACGTGGATCAAGGGATCTGTGGCTTTCCCTCGAGGCTTTCCCTCGAGGCTTTCTCACGAAGCTTTCCCAAGGGCTGTGCCAAGTGCCACCTTGGTGTGAGTCGATCCTCGGCGTGAAAGACGAGCCGGTGAAGGGAAAAGGGGTTCCTCTGGAATGGACAGAGATATCTGGTTGACTCTTGGAATGGTGGCACGACCCTGGAGTTCCTCTCGCCGTTCCTGTTGAGAGGGCCTCCTCTTGAGATGCGACGGGAACGCCGGGAATTCTTTCCCAACGAAGCAGGGAAAGGATCCCTCACCTCGAGCTACGAGGCGGAAACGGGGCTCCTCTGGATGTGGGCGGGACCCTCGTGTTTCCTATCGAGTGGAGAAGGGTATGTCGGGGAAATTCTTGAGTTGCACCAAGGGTGGGAAGGACCCATTCGACGTTCCAGAGGTGAGGCGTGATTAGCCCCGAGAAGCCTCTGCGGAAATGGGCCTCATCTCGCCTGCAGGGGAGTACCTCCTGGATATTCTCTAGTTGCGGCAGGTCTTCTCGAGTTACGACGGGGACCTCAGGACCCGCTCTGGTGGCCTGAGGAAGGGCCAGTCCCCAGGCGAGTTGCTAGGTGCCATCTCGGGATTCCTCTCCCGTCGATGCCGGGGCCTAAGACCTTGTGTGGAGTCGGGGCCGGAACCTGAGCATTCCTTTCCAGTGTTGACATGGATTTTGGGGTCCCTCTGAGTCTCCGCAGGGGAGTCAGGCCTCGTCTCGAGTGGGGGCATGCACGTGCGCTTTCCTCCCCAGCTGCAGCAGTAGGGTCACGCTTCCTGTCACGTGGATCAAGGGATCTGTGGCTTTCCATGGAGGCTTTCCCACGAGGCTTTCCCACAGGGCTGTGCCAAGTGCCACCTTGGTGTGAGTCGATCCTCGGCGTGAAAGACGAGCCGGTGAAGGGAAAAGAGTTTCCTCTGGAATGGACAGAGACATCTGTGGGACTCTTGGAATGGTGGCACGACCCTGGAGTTCCTCTCGCCGTTCCTGTTGAGGTGGCCTCCTCTTGAGATGCGACGGGAATGCCGGGAATTCTTTCCCAACGAAGCAGGGAAAGGATCCCTCACCTCGAGCTATGAGGCAGAAACGGTGCTCCTCTGGATGTGGGCGGGACTCTCGTGATTCCTCTCGAGTGGAGAAGGGTATGTCGGGGGACTTCTTGAGTTGCACCAAGGGTGGGAAGGACCCATTCGACGTTCCAGAGGTGAGGTGTGATTAGCCCCGAGAAGCCTCTGCGGAAATTGGCCTCATCTCGCCTGCAGGGGAGTACCTCCTGGATATTCTCGAGTTGCGGCAGGTCTTCTCGAGTTACGACGGGGACCTCAGGACCCGCTCTGGTGGCCTGAGGAAGGGCCAGTCCCCAGGCGAGTTGCTAGGTGCCATCTCGGGATTCCTCTCCCGTCGATGCCGGGGCCTAAGACCTTGTGTGGAGTCGGGGCCGGAACCTGAGCATTCCTTTCCAGTGTTGACATGGATTTTGGGGTCCCTCTGAGTCTCCGCAAGGGAGTCAGGCCTCTTCTCGAATGGGGGCATGCACGTGCGCTTTCCTCCCCAGCTGCAGCAGTAGGGTCACGCTTCCTGTCACGTGGATCACGGGATCTGTGGCTTTCCATGGAGGCTTTCCCACAAGGCTTTCCCACAGGGCTGTGCCAAGTGCCACCTTGGTGTGAGTCGATCCTCGGCGTGAAAGACGAGCCGGTGAAGGCTGAAGAGTTTCCTCTGGAATGGACAGAGACATCTGGGGGACTCTTGGAATGGTGGCACGACCCTGGAGTTCCTCTCGCCGTCCCTGTTGAGAGGGCCACCTCTTGAGATGCGACGGGAACGCCGGGAATTCTTTCCCAACGAAGCAGGGAAAGGATCCCTCACCTCGAGCTATGAGGCAGAAACGGGGCTCCTCTGGATGTGGGCGGGACCCTCGTGATTCCTCTCGAGTGGAGACGGGTATGTAGGGGAACTTCTTGAGTTGCACCAAGGGTGGGAAGGACCCTTTCGACGTTCCAGAGGTGAGGTGTGATTAGCCCCGAGAAGCCTCTGCGGAAATGGGCCTCATCTCGCCTGCAGGGGAGAACCTCCTGGATATTCTCGAGTTGCGGCAGGTCTTCTCGAGTTACGACGGGGACCTCAGGGACCCGCTCTGGTGGCCTCAGGAAGGGCCAATCCCCATGCGAGTTGCTAGGGGCCATCTCAGGATTCCTCTCCCGTCGATGCAAGGGCCTAAGACCTTGTGTGGGTCGGGGCCGGAAGCTGAGGATTCCTCTCCAGTGTTGACATAGATCTTGGGGTGCCTCTGAGTCTCCCCAGGGGAGTCAGGCCTCGTCTCGAGTGGGGGCATGCACGTGCGCTTCCCCCCGAGCTGCAGCATTAGGGTCACGCTTCCTGTCACGTGGATCAAGGGATCTGTGGCTTTCCATCGAGGCGTTCCCACGAGGCTTTCCCACAGGGCTGTGCCAAGTGCCACCTTGGTGTGAGTCGATCCTCGGCGTGAAAGACGAGCCGGTGAAGGGAAAAGAGGTTCCTTTGGAATGGACCGAGACATCTGGGGGACTCTTGGAACGGTGGCAGGACCCTGGAGTTCCTCTCGCCGTTCCTGTTGAGGTGGCCTCCTCTTGAGATGCGACGGGAACGCCGGGAATTCTTTCCCAACGAAGCAGGGAAAGGATCCCTCACCTCGAGCTATGAGGCAGAAACGGGGCTCCTCTGGATGTGGGCGGGACCCTCGTGATTCCTCTCGAGTGGAGAAGGGTATGTCGGGGGACTTCTTGAGTTGCACCAAGGGTGGGAAGGACCCATTCGACGTTCCAGAGGTGAGGCGTGATTAGCCCCGAGAAGCCTCTGCGGAAATGGGCCTCATCTCGCCTGCAGGGGAGTACCTCCTGGATATTCTCTAGTTGCGGCAGGTCTTCTCGAGTTACGACGGGGACCTCAGGACCCGCTCTGGTGGCCTGAGGAAGGGCCAGTCCCCAGGCGAGTTGCTAGGTGCCATCTCGGGATTCCTCTCCCGTCGATGCCGGGGCCTAAGACCTTGTGTGGAGTCGGGGCCGGAACCTGAGCATTCCTTTCCAGTGTTGACCTGGATTTTGGGGTCCCTCTGAGTCTCCGCAGGGGAGTCAGGCCTCGTCTCGAGTCGGGGCATGCACGTGCGCTTTCCTCCCCAGCTGCAGCAGTAGGGTCACGCTTCCTGTCACGTGGATCAAGGGATCTGTGGCTTTCCATGGAGGCTTTCCCACGAGGCTTTCCCACAGGGCTGTGCCAAGTGCCACCTTGGTGTGAGTCGATCCTCGGCGTGAAAGACGAGCCGGTGAAGGGAAAAGAGTTTCCTCTGGAATGGACAGAGACATCTGTGGGACTCTTGGAATGGTGGCACGACCCTGGAGTTCCTCTCGCCGTTCCTGTTGAGGTGGCCTCCTCTTGAGATGCGACGGGAATGCCGGGAATTCTTTCCCAACGAAGCAGGGAAAGGATCCCTCACCTCGAGCTATGAGGCAGAAACGGTGCTCCTCTGGATTTGGGCGGGACCCTCGTGATTCCTCTCGAGTGGAGAAGGGTATGTCGGGGGACTTCTTGAGTTGCACCAAGGGTGGGAAGGATCCATTCGACGTTCCAGAGGTGAGGTGTGATTAGCCCCGAGAAGCCTCTGCGGAAATGGGCCTCATCTCGCCTGCAGGGGAGTACCTCCTGGATATTCTCGAGTTGCGGCAGGTCTTCTCGAGTTACGACGGGGACATCAGGACCCGCTCTGGTGGCCTGAGGAAGGGCCAGTCCCCAGGCGAGTTGCTAGGTGCCATCTCGGGATTCCTCTCCCGTCGATGCCGGGGCCTAAGTCCTTGTGTGGAGTCGGGGCCGGAACCTGAGCATTCCTTTCCAGTGTTGACATGGATTTTGGGGTCCCTCTGAGTCTCCGCAAGGGAGTCAGGCCTCTTCTCGAATGGGGGCATGCACGTGCGCTTTCCTCCCCAGCTGCAGCAGTAGGGTCACGCTTCCTGTCACGTGGATCAAGGGATCTGTGGCTTTCCATGGAGGCTTTCCCACGAGGCTTTCCCACAGGGCTGTGCCAAGTGCCACCTTGGTGTGAGTCGATCCTCGGCGTGAAAGACGAGCCGGTGAAGGGAAAAGAGTTTCCTCTGGAATGGACAGAGACATCTGGGGGACTCTTGGAATGGTGGCACGACCCTGGAGTTCCTCTCGCCGTCCCTGTTGAGAGGGCCTCCTCTTGAGATGCGACGGGAACGCCGGGAATTCTTTCCCAACGAAGCAGGGAAAGGATCCCTCACCTCGAGCTATGAGGCAGAAACGGGGCTCCTCTGGATGTGGGCGGGAACCTCGTGATTCCTCTCGAGTGGAGACGGGTATGTAGGGGAACTTCTTGAGTTGCACCAAGGGTGGGAAGGACCCTTTCGACGTTCCAGAGGTGAGGTGTGATTAGCCCCGAGAAGCCTCTGCGGAAATGGGCCTCATCTCGCCTGCAGGGGAGAACCTCCTGGATATTCTCGAGTTGCGGCAGGTCTTCTCGAGTTACGACGGGGACCTCAGGGACCCGCTCTGTTGGCCTCAGGAAGGGCCAATCCCCATGCGAGTTGCTAGGGGCCATCTCAGGATTCCTCTCCCGTCGATGCAAGGGCCTAAGACCTTGTGTGGGTCGGGGCCGGAAGCTGAGGATTCCTCTCCAGTGTTGACATAGATCTTGGGGTGCCTCTGAGTCTCCCCAGGGGAGTCAGGCCTCGTCTCGAGTGGGGGCATGCACGTGCGCTTCCCCCCGAGCTGCAGCATTAGGGTCACGCTTCCTGTCACGTGGATCAAGGGATCTGTGGCTTTCCATCGAGGCTTTCCCACGAGGCTTTCCCACAGGGCTGTGCCAAGTGCCACCTTGGTGTGAGTCGATCCTCGGCGTGAAAGACGAGCCGGTGAAGGGAAAAGAGGTTCCTTTGGAATGGACCGAGACATCTGGGGGACTCTTGGAACGGTGGCAGGACCCTGGAGTTCCTCTCGCCGTTCCTGTTGAGAGGGACTCCTCTTGGGATGCGACGGGAACGCCGGGAATTCTTTCATGACGAAGCAGGGAAAGGATCCCTCACCTCGAGCTACGAGGCGGAAACGGGGCTCCTCTGGATGTGGGCGGGACCCTCGTGTTTCCTCTCGAGTGGAGACGGGTATGTCGGGAACTTCTTGAGTTGCACCAAGGGTGGGAAGGACCCTTTCGACGTTCCAGAGTTGAGCTGTGATTAGCCCCGAGAAGCCTCTGCGGAAATGGGCCTCATCTCGCCTGCAGGGTAGAACCTCCTGGATTTTCTCGAGTTGCGGCAGGTCTTCTCGAGTTACGACGGGGACCTCAGGACCCGCTCTGGTGGCCTCAGGAAGGGCCAGTCCCCATGCGAGTTGCTAGGGGCCATCTCGGGATTCCTCTCCCGTCGATGCCGGGGCCAAAGACCTTGTGTAGAGTCGGGGCCGGAACCTGAGCATTCCTTTCCAGTGTTGACATGGATTTTGGGGTCCCTCTGAGTCTCCGCAAGGTAGTCAGGCCTCGTCTCGATTGGGGGCATGCACGTGCGCTTTCCTCCCCAGCTGCAGCAGTAGTGTCACGCTTCCTGTCACGTGGATCAAGGGATCTGTGGCTTTCCCTCGAGGTTTTCCCTCGAGGCTTTCCCACGAGGCTTTCCCACAGGGCTGTGCCAAGTGCCACCTTGGTGTGAGTCGATCCTCGGCGTGAAAGACGAGCCGGTGAAGGGAAAAGAGGTTCCTCTGGAATGGACAGAGACATCTGGGGGACTCTTGGAATGGTGGCACTACCCTGGAGTTCCTCTCGCCGTTCCTGTTGAGATGGCCTCCTCTTGAGATGCGACGGGAACGCCGGGAATTCTTTCCCAACGAAGCAGGGAAAGGATCCCTCACCTCGAGCTATGAGGCAGAAACGGGGCTCCTCTGGATGTGGGCGGGAACCTCGTGATTCCTCTCGAGTGGAGAAGGGTATGTCGGGGGACTTCTTGAGTTGCACCAAGGGTGGGAAGGACCCTTTCGACGTTCCAGAGGTGAGGTGTGATTAACCCCGAGAAGCCTCTGCGGAAATGGGCCTCATCGCGCCTGCAGGGGAGAACCTCCAGGATATTCTCGAGTTGCGGCAGGTCTTCTCGAGTTACGACGGGGACCTCAGGGACCCGCTCTGGTGGCCTCAGGAAGGGCCAGTCCCCATGCGAGTTGCTAGGGGCCATTTCGTGATTCCTCTCCAGTCGATGCCGGGGCCGAAGCCCTTGTGTCGATCGGGGCGGGAAACCTAGCATTCCTCTCCAGTGTTAACATGTATCTTGGGGTGCCTCTGAGTCTCCCCAGGGGAGTCAGGCTTCGTCTCGTGTGGGGGCATGCACGTGCGCTTTCCTCCCGAGCTGCAGCAGTAGGGTCACGATTCCTGTCACGTGGATCAAGGGATCTGTGGCTTTCCCTCGAGGCTTTCCCTCGAGGCTTTCCCACGAGGCTTTCCCACAGGGCTGTGCCAAGTGCCACCTTGGTGTGACTCGATCCTCGGCGTGAAAGACGAGCCGGTGAAGGGAAAAGAAGTTCCTCTGGATTGGACTGAGACATCTGGGGGACTCTTGGAATGGTGGCACGACCCTGGAGTTCCTCTCGCCGTTCCTGTTGAGAGGGCCTCCTCTTGAGATGCGACCGGAACCCCGGGAATTCTTTCCCGAAGAAGCAGGGAAAGGATCCGTCGCCTCGAGCTACGAGGCGGAAACGGGGCTCCTCTGGATGTGGGCGGGACCCTCGTGTTTCCTCTCGAGTGGAGACGGGTATGTCGGGGACCTTCTTGAGTTGCACCAAGGGTGTGAAGGACCCTTTCGACGTTCCAGAGGTGACGTGTGATTAGCCCCGAGAAGCCTCTGCGGAAATGGGCCTCATCTCGCCTGCAGGGGAGAACCTCCTGGATATTCTCGAGTTGCGGCAGGTCTTCTCGAGTTACGACGGGGACCTCAGGACCCGCTCTGGTGGCCACAGGAAGGGCCAGTCCCCATGCGAGTTGCTAGGGGCCATCTCGGGATTCCTCTCCCGTCGATGCCGGGGCATAAGACCTTGTGTGGAGTCGGGGCCGGAACCTGAGCATTCCTCTCCAGTGTTGACATGGATTTTGGGGTGCCTCTGAGTCTCCGCAGGGGAGTCAGGCCTCGTCTCGAGTGGGGGCATGCACGTGCGCTTCCCTCCCGAGCTGCAGCAGTAGGGTCACGCTTCCTGTCACGTGGATCAAGGGATCTGTGGCTTTCCATCGAGGCTTTCCCACGAGGCTCTCCCACAGGGCTGTGCCAAGTGCCACCTTGGTGTGAGTCGATCCTCGGCGTGAAAGACTAGCCGGTGAAGGGAAAAGAGATTCCTCTGGAATGGACCGAGACATCTGGGGGACTCTTGGAACGGTGGCAGGACCCTGGAGTTCCTCTCGCCGTTCCTGTTGAGAGGGACTCCTCTTGGGTTGCGACGGGAACGCCGGGAATTCTTTCATGACGAAGCAGGGAAAGGATCCCTCACCTCGAGCTACGAGGCGGAAACGGGGCTCCTCTGGATGTGGGCGGGACCCTCGTGTTTCCTCTCGAGTGGAGACGGGTATGTCGGGGAACTTCTTGAGTTTCACCAAGGGTGGGAAGGACCCTTTCGTCGTTCCAGAGGTGAGGTGTGATTAGCCCCGAGAAGCCTCTGCGGAAATGGGCCTCATCTCGCCTGCAGGGGAGAACCTCCTGGATTTTCTCGAGTTGCGGCAGGTCTTCTCGAGTTACGACGGGGACGTCAGGGTCCCGCTCTGGTGGCCTCAGGAAGGGCCAGTACCCATGCGATTTGCTAGGGGCCATCTCGGGATTCCTCTCCCGTCGAAGCCGGGGCCTAAAACCTTGTGTGGAGTCGGGGCCGGAACCTGAGCATTCCTCTCCAGTGTTGACATGGATCTTGGGTTGCCTCTGAGTCTCCCCAGGGGAGTCAGGCCTCGTCTCGAGTGGTGGCATTCGCGTGCGCCTCCCTCCCGAGCTGCAGCAGTAGGGTCACGCTTCGTGTCACGTGGATCAAGGGATCTGTGGCTTTCCCTTGAGGTTATCCCTCGAGGCGTTCCCACGAGGCTTTCCCACAGGACTGTGCCAAGTGCCACCTTGGTGTGAGTCGATCCTCGGCGTGAAAGACGAGCCGGTGAAGGGAAAAGAGGTTCCTCTGGAATGGACAGAGACATCTGGGGGACTCTTGGAATGGTGGCACGACCCTGGAGTTCCTCTCGCCGTTCCTGTTGAGATGGCCTCCTCTTGAGATGCGACGGGAACGCCGGGAATTCTTTCCCAACGAAGCAGGGAAAGGATCCCTCACCTCGAGCTATGAGGCAGAAACGGGGCTCCTCTGGATGTGGGCGGGACCCTCGTGATTCCTCTCGAGTGGCGAAGGGTATGTCGGGGGACTTCTTGAGTTGCACCAAGGGTGGGAAGAACCCTTTCGACGTTCCAGAGGTGAGGTGTGATTAGCCCCGAGAAGCCTCTGCGGAAATGGGCCTCATCTCGCCTGCAGGGGAGTACCTCCTGGATATTCTCGAGTTGCGGCAGGTCTTCTCGAGTTACGACGGGGACGTCAGGACCCGCTCTGGTGGCCTCAGGAAGGGCCAGTCCCCATGCGAGTTGCTAGGGGCCATCTCGGGATTCCTCTCCCGTCGATGCCGGGGCCTAAGACCTTGTGTGGAGTCGGGGCCGGAACCTGAGCATTCCTATCCAGTGTTGACATGGATTTTGGGGTCCCTCTGAGTCTCCGCAGGGGAGTCAGGCCTCGTCTCGAGTGGGGGCTTGCACGTGCGCTTTCCACCCCAGCTGCAGCAGTAGCGTCACGCTTCCTGTCACGTGGATCAAGGGATCTGTGGCTTTCCCTCGAGGCTTTCCTTCGAGGCTTTCCCACGAGGCTTTCCCACAGGGCTGTGCCAAGTGCCACCTTGTTGTGAGTCGATCCTCGGCGTGAAAGACGAGCCGGTGAAGGGAAAAGGGGTTCCTCTGGATTGGACTGAGACATCTGGGGGACTCTTGGAATGCTGGCACGACCCTGGAGTTCCTCTCGCCGTTCCTGTTGAGAGGGCCTCCTTTTGAGATGCGACCGGAACGCCGGGAATTCTTTCCCGACGAAGCAGGGAAAGGATCCGTCACCTCGAGCTACGAGGCGGAAACGGGGCTCCTCTGGATGTGGGCGGGACCCTCGTGTTTCCTCTCGAGTGGAGACGGGTATGTCGGGGAACTTCTTGAATTGCACCAAGGGTGTGAAGGACCCTTTCGACGTTCCAGAGGTGAGGTGTGATTAGCCCCGAGAAGCCTCTCCGGAAATGGGCCTCATCTCTCCTGCAGGGGAGAACTTCCTGGATATTCTCGAGCTGCGGCAGGTCTTCTCGAGTTACGACGGGGACCTCAGGACACGCTCTGGTGGCCTCAGGAAGGGCCAGTCCCCATGCGAGTTGCTAGGGGCCATCTCGGGATTCCTCTCCCGTCGATGCCGGGGCCTAAGACCTTGTGTCGAGTCGGGGCCGGAACCTGAGCATTCCTTTCCAGTGTTGACATGGATTTTGGGGTGCCTCTTAGTCTCCGCAGGGGAGTAAGGCCTCGTCTCGAGTGGGGGCATGCACGTGCGCTTTCCTCCCCAGCTGCATCAGTAGGGTCACGCTTCCTGTCACGTGGATCAAGGGATCTGTGGCTTTCCCTCGAGGCTTTCCCTCGAGGCTTTCCCACGAGGCTTTCCCACAGGGCTGTGCCAAGTGCCATCTTGGTGTTAGTCGATCCTCGGCGTGAAAGACGAGCCGGTGAAGGGAAAAGAGGTTCCTCTGGAATGGACTGAGACATCTGGGGGACTCTTGGAATGGTGGCACGACCCTGGAGTTCCTCTCGCCGTCCCTCTTGTGAGGGCCTCCTCTTGAGATGCGACGGGAACGCCGGGAATTCTTTCCTGATGAAGAAGAGAAAGGATCCCTCACCTCGAGCTACGAGGCGGAAACGGGGCTCCTCTGGATGTGGGCGGGACCCTCGTTTTTCCTCTCGAGGGGAGACGGGTATGTCGGGGAACTTCTTGAGTTGCACCAAGGGTGTGAAGGACCCTTTCGACGTTCCAGAGGGGAGGTGTGATTACCCCGAGAAGCCACTGCGGAAATGGGCCTCATCGCGCCTGCAGGGGAGAACCTCCTGGATATTCTCGTGTTGCGGCAGGTCTTCTCGAGTTTCGACGGGGACCTCAGGGACCCGCTCTGGTGGCATCAGGAAGGGCCAGTCCCCATGCGAGTTGCTAGGGGCCATTTCGGGATTCCTCTCCAGTCGATGCCGGGGCCGAAGACCTTGTGTGGAGTCGGGGCGGGAAACTGAGCATTCCTCTCCAGTGTTAACATGGATCTTGGGGTGCCTCTGAGTCTCCTCAGGGGAGTCAGGCTTCGTCTCGTGTGGGGGCATGCACGGGCGCTTCCCTCCCGAGCTGCAGCAGTAGGGTTACGCTTCCTGTCACGTGGATCAAGGGATCTGTGGCTTTCCCTCGAGGCTTTCCCTCGAGGCTTTCCCACGAGGCTTTCCCACAGGGCTGTGCCTAGTGCCACCTTGGTGTGAGTCGATCCTCGGCGTGAAAGACGAGCCGGTGAAGGGAAAAGGGGTTCCTCTGGATTGGACTGAGACATCTGGGGGACTCTTGGAATGGTGGCACGACCCTGGAGTTCCTCTCGCCGTTCCTGTTGAGAGGGTCCCCTCTTGAGATGCGACGGGAACACCGGGAATTCTCTACCGACGAAGCAGGGAAAGGATCCGTCACCTCGAGCTACGAGGCGGAAACGGGGCTCCTCTGGATGTGGGCGGGGCCCTCGTGTTTCCTCTCGAGTGGAGACGGGGATGTCGGGAAACTTCTTGAGTTGCACCAATGGTGTGAAGGACTCTTTCGACGTTCCAGACATGAGGTGTGATTAGCCCCGAGAAGCCTCTGCGGAAATGGGCCTCACCTCGCCTGCAGGGGAGAACCTCCTGGATATGCTGGAGTCGCGGCAGGTCTTCTCGAGTTACGACGGGGACCTCAGGGACCCGCTCTGGTGGCCTCAAAGGGCCAGTCCCCATGGGAGTTGCTAGGGGCCATCTCGGGATTCCTCTCCCGTCGATGCCGGGGCCTAAGACCTTGTGTGGAGTCGGGGCCGGAACCTGAGGATTCCTCTCCAGTGTTGACATGGATCTTGGGGTGCCTCTGAGTCGCCCCAGGGGAGTCAGGCCTCGTCTCGAGTGGGGGCATGCACGTGCGATTCCCTCCCGAGCTGCAGCAGTAGTGTCACGCTTCCTGTCACGTGGATCAAGGGATCTGTGGCTTTCCCTCGAGGCCTTCCCTCGAGGCTGTCCCACGAGGATTTCCCACAGGGCTGTGCCAAGTGCCACCTTGGTGTGAGTCGATCCTCGGCGTGAAAGACGAGCCGTTGAAGGGAAAAGAGTTTCCTCTGGAATGGACAGAGACATCCTGGGGACTCTTGGAACGGTGGCAGGACCCTGGAGTTCCTCTCGCCGTTCCTGTTGAGAGGGCCTCCTCTTGAGATGCAACGGGAACGCCGGGAGTTCTTTCCCGACGAAGCAGGGAAAGGATCCCTCACCTCGAACTACGAGGCGGAAACGGGGCTCCTCTGGATGCGGGCGGGACCCTCTTGTTTCCTCTCGAGTGGAGACGGGTATGTCGGGGAACTTCTTGAGTTGCACCAAGGGTGTGAAGGACCCGTTCGACGTTCCAGAGGTGAGGTGTGATTAGCCCCGAGAAGCCTCTGCGGAAATGGGTCTCATCTCGCCTGCAGGGGAGAACCTCCTGGATATTCTCGAGTTGCGGCAGGTCTTCTCGAGTTACGACGGGGACCTCAGGGACCCGCTCTGGTGGCCTCAGGAAGGGCCAGTCCCCATGCGAGTTGCTAGGGACCATCTCGGGATACCTCTCCAGTCGATGCCGGGGCCTAAGACCTTGTGTGGATTCGGGGCCTGAACCTGAGGATTCCTCTCCAGTGTTGACATGGATCTTGGGGTGCCTCTCAATCTCCCCAGGGGAGTCAGGCCTCGTCTCGTGTGGGGGCATGCACGTGCGATTCCCTCCCGAGCTGCAGCAGTAGGGTCACGCTTCCTGTCACGTGGATCAAGGGATCTGTGTCTTTCCCTAGAGGCCTTCCCTCGAGGCTTTCCCACGAGGCTTTCCCACAGGGCTGTGCCAAGTGCCACCTTGGTGTGATTCGATCCTCGGCGTGAAAGACGAGCCGGTGAAGGGAAAAGAGTTTCCTCTGGAATGGACTGAGACATCCTGGGGACTCTTGGAACGGTGGCAGGACCCTGGAGTTCCTCTTGCCGTTCCTGTTGAGAGGGCCTCCCCTTGAGAAGCGACGGGAACGCCGGGAAATCTTTCCCGACGCAGCAGGGAAGGGATCAGTCACCTCGAGCTACGAGGCGGAAACGGGGCTCCTCTGGATGTGGGAGGGACCCTCGTGTTTCCTGTCGAGTGGAGACGGGTATGTCGGGGAACTTTTGAGTTGCACCAAGGGTGGGAAGGACCCTTTCGACGTTCCAGAGGTGAGGCGTGATTAGTCCCGAGAAGCCTCTGCGGAAATGGGCCTCATCTCGCCTGGAGGGGAGAAACTCCTGGATATACTCGAGTTGCGGCAGGTCTTCTCCAGTTACGACGGGGACCACAGGGACCCGCTCTGGTGGCCTCAGGAAGGGCCAGACCCCATGCGAGTTGCTAGGGGCCATCTCGGGATTCCTCTCCCGTCGATGCCGGGGCCTAAGACCTTGTGTCGAGTCGGGGCCGGAACCTGAGGATTCCTCTCCAGTGTTGACATGGATCTTGGGGTGCCTCTGAGTCGCCCCAGGGGAGTCAGGCCTCGTCTCGAGTGGGGGCATGCACGTGCGATTCCCTCCCGAGCTGCAGCAGTAGTGTCACGCTTCCTGTCACGTGGATCAAGGGATCTGTGGCTTTCCCTCGAGGCCTTCCCTCGAGGCTTTCCCACGAGGCTTTCCCCCAGGGCTGTGCCAAGTGCCACCTTGGTGTGAGTCGATCCTCGGCGTGAAAGACGAGCCGGTGAAGGGAAAAGAGGTTCCTCTGGAATGGACAGAGACATCTGGGGGACTCTTGGAATGGTGGCACGACCCTGGAGTTCCTCTCGCCGTTCCTGTTGAGAGGGCCTCCTCTTGAGATGCGACGGGAATGCCGGGAATTCTTTCACGACGAAGCAGGGAAAGGATCCGTCACCTCGAGGTACGAGGCGGAAACGGGGCTCCTCTGGATGTGGGCGAGACCCTCGTGTATCCTCTCGGGTGGAGACGGGTATGTCGGGGAACTTCTTGAATTGCACCAAGGGTGTGAAGGACCCTTTCGACGTTCCAGAGGTGAGGTGTGATTAGCCCTGAGAAGCCTCTGCGGAAATGGGCCTCACCTCGCCTGTAGGGGAGAACCTCCTGGATGTTCTCGAGTTGCGGCAGGTCTTCTCGAGTTACGACGGGGACCTCAGGGTCCCACTCTGGTGGCCTCAGAAAGGGCCAGTCCCCATGCGCTTTGCTAGGGCCCGTCTCGGGATTCCTCTCCCATCGATGCCGGGGCATAAGACCTTGTGTGCAGTCGGGGCCGGAACCTGAGGATTCCTCTCCAGTGTTTACATGGATCTTGGGGTGCCTCTGAGTCTCCCCAGGGGAGTCAGGCCTCGTCTCGAGTGGGGGCATGCACGTGCGATTCCCTCCCGAGCTGCAACAGTAGGGTCACGCTTCCTGTCACGTGGATCAAGGGATCTGTGGCTTTCCCTCGAGGCTTTCCCTCGAGGTCTTCCCACGAGGCTTTCCCACAGGGCTGTGCCAAGTGCCACCTTGGTCTGAGTCGATCCTAGGCGTGAAAGACGAGCCAGTGAAGGGAAAAGAGGTTCCTCTGGAATGGACAGAGACATCTGGGGGACTCTTGGAACGGTGGCAGGACCCTGGAGTTCCTCTCGCCATTCCTGTTCAGAGGGCCTCCTCTTGAGATGCGATGGGAACGCCGGGAATTCTTTCCCGACGAAGCAGGAAAGGATCCCTCACCTCGAGCTACGAGGCGGAAACGGGGCTCCTCTGGATGTTGGCGGGAACCTCGTGTTTCCTCTCGAGTGGAGGCGGGTATGTCGGGGGACTTCTTGAGTTGCACCAAGGGTGGGAAGGACCCTTTCGACGTTCCAGAGGTGAGGTGTGATTAGCCCCGAGAAGCCTCTGCGGAAATGGGCCTCATCTCGCCTGCAGGGGAGAACCTCCTGGATATTCTCGAGTTGCGGCAGGTCTTCTCGTGTTACGACGGGGACTTCAGGGATCCGCTCTGGTGGCCTCAGGAAGGGCCAGTCCCCATGCGCGTTGCTAGGGGCCATCTCGGGATTCCTCTCCCATCGATGCCGGGGCCTAAAACCTTGTGTGGAGTCGGGGCCGGAACCTGAGCATTCCTTTCCAGTGTTGACATAGATCTTGGGGTGCCTCTGAGTCTCCCCAGGGGAGTCAGGCCTCGTCTCGAGTGGGGGCATGCACGTGCCCTTCCCTCTCGAGCTGCAGCAGTAGGGTCACGCTTCCTGTCACGTGGATCAAGGGATCTGTGGCTTTCCCTCGAGGCTTTCCCTCGAGGCTTTCCCACAAGGCTTTCCCACAGGGCTGTGCCAAGTGCCACCTTGGTGTGAGTCGATCCTCGGCGTGAAATACGAGCCGTTGAAGGGAAAACAGGTTCCTCTGGAATGGACAGAGACATCTGGGGGACTCTTGGAATGGTGGCACGACCCTGGAGTTCCTCTCGCCGTTTCTGTTGAGAGGGCCTCCTCTTGAGATGCGACGGGAAAGCCGGGAATTCCTTCAAAAAGAAGCAGGGAAAGGATCCCTCACCTCGAGCTACGAGGCGGAAACGGGGCTCCTCTGGATGTGGGCGGGACCCTCGTGTTTCCTCTCGAGTGGAGAAGGGTATGTCTGGGAACTTCTTGAGTTGCACCAAGGATGTGAAGGACCCTTTCGACGTTCCAGAGGTGAGGTGTGATTAGCCCTGAGAAGCCTCTCCGGAAATGGGCCTCATCTCGCCTGCAGGGGAGAACCTCCTGGATATTCTCGAGTTGTGGCAGGTCTTCTCCAGTTACGACGGGGACCTCAGGGACCCGCTCTGGTGGCCTCAGGAAGGGCCAGTCCCCATGCGCTTTTCTAGGGGCCATCTCGGGATTCCTCTCCCGTCGATGCCGGGGCCTAAGACCGTGTGTGGAGTCGGGGCCGGAACCTGAGGATTCCTTTCCAGTGTTGACATGGATCTTGGGGTGCCTCTGAGTCGCACCAGGGGAGTCAGGCCTCGTCTCGAGTGGGGGCATGCACGTGCGCTTCCCTCCCGAGCTGCAGCAGTAGGGTCACGCTTCCTGTCACGTGGATCAAGGGATCTGTGGCTTTCCCTCGAGGCCTTCCCTCGAGGCTTTCCCACGAGGCTTTCCCACAGGGCTGTGCCAAGTGCCACCTTGGTGTGATTCGATCCTCGGCGTGAAAGACGAGCCGTTGAAGGGAAAAGAGGTTCCTCTGGAATGGACTGAGACATCCTGGGGACTCTTGGAACGGTGGCAGGACCCTGGAGTTCCTCTCGCCATCCCTGTTGAGAGGGCCTCCTCTTGAGATGCGACGGGAACGCCGGGAATTCTTTCCTGACGAAGCAGGAAAGGGATCAGTCACCTCGAGCTACGAGGCGAAAACGGGGCTCCTCTGGATGTGGGCGGGACCCTCGTGTTTCCTCTCGAGTGGAGACGGGTATGTCGGGGAACTTTTGAGTTGCACCAAGGGTGGGAAGGACCCTTTCGACGTTCCAGAGGTGAGGTGTGATTAGTCCCGAGAAGCCACTGCGGAAATGGGCCTCATCTCGCCTGGAGGGGAGAACCTCCTGGATATACTCGAGTTGCGGCAGGTCTTCTCTAGTTACGACGGGGACCACAGGGACCCGCTCTGGTGGCCTCAGGAAGGGCCAGACCCCATGCGAGTTGCTAGGGGCCATCTCGGGATTACTCTCCCGTCGATGCCGGGGCCTAAGACCTTGTGTCGAGTCGGGGCCGGAACCTGAGGATTCCTCTCCAGTGTTGACATGGATCTTGGGGTGCCTCTGAGTCGCCCCAGGGGAGTCAGGCCTCGTCTCGAGTGGGGGCATGCACGTGCGATTCCCTCCCGAGCTGCAGCAGTAGTGTCACGCTTCCTGTCACGTGGATCAAGGGATCTGTGGCTTTCCCTCGAGGCCTTCCCTCGAGGCTTTCCCACGAGGCTTTCCCCCAGGGCTGTGCCAAGTGCCACCTTGGTGTGAGTCGATCCTCGGCGTGAAAGACGAGCCGGTGAAGGGAAAAGAGGTTCCTCTGGAATGGACAGAGACATCTGGGGGACTCTTGGAATGGTGGCACGACCCTGGAGTTCCTCTCGCCGTTCCTGTTGAGACGGCCTCCTCTTGAGATGCGACGGGAATGCCGGGAATTCTTTCCCGACGAAGCAGGGAAAGGATCCGTCACTTCGAGGTACGAGGCGGAAACGGGGCTCCTCTGGATGTGGGCGAGACCCTCGTGTATCCTCTCGGGTGGAGACGGGTATGTCGGGGAACTTCTTGAATTGCACCAAGGGTGTGAAGGACCCTTTCAACGTTCCAGAGGTGAGGTGTGATTAGCCCTGAGAAGCCTCTGCGGAAATGGGCCTCACCTCGCCTGTAGGGGAGAACCTCCTGGATGTCCTCGAGTTGCGGCAGGTCTTCTCGAGTTACGACGGGGACCTCAGGGTCCCACTCTGGTGGCCTCAGGAAGGGCCAGTCCCCATGCGCGTTGCTAGGGGCCATCTCGGGATTCCTCTCCCATCGATGCCGGGGCCTAAAACCTTGTGTGGAGTCGGGGCCGGAACCTGAGCATTCCTTTCCAGTGTTGCCATGGATCTTGGGGTGCCTCTGAGTCTCCCCAGGGGAGTCAGGCCTCGTCTCGAGTGGGGGCATGCACGTGCCCTTCCCTCTCGAGCTGCAGCAGTAGGGTCACGCTTCCTGTCACGTGGATCAAGGGATCTGTGGCTTTCCCTCGAGGCTTTCCCTCGAGGCTTTCCCACAAGGCTTTCCCACAGGGCTGTGCCAAGTGCCACCTTGGTGTGAGTCGATCCTCGGCGTGAAATACGAGCTGTTGAAGGGAAAACAGGTTCCTCTGGAATGGACAGAGACATCTGGGGGACTCTTGGAATGGTGGCACGACCCTGGAGTTCCTCTCGCCGTTTCTGTTGAGAGGGCCTCCTCTTGAGATGCGACGGGAACGCCGGGAATTCCTTCAAAACGAAGCAGGGAAAGGATCCCTCACCTCGAGCTACGAGGCGGAAACGGGGCTCCTCTGGATGTGGGCGGGACCCTCGTGTTTCCTCTCGAGTGGAGAAGGGTATGTCTGGGAACTTCTTGAGTTGCACCAAGGATGTGAAGGACCCTTTCGACGTTCCAGAGGTGAGGTGTGATTAGCCCTGAGAAGCCTCTCCGGAAATGGGCCTCATCTCGCCTGCAGGGGAGAACTTCCTGGATATTCTCGAGTTGTGGCAGGTCTTCTCCAGTTACGACGGGGACCTCAGGGACCCGCTCTGGTGGCCTCAGGAAGGGCCAGTCCCCATGCGCTTTTCTAGGGGCCATCTCGGGATTCCTCTCCCGTCGATGCCGGGGCCTAAGACCGTGTGTGGTGTCGGGGCCGGAACCTGAGGATTCCTTTCCAGTGTTGACATGGATCTTGGGGTGCCTCTGAGTCGCACCAGGGGAGTCAGGCCTCGTCTCGAGTGGGGGCATGCACGTGCGCTTCCCTCCCGAGCTGCAGCAGTAGGGTCACGCTTCCTGTCACGTGGATCAAGGGATCTGTGGCTTTCCCTCGAGGCCTTCCCTAGAGGCTTTCCCACGAGGCTTTCCCACAGGGCTGTGCCAAGTGCCACCTTGGTGTGATTCGATCCTCGGCGTGAAAGACGAGCCGTTGAATGGAAAAGAGGTTCCTCTGGAATGGACTGAGACATCCTGGGGACTCTTGGAACGGTGGCAGGACCCTGGAGTTCCTCTCGCCGTCCCTGTTGAGAGGGCCTCCTCTTGAGATGCGACGGGAACGCCGGGAATTCTTTCCTGACGAAGCAGGAAAGGGATCAGTCACCTCGAGCTACGAGGCGGAAACGGGGCTCCTCTGGATGTGGGCGGGACCCTCGTGTTTCCTCTCGAGTGGAGACGGGTATGTCAGGGAACTTCTTGAGTTGCACCAAGGGTGGGAAGGACCCTTTCGACGTTCCAGAGGTGAGGTGTGATTAGCCCCGAGAAGCCTCTGCGGAAATGGGCCTCATCTCGCCTGCAGGGGAGAACCTCCTGGATTTTCTCGAGTTGCGGCAGGTCTTCTCGAGTTACGACGGGGACGTCAGGGACCCGCTCTGGTGGCCTCAGGAAGGGCCAGTACCCATGCGAGTTGCTAGGGGCCATCTCGGGATTCCTCTCCCGTCGATGCCGGGGCCTAAAACCTTGTGTGGAGTCGGGGCCGGAACCTGAGCATTCCTCTCCAATGTTGACATGGATCTTGGGTTGCCTCTGAGTCTCCCCAGGGGAGTCAGGCCTCGTCTCGATTGGGGGCATGCACGTGCGCTTCCCTCCCGAGCTGCAGCAGTAGGGTCACGCTTCCTGTCACGTGGATCAAGGGATCTGTGGCTTTCCATCCAGGCTTTCCCACGAGGCTTTCCCACAGGCCTGTGCCAAGTGCCACCTTGGTGTGAGTCGATCCTCGGCATGAAAGACGAGCCAGTGAAGGGAAAAGAGGTTCCTCTGGAATGGACAGAGACATCTGGGGGACTCTTAGAACGGTGGCACGACCCTGGAGTTCCTCTCGCCGTTCCTGTTGAGAGGGCCTCCTCTTGAGATGCGAAGGGAACGCCGGGAATTCTTTCCCGACGAAGCAGGGAAAGGATCCGTCACCTAGAGCTACGAGGCGGAAACGGGGCTCCTCTGGATGTGGGCGAGACCCTCGGGTATCCTCTCGAGTGGAGACGGGTATGTCGGGGAACTTCTTGAATTGCACCAAGGGTGTGAAGGACCCTTTCGACTTTCCAGAGGCGAGGTGTGATTAGCCCCGAGAAGCCTCTGCAGAAATGGGCCTCATCTCGCCTGCAGGGGAGAACCTCCTGGATATTCTCGAGATGCGGCAATCTTCTCAAGTTACGACGGGGACCTCAGGGACCCGCTCTGGTGGCCTCAGTAAGGGCCAGTCCCCATGCGAGTTGCTAGGGACCGTCTCGGGATACCTCCCCAGTCGATGCCGGGGCCTTAGGCCGTGTGTGGAGTCGGGGCCCAAACCTGTGCATTCCTCTCCAATGTTGACATGGATCTTGGGGTGCCTCTGAGTCTCCCCAGGGGAGTCAGGCTTCGTCTCTAGTAGGGGCATGCACGTGCGCTTTCCTCCCGAGCTGCAGCAGTAGTGTCACGCTTCCTGTCACGTGGATCAAGGGATCTGTGGCTTTCCCTTGAGCTTTTCCCTCGAGGCGTTCCCACGAGGCTTTCCCATAGGGCTATGCCAAGTGCCACCTTGGTGTGAGTCGATCCTCGGCGTGACAGACGAGCTGGTGAAGGGAAAAGAGGTTCCTCTGGAATGGACTGAGACATCTGGGGGACTCTTGGAATGGTGGCACGACCCTGGAGTTCCTCTCGCCGTTCCTGTTGAGAGGGCCTCCTCTTGAGATGCGACGGGAATGCCCTGAATTCTTTCCCGAAGAAGCAGGGAAAGGATCCCTCACCTCGAGCTATGAGGCGGAAACGGGGCTCCTCTGGATGTGGACGGGACACTCGTGTTTCCTCTCGAGTGGAGACGGGTATGTCGGGGAACTTCTTGAGTTGCACCAATGGTGTGAAGGACCCTTTCGACGTTCCAGACATGAGGTGTGATTAGCCCCGAGAAGCCTCTGCGGAAATGGGCCTAATCTCGCCTGTAGGGGAGAACCTCCTGGATGTTCTCGAGTTGCGGCAGGTCTTCTCGGGTTACGACGGGGACCACAGGGACCCGCTCTGGTGGCCTCAGGAAGGGCCAGTCCCCATGCGCGTTGCTAGGGGCCATCTCGGGATTCCTCTCCCATGGATGCCGTGGCATAAGACCTTGTGTGGAGTCGGGGCCGGAACCTGAGCATTCCTCTCCAGTGTTGACATGGATCTTGGGGTGCCTCTGAGTCTCCCCAGGGGAGTCAGGCCTCGTCTCGAGTGGGGGCATGCACGTGCCCTTCCCTGTCGAGCTGCAGCAGTAGGGTCACGCTTCCTGTTACGTGGATCAAGGGATCTGTGGCTTTCCCTCGAGGCTTTCCCTCCAGGCTTTCCCACAAGGCTTTCCCACAGGGCTGTGCCAAGTGCCACCTTGGTGTGTGTCGATCCTCGGCGTGAAAGACGAGCCGGTGAAGGGAAAAGAGGATCCTCTGGAATGGACAGAGGCATCTGGTTGACTCTTGGGAAGGTGGCACGACCCTGGAGTTCCTCTCGCCGTTCCTGTTGAGAGGGCCTCCTCTTGAGATGCGACGGGAACGCCAGGAATTCTTTCCCAACGAAGCAGGGAAAGGACCCCTCACCTCGAGCTACGAGGGGGAAACGGGGCTCCTATGGATGTGGGCGGGACCCTCGTGTTTCCTCTCGAGTGGAGACGGGTATGTCGGGGAACTTCTTGAGTTGCACCAAGGGTGTGAAGGACCCTTTCGACGTTCCAGAGATGAGGTGTGATTAGCCCCGAGAAGCCTCTGCGGAAATGGGCCTCATCTCGCCTGCAGGGGAGAACCTCCTGGATATTCTCGAGTTGCGGCAGGTCTTCTCGAGTTACGACGGGGACCTCAGGACCCGCTGTGGTGGCCTCAGGAAGGGCCAGTCCCCATGCGAGTTGCTAGGGGCCATCTCGGGATTCCTCTCCCGTCGATGCCGGGGCCTAAGACCTTGTGTGGAGTCGGGGCCGGAACCTGAGCATTCCTCTCCAGTGTTGACATGGATTTTGGGGTGCCTCTGAGTCTCTGCAGGGGAGTCAGGCCTCGTCTCGAGTGGGGGCATGCACGTGCGCTTTCCTCTCCAGATACAGCAGTAGCGTCACGCTTCCTGTCTCGTGGATCAAGGGATCTGTGGCTTTCCCTCGAGGCTTTCCCTCGAGGCTTTCCCACGAGGCTTTCCCACAGGGCTGTGCCAAGTGCCACCTTGGTATGAGTCGATCTTCGGCGTGAAAGACGAGACGGTGAAGGGAAAAGAGGTTCCTCTGGAATGGACAGAGACATCTGGGGGACTATTGGAATGGTGGCACTATCCTGGAGTTCCTCTCGCCGTTCCTGTTGAGAGGGCCTCCACTTGAGATGCGACGGGAACGCCGGGAATTCTTTCCCGACGAAAAAGGGAAAGGATCCCTCACCTCGAGCTACGAGGCGGAAACGGGGCTCCTCTGGATGTGGGCGGGACCCTCGTGTTTCCTCTCGAGTGGAGAAGGTTGTGTCGGGGATCTTCTTGAGTTGCACCAAGGGTGTGAAGGACCCTTTCGACGTTCCAGAGGTGAGGTGTGATTAGCCCCGAGATGCCTCTGCGGAAATGGGCCTCATCGCGCCTGGAGGGGAGAACCTCCTGGATGTTCTCGAGTTGCTGCAGGTCTTCTCGAGTTACGACGGGGACCTCAGGGACCCGCTCTGGTGGCCTCAGGAAGGGCCAGTCCCCATGCGAGTTGCTAGGGACCGTCTCGGGATACCTCCCCAGTCGATGCCGGGGCCTTAGGCCGTGTGTGGAGTCGGGGCCCAAACCTGTGCATTCCTCTCCAATGTTGACATGGATCTTGGGGTGCCTCTGAGTCTCCCCAGGGGAGTCAGGCTTCGTCTCGAGTAGGGGCATGCACGTGCGCTTTCCTCCCGAGCTGCAGCAGTAGGGTCACGCTTCCTGTCACGTGGATCAAGGGATCTGTGGCTTTCCCTTGAGCTTTTCCCTCGAGGCGTTCCCACGAGGCTTTCCCATAGGGCTATGCCAAGTGCCACCTTGGTGTGAGTCGATCCTTGGCGTGACAGACGAGCTGGTGAAGGGAAAAGAGGTTCCTCTGGAATGGACTGAGACATCTGGGGGACTCTTGGAATGGTGGCACGACCCTGGAGTTCCTCTCGCCGTTCCTGTTGAGAGGGCCTCCTCTTGAGATGCGACGGGAATGCCCTGAATTCTTTCCCGAAGAAGCAGGGAAAGGATCCCTCACCTCGAGCTATGAGGCGGAAACGGGGCTCCTCTGGATGTGGACGGGACACTCGTGTTTCCTCTCGAGTGGAGACGGGTATGTCGGGGAACTTCTTGAGTTGCACCAATGGTGTGAAGGACCCTTTCGACGTTCCAGACATGAGGTGTGATTAGCCCCGAGAAGCCTCTGCGGAAATGGGCCTCATCTCGCCTGTAGGGGAGAACCTCCTGGATGTTCTCGAGTTGCGGCAGGTCTTCTCGGGTTACGACGGGGACCACAGGGACCCGCTCTGGTGGCCTCAGGAAGGGCCAGTCCCCATGCGCGTTGCTAGGGGCCATCTCGGGATTCCTCTCCCATGGATGCCGTGGCATAAGACCTTGTGTGGAGTCGGGGCCGGAACCTGAGCATTCCTCTCCAGTGTTGACATGGATCTTGGGGTGCCTCTGAGTCTCCCCAGGGGAGTCAGGCCTCGTCTCGAGTGGGGGCATGCACGTGCCCTTCCCTGTCGAGCTGCAGCAGTAGGGTCACGCTTCCTGTTACGTGGATCAAGGGATCTGTGGCTTTCCCTCGAGGCTTTCCCTCCAGGCTTTCCCACAAGGCTTTCCCACAGGGCTGTGCCAAGTGCCACCTTGGTGTGTGTCGATCCTCGGCGTGAAAGACGAGCCGGTGAAGGGAAAAGAGGATCCTCTGGAATGGACAGAGGCATCTGGTTGACTCTTGGGAAGGTGGCACGACCCTGGAGTTCCTCTCGCCGTTCCTGTTGAGAGGGCCTCCTCTTGAGATGCGACGGGAACGCCAGGAATTCTTTCCCAACGAAGCAGGGAAAGGACCCCTCACCTCGAGCTACGAGGCGGAAACGGGGCTCCTATGGATGTGGGCGGGACCCTCGTGTTTCCTCTCGAGTGGAGACGGGTATGTCGGGGAACTTCTTGAGTTGCACCAAGGGTGTGAAGGACCCTTTCGACGTTCCAGAGATGAGGTGTGATTAGCCCCGAGAAGCCTCTGCGGAAATGGGCCTCATCTCGCCTGCAGGGGAGAACCTCCTGGATATTCTCGAGTTGCGGCAGGTCTTCTCGAGTTATGACGGGGACCTCAGGACCCGCTGTGGTGGCCTCAGGAAGGGCCAGTCCCCATGCGAGTTGCTAGGGGCCATCTCGGGATTCCTCTCCCGTCGATGCCGGGGCCTAAGACCTTGTGTGGAGTCGGGTCCGGAACCTGAGCATTCCTCTCCAGTGTTGACATGGATTTTGGGGTGCCTCTGAGTCTCCGCAGGGGAGTCAGGCCTCGTCTCGAGTGGGGGCATGCACGTGCGCTTTCCTCTCCAGATACAGCAGTAGCGTCACGCTTCCTGTCTCGTGGATCAAGGGATCTGTGGCTTTCCCTAGAGGCTTTCCCTCGAGGCTTTCCCACGAGGCTTTCCCACAGGGCTGTGCCAAGTGCCACCTTGGTATGAGTCGATCCTCGGCGTGAAAGACGAGACGGTGAAGGGAAAAGAGGTTCCTCTGGAATGGACAGAGACATCTGGGGGACTATTGGAATGGTGGCACTATCCTGGAGTTCTTCTCGCCGTTCCTGTTGAGAGGGCCTCCACTTGAGATGCGACGGGAACGCCGGGAATTCTTTCCCGACGAAGAAGGGAAAGGATCCCTCACCTCGAGCTACGAGGCGGAAACGGGGCTCCTCTGGATGTGGGTGGGACCCTCGTGTTTCCTCTCGAGTGGAGACGGGTATGTAGGGGAACTTCTTGAGTTGCACCAAGGGTGGGAAGGACCCTTTCGACGTTCCAGAGGTGAGGTGTGATTAGCCCCGAGAAGCCTCTGCGGAAATGGGCCTCATCTCGCCTGCAGGGGAGAACCTCCTGGATATTCTCGAGTTGCGGCAGGTCTTCTCGAGTTACGACGGGGACCTCAGGGACCCGCTCTGGTGGCCTCAGGAAGGGCCAGTCCCCATGCGAGTTGCTAGGGGCCATCTCAGGTTTCCTCTCCCGTCGATGCCAGGGCCTAAGACCTTGTGTGGAGTCGGGGCCGGAAGCTGAGGATTCCTCTCCAGTGTTGACATGGATCTTGGGGTGCCTCTGAGTCTCCCCAGGGGAGTCAGGCCTCGTCTCGAGTGGGGGCATGCACGTGCGCTTCCCTCCCGAGCTGCAGCAGTAGGGTCACGCTTCCAGTCACGTGGATCAAGGGATCTGTGGCTTTCCATCGAGGCTTTCCCACGAGGCTTTCCCACAGGGCTGTGCCAAGTGCCACGTTGGTGTGAGTCGATCCTCGGCATGAAAGACGAGCCGGTGAAGGGAAAAGAGGTTCCTCTGGAATGGACCGAGACATCTGGGGGACTCTTGGAACGGTGGCAGGACCCTGGAGTTCCTCTCGCCGTTCCTGTTGAGAGGGACTCCTCTTGGGATGCGACGGGAAAGCCGGGAATTCTTTCATGACGAAGCAGGGAAAGGATCCCTCACCTCGAGCTACGAGGCGGAAACGGGGCTCCTCTGGATGTGGGCGGGACCCTCGTGTTTCCTCTCGAGTGGAGACGGGTATGTCGGGGAACTTCTTGAGTTGCACCAAGGGTGGGAAGGACCCTTTCGACGTTCCAGAGGTGAGGTGTGATTAGCCCCGAGAAGCCTCTGCGGAAATGGGCCTCATCTCGCCTGCAGGGGAGAACCTCCTGGATTTTCTCGAGTTGCGGCAGGTCTTCTCGAGTTACGACGGGGACGTCAGGGACCCGCTCTGGTGGCCTCAGGAAGGGCCAGTACCCATGCGAGTTGCTAGGGGCCATCTCGGGATTCCTCTCCCGTCGATGCCGGGGCCTAAAACCTTGTGTGGAGTCGGGGCCGGAACCTGAGCATTCCTCTCCAGTGTTGACATGGATCTTGGGTTGCCTCTGTGTCTCCCCAGGGGAGTCAGGCCTCGTCTCGAGTGGTGGCATTCGCGTGCGCCTCCCTCCCGAGCTGCAGCAGTAGGGTCACGCTTCCTGTCACGTGTATCAAGGGATCTGTGGCTTTCCCTTGAGGTTATCCCTCGAGGCGTTCCCACGAGGCTTTCCCACAGGACTGTGCCAAGTGCCACCTTGGTGTGATTCGATCCTCGGCGTGAAACACGAGCCGGTGAAGGGAAAAGAGGTTCCTCTGGAATGGACAGAGACATCTGGGGGACTCTTGGAATGGTGGCACGACCCTGGAGTTCCTCTCGCCGTTCCTGTTGAGAGGGCTTCCTCTTGAGATGCGACGGGAATGCCCGGAATTCTTTCCCGACGAAGCAGGGAAAGGATCCCTCACCTCGAGGTACGAGGCGGAAACGGGCCTCCTCTGGATGTGGGCGGGACCCTCGTGTTTCCTCTCGAGTGGATACGGGTATGTCGGGGAACTTCTTGAGTTGCACCAAGGGTGTGAAGGACCCTTTCGACTTTCCAGAGGCGAGGTGTGATTAGTCCCGAGAAGCCTCTGCGGAAATGGGCCTCATCTCGCCTGCAGGGGAGAACCTCCTGGATATTCTCGAGTTGCGGCAGGTCTTCTCGAGTTACGATGGGGAACTCAGGGACCCGCTCTGTTGGCCTCAGGAAGGGGCAGTCCCCATGCGAGTTCCTAGGGACCATCTCAGGATTCCGCTCCCGTCAATGACAGGGCCTAAGACCTTGTGTGGAGTAGGGGCCGGAACCTGAGGATTCCTCTCCAGTGTTGACATGGATCTTGGGGTGCCTCTCAGTCTCCCCAGGGGAGTCAGGCCTCGTCTAGATTGGGGGCATGCACGTGCGCTTCCCTCCCGAGCTGCAGCAGTAGGGTCACGCTTCCTGTCACGTGGATCAAGGGATCTGTGGCTTTCCATCCAGGCTTTCCCACGAGGCTTTCCCACAGGCCTGTGCCAAGTGCCACCTTGGTGTGAGTCGATCCTCGGCATGAAAGACGAGCCAGTGAAGGGAAAAGAGGTTCCTCTGGAATGGACAGAGACATCTGGGGGACTCTTAGAACGGTGGCACGACCCTGGAGTTCCTCTCGCCGTTCCTGTTGAGAGGGCCTCCTCTTGAGATGCGAAGGGAACGCCGGGAATTCTTTCCCGACGAAGCAGGGAAAGGATCCGTCACCTAGAGCTACGAGGCGGAAACGGGGCTCCTCTGGATGTGGGCGAGACCCTCGGGTATCCTCTCGAGTGGAGACGGGTATGTCGGGGAACTTCTTGAATTGCACCAAGGGTGTGAAGGACCCTTTCGACTTTCCAGAGGCGAGGTGTGATTAGCCCCGAGAAGCCTCTGCAGAAATGGGCCTCATCTCGCCTGCAGGGGAGAACCTCCTGGATATTCTCGAGATGCGGCAATCTTCTCAAGTTACGACGGGGACCTCAGGGACCCGCTCTGGTGGCCTCAGTAAGGGCCAGTCCCCATGCGAGTTGCTCGGGGCCAACTCGGGATACCTCTCCCGTCGATGCCGGGGCCTAAGACCTTGTGTGGAGTCGGGTCCGGAACCTGAGCATTCCTCTCCAGTGTTGACATGGATCTTGTGGTACCTCTGAATCTCCCCAGGGGAGTCAGGCTTCGTCTCCAGTGGGGCATGCACGTGCGCTTTCCTCCCGAGGTGCAGCAGTAGGGTCACGCTTCCTGTCACGTGGATCAAGGGATCTGTGGCTTTCCCTTGAGCTTTTCCCTCGAGGCGTTCCCACGAGGCTTTCCCATAGGGCTATGCCAAGTGCCACCTTGGTGTGAGTCGATCCTCGGCGTGACAGACGAGCCGGTGAAGGCAAAAGAGGTTCCTCTGGAATGGACTGAGACATCTGGGGGACTCTTGGAATGGTGGCACGACCCTGGAGTTCCTCTCGCCGTTCCTGTTGAGAGGGCCTCCACTTGAGATGCGACGGGAACGCCGGGAATTCTTTCCCGACGAAGAAGGGAAAGGATCCCTCACCTCGAGCTACGAGGCGGAAACGGGGCTCCTCTGGATGTGGGCGGGACCCTCGTGTTTCCTCTCGAGTGGAGAAGGTTGTGTCGGGGATCTTCTTGAGTTGCACCAAGGGTGTGAAGGACCCTTTCGACGTTCCAGAGGTGAGGTGTGATTAGCCCCGAGATGCCTCTGCGGAAATGGGCCTCATCTCGCCTGGAGGGGAGAACCTCCTGGATGTTCTCGAGTTGCGGCAGGTCTTCTCGAGTTACGACGGGGACCTCAGGGACCCGCTCTGGTGGCCTCAGGAAGGGCCAGTTCCCATGCGAGTTGCTAGGGACCGTCTCGGGATACCTCCCCAGTCGATGCCGGGGCCTTAGGCCGTGTGTGGAGTCGGGGCCCAAACCTGTGCATTCCTCTCCAATGTTGACATGGATCTTGGGGTGCCTCTGAGTCTCCCCAGGGGAGTCAGGCTTCGTCTCGAGTAGGGGCATGCACGTGCGCTTTCCTCCCGAGCTGCAGCAGTAGGGTCACGCTTCCTGTCACGTGGATCAAGGGATCTGTGGCTTTCCCTTGAGGTTTTCCCTTGAGGCTTTCCCACAAGGCTTTTCCACAGGGCTATGCCAAGTGCCACCTTGGTGTGAGTCGATCCTCGGCGTTAAAGAGGAGCCGGTGAAGGGAAAAGAGGTTCCTCTGGAATGGACTGAGACATCTGTGGGACTCTTGGAATGGTGGCACGACCCTGAAGCTCCTCTCGCCGTTCCTGTTGAGAGGGCCTCCTCTTGAGAAGCGACGGGAACGCAGGGAATTCATTCCCGACGAAGCAGTGAAAGGATCCCTCACCTCGAGCTACGAGGCGGAAACGAGGCACCTCTGGATGTGGGCGGGACCCTCGTGTTTCCTCTCGAGTGGAGACGGGTATGTCGGGGAACTTCTTGAGTTGCACCAAGGGTGTGAAGGACCCTTTCGACTTTCCAAAGGTGAGGTGTGATTAGCCCCGAGAAGCCTCTGCGGAAATGGGCCTCCTCTCGCCTGGAGGGGAGAACCTCCTGGATGTTCTCGAGTTGCGGCAGGTCTTCTCGAGTTAGGACGGGTCCTCAGGGACCCGCTCTGGTGGCCTCAGGAAGGGCCAGTCCCCATGCGAGTTGCTAGGGGCCATTTCGGGATTCCTCTCCAGTCGATGCTGGGGCCGAAGACCTTGTGTGGAGTCAGGGCGGGAAACTGAGCATTCCTCTCCAGTGTTAACATGGATCTTGGGTTGCCTCTGAGTCTCCCCAGGGGAGTCAGGCTTCGTCTCGTGTGGGGGCATGCACGTGCGCATTCCTCCCGAGCTGCAGCAGTAGGGTCACGCTTCCTGTCACGTGGATCAAGGGATCTGTGGCTTTCCCTCCAGGCTTTCCCTCGAGGCTTTCCCACGAGGCTTTCCCACGAGGCTTCCCCACAGGGCTGTGCCACGTGCCACCTTGGTGTGAGTCGATCCTCGGCGTGAAAGACGAGCCGGTGAAGGGAAAAGAAGTTCCTCTGGAATGGACTGAGACATCTGGGGGACTCTTGGAATGGTGGCACCACCCTGGAGTTCCTCTCGCTGTTCCTGTTGAGAGGGCCTCCTCTTGAGATGCGACGGGAACACCGGGAATTCTTTCCCGACGAAGCAGGGAAAGGATCCGTCACCTCGAGCTACGAGGCGGAAACGGGGCTCCTCTGGATATGGGCGGGACCCTCGTGTTTCCTCTCGAGTGGAGACGGGTATGTCGGGGAACTTCTTGAGTTGCACCAAGGGTGTGAAGGACCCTTTCGACTTTCCAGAGGTGAGGTGTGATTAGCTCCGAGAAGCCTCTGTGGAAATGGGCCTCATCTCGCCTGCAGGGGAGAACCTCCTGGATATTCTCGAGTTGTGGCAGGTCTTCTCGAGTTACGACGGGGACCTCAGGGACCCGCTCTGGTGGCCTCAGGAAGGGCCAGTCCCCATGCGAGTTGCTAGGGGCCATCTCGGGATTCCTCTCCCGTCGATGCCGGGGCCTAAGACCTTGTGTGGAGTCGGGGCCGGAACCTGAGCATTCCTCTCCAGTGTTGACATGGATTTTGGGGTGCCTCTGAGTCTCCGCAGGGGAGTCAGGCCTCGTCTCGAGTGGGGGCATGCACGTGCGCTTTCCTCCCCAGCTGCAGCAGTAGGGTCACGCTTCCTGTCACGTGGATCAAGGGATCTGTGGCTTTCCCTCGAGGCTTTCCCTCGAGGCTTTCCCACGAGGCTTTCCCACAGGGCTGTGCCAAGTGTCACCTTGGTGTGAGTCGATCCTCGGCGTGAAAGACGAGTCGGTGAAGGGAAAAGGGGTTCCTCTGGATTGGACTGAGACATCTGGGGGACTCTTGGAATGGTGGCACGACCCTGGAGTTCCTCTCGCCGTTCCTGTTGAGAGGGCTTCCTCTTGAGATGCGACCGGAACGCCGGGAATTCTTTCCCAACGAAGCAGGGAAAGGATCCTTCACCTCGAGCTACGAGGCGGAAACGGGGCTCCTCTGGATGTTGGCGGGACCCTCGTGTTTCCTCTCGAGTGGAGACGGGTATGTCGGGGAACTTCTTGAATTGCACCAAGGGTGGGAAGGACCCTTTCGACGTTCCAGAGGTGAGGTGTGATTAGCCCCGAGAAGCCTCTGCGGAAATGGGCCTCATCTCGCCTGCAGGGGAGAACCTAATGGATATACTCGAGTTGCGGCAGGTCTTCTCGTGTTACGACGGGGATCTCAGGGACCCGCTCTGGTGGCCTCAGGAAGGGCCAGTCCCCATGCGAGTTGCTAGGGGCCATCTCGGGATTCCTCTCCCGTCGATGCCGGGGCCTAAGGCCATGTGTGGAGTCGGGGCCCAAACCTGAGCATTCCTCTCCAGTGTTGACATGGATCTTGGGGTGCCTCTGAGTCTCCCCAGGGGAGTCAGGCTTCGTCTCGTGTGGGGGCATGCACGTGCGCTTTCCTCCCGAGCTGCAGCAGTAGGGTCACGCTTCCTGTCACGTGGATCAAGGGATCTGTGTCTTTCCCTCCAGGCTTTCCCTCGAGGCTTTCCCACGAGGCTTTCCCACAGGGCTGTGCCACGTGCCACCTTGGTGTGAGTCGATCCTCGGCGTGAAAGACGAGCCGGTGAAGGGAAAAGAAGTTCCTCTGGAATGGACTGAGACATCTGGGGGACTCTTGGAATGGTGGCACGACCCTGGAGTTCCTCTCGCCGTTCCTGTTGAGAGGGCCTCCTCTTGAGATGCGACAGGAACGCCGGGAACTCTTTCCCGACGAAGCAGGGAAAGGATCCCTCATCTCGAGCTACGAGGCTTAAACGGGGCTCCTCTGGATGTGGGCGGGACCCACGTGTTTCCTCTAGAGAGGAGACTGGTATGTCTGGGAACTTCTTGATTTGCAGCAAGGGTATGAAGGACCCTTTCGAAGTTCCAGATGTGAGGTGTGATCAGCCTGGAGACGCCTCAGCGGAAATGGGCCTCATCTCGCCTGGAGGGGAGAACCTCCTGGATTTTCTCGAGTTGCGGCAGGTCTTCTCGAGTTACGACGGGGACCTCGGGGACCCGCTCTGGTGGCCTCAGGAAAGGCCAGTCCCCATGCGAGTTGCTAGGGGCCATCTCAGGATTCCTCTCCCGTCCATGCCGGGGCCTAAGACCTTGTGTGGAGTCGGGGCCGGAACCTGAGGGTTCCTCTCCAGTGTTGACATGGATCTTGGGGTGCTTCTGAGACTCCCCAGGGGAGTCAGGCCTCGTCTCGAGTGGGGGCATGCACGTGCGCTTTCCTCCCAAGCTGCAGCAGTAGTGTCACGCTTCCTGTCACGTGGATCAAGGGATCTGTGGCTTTCCCTCGCGGCTTTCCCTCGAGGCTTTCCCACGAGGCTTTCCCACAGGGCTGTGCCACGTGCCTCCTTGGTGTGAGTCGATCCTCGGCGTGAAAGACGAGCCGGTGAAGGGAAAAGAGGATCCTCTGGAATGGACTGAGACATCTGGGGGACTCTTGGAATGGTGGCACGACCCTGGAGTTCCTCTCGCCGTTCCTGTTGAGAGGGCCTACTCTTGAGATGCGACTGGAAGGCCGGGAACTCTTTCCCGAGGAAGCAGGGATAGGATCCCTCATCTCGAGCTACGAGGCGGAAACAGGGCTCCTCTGGATGTGGGCGTGACCCACGTGTTTCCTCTCGAGTGGAGACGGGTATGTCGGGGATCTTCTTGATTTGCACCCAGGGTGTGAAGGACCCTTTCGAAGTTCCAGGGGTGAGGTCTGATCAGCCTCGAGACGACTCAGCGGAAATGGGCCTCATCTCCCCTGGAGGGGAGAACCTCCTGGATTTTCTCGAGTTGCGGCAGGTCTTCTCGAGTTACGACGGGGACCTCGGGGACCCGCTCCGGTGGCCTCAGGAAAGGCCAGTCCCTGTGCGAGTTTCTAGGGGACCTCTCGGGTTTCCTCTCCTGTCCATGCTGGGGCCTCAGTCCTTGTGTGGAGTCGGGGCCGGAACCTGAGGATTCTCTCCAGTGCTGCCATGGATCTTGGGGTGCTTCTGAGTATCCCCAGGGGAGTCAGGCCTCGTCTCGAGTTGGGGCATGTACGTGTGCTTTCCTCCCGAGCTGCAGCAGTAGTGTCACGCTTCCTGTCACGTGGATCAAGGGATCTGTGGCTTTCCCTCGAGGCTGTCCCTCGAGGCTTTCCCACGGGGCTTTTCCACGGGGCTGTGCCACGTGTCACCTTGGTGTGAATGGATCCTCGGCGTGAAAAACGAGCCGGTGAATGGAAAAGAGGTTACTCTGGAATGGACTGAGACATCTGGGGGACTCTTGGAATGGTGGCACGACCCTGGAGTTCCTCTCGCCGTTCCTGTTGAGAGGGCCTCCTCTTGAGATGCGACGGGAACCCTGGGAACTAGTTCCCGACGAAGCAGGGAAAGGATCCCTCATCTCGAGCTACGAGGCGGAAACGGCGCTCCTCTGGATGTGGGTGAGACCCTCGTGTTTCCTCTCGAGTGGAGACGGGAATGTCGGGGAACATCTTGATTTGCATCAAGGGTGTGAAGGACCCTTTCGAAGTTCCAGAGGTGAGGTGTGATCAGCCTCGAGACCCCTCAGCGGAAATGGGCCTCATCTCGCCTGGAGGGGAGAACCTCCTGGATTTTCTCGAGTTGCGGCAGGTCTTCTCGAGTTACGACGGGGACCTCGGGGACCCGCTCTGGTGGCCTCAGGAAAGGCCAGTCCCCATGCGAGTTGCTAGGGGCCATCTCGGGATTCCTCTCCCGTCCATGCCGGGGCCTAAGACCTTGTGTGGAGTCGGGGCCGGAAACTGAGTGTTCCTCTCCAGTGTTGCCATGGATCTTGGGGTGCTTCTGAGTCTCCCCAGGGGAGTCAGGCCTCGTCTCGAGTGGGGGCATGCACGTGCGCTTTCCTCCCGAGCTGCAGCAGTAGTGTCACGTTTCCTGTCACGTGGATCAAGGGATCTGTGGCTTTCGCTCGAGGCTGTCCCTCGAGGCTTTCCCACGAGGCTCTCCCACAGGGCTGTGCCAAGTGCCACCTCGGTGTGAGACGATCCTCGGCGTGAAAGACGAGCCGGTGAAGGGAAAAGAGGTTCCTCTGGAATGGACCGAGACATCTGGGGGACTCTTGGAACGGTGGCAGGACCCTGGAGTTCCTCTCGCCGTTCCTGTTGAGAGGGCCTCCTCTTGAGATGCGACGGGAACCCTGGGAACTCGTTCCCGACGAAGCAGGGAAAGGATCCCTCACCTCGAGCTACGAGGCGGAAACGGGGCTCCTCTGGATGTGGGCGGGACCCTCGTGTTTCCTCTCGAGTGGAGACGGGTATGTCGGGAACTTCTTGAGTTGCACCAAGGGTGGGAAGGACCCTTTCGACGTTCCAGAGGTGAGGTGTGATTAGCCCCGAGAAGCCTCTGCGGAAATGGGCCTCATCTCGCCTGCAGGGGAGAACCTCCTGGATTTTCTCGAGTTGCGACAGGTCTTCTCGAGTTACGACGGGGACGTCAGGGACCCGCTCTGGTGGCCTCAGGAAGGGCCAGTACCCATGCGAGTTGCTAGGGGCCATCTCGGGATTCCTCTCCCGTCGAAGCCAGGGCCTAAAACCTTGTGTGGAGTCGGGGCCGGAACCTGAGCATTCCTCTCCAGTGTTGACATGGATCTTGGGTTGCCTCTGAGTCTCCCCAGGGGAGTCAGGCCTCGTCTCGAGTGGTGGCATTCGCGAGCGCCTCCCTCCCGAGCTGCAGCAGTAGGGTCACGCTTCGTGTCACGTGGATCAAGGGATCTGTGGCTTTCCCTTGAGGTTATCCCTCGAGGCGTTCCCACGAGGCTTTCCCACAGGACTGTGCCAAGTGCCACCTTGGTGTGAGTCGATCCTCGGCGTGAAAGACGAGCCGGTGAAGGGAAAAGAGGTTCCTCTGGAATGGACAGAGACATCTGGGGGACTCTTGGAATGGTGGCACGACCCTGGAGTTCCTCTCGCCGTTCCTGTTGAGATGGCCTCCTCTTGAGATGCGACGGGAACGCCGGGAATTCTTTCCCAACGAAGCAGGGAAAGGATCCCTCACCTCGAGCTACGAGGCGGAAACGGGGCTCCTCTGGATGTGGGCGGCACCCTCGTGTTTCCTCTCGAGTGGAGACGGGTATGTCGGGGAACTTCTTGAATTGCACCAAGGGTGTGAAGGACCCTTTCGACGTTCCAGAGGTGAGGTGTGATTAGCCCCGAGAAGCCTCTCCGGAAATGGGCCTCATCTCTCCTGCAGGGGAGAACCTCCTGGATATTCTCGAGTTGCGGCAGGTCTTCTCGAGTTACGACGGGGACCTCAGGACACGCTCTGGTGGCCTCAGGAAGGGCCAGTCCCCATGCGAGTTGCTAGGGGCCATCTCGGGATTCCTCTCCCGTCGATGCCGGGGCCTAAGACCTTGTGTGGAGTCGGGGCCGGAACCTGAGCATTCCTTTCCAGTTTTGACATGGATTTTGGGGTGCCTCTGAGTCTCCGCAGGGGAGTAAGGCCTCGTCTCGAGTGGGGGCATGCACGTGCGCTTTCCTCCCCAGCTGCATCAGTAGGGTCACGCTTCCTGTCACGTGGATCAAGGGATCTGTGGCTTTCCCTCGAGGCTTTCCCTCGAGGCTTTCCCACGAGGCTTTCCCACAGGGCTGTGCCAAGTGCCACCGTGGTGTTAGTCGATCCTCGGCGTGAAAGACGAGCCGGTGAAGGGAAAAGAGGTTCCTCTGGAATGGACAGAGACATCTGGGGGACTCTTGGAATGGTGGCACGACCCTGGAGTTCCTCTCGCCGTCCCTCTTGTGAGGGCCTCCTCTTGAGATGCGACGGGAACGCCGGGAATTCTTTCCCGACGAAGAAGAGAAAGGATCCCTCACCTCGAGCTACGAGGCGGAAACGGGGCTCCTCTGGATGTGGGCGGGACCCTCGTTTTTCCTCTCGAGGGGAGACGGGTATGTCGGTGAACTTCTTGAGTTGCACCAAGGGTGTGAAGGACCCTTTCGACGTTCCAGAGGGGAGGTGTGATTACCCCGAGAAGCCTCTGCGGAAATGGGCCTCATCGCGCCTGCAGGGGAGAACCTCCTGGATATTCTCGTGTTGCGGCAGGTCTTCTCGAGTTTCGACGGGGACCTCAGGGACCCGCTCTGGTGGCATCAGGAAGGGCCAGTCCCCATGCGAGTTGCTAGGGGCCATTTCGGGATTCCTCTCCAGTCGATGCCGGGGCCGAAGACCTTGTGTGGAGTCGGGGCGGGAAACTGAGCATTCCTCTCCAGTGTTAACATGGATCTTGGGGTGCCTCTGAGTCTCCTCAGGGGAGTCAGGCTTCGTCTCGTGTGGGGGCATGCACGGGCGCTTCCCTCCCGAGCTGCAGCAGTAGGGTTACGCTTCCTGTCACGTGGATCAAGGGATCTGTGGCTTTCCCTCGAGGCTTTCACTCGAGGTTTTCCCACGAGGCTTTCCCACAGGGCTGTGCCTAGTGCCACCTTGGTGTGAGTCGATCCTCGGCGTGAAAGACGAGCCGGTGAAAGGAAAAGGGGTTCCTCTGGATTGGACTGAGACATCTGGGGGACTCTTGGAATGGTGGCACGACCCTGGAGTTCCTCTCGCCGTTCCTGTTGAGAGGGCCCCCTCTTGAGGTGCGACGGGAACACCGGGAATTCTCTCCCGACGAAGCAGGGAAAGGATCCGTCACCTCGAGCTACGAGGCGGAAACGGGGCTCCTCTGGATGTGGGCGGGGCCCTCGTGTTTCCTCTCGAGTGGAGACGGGTATGTCGGGAAACTTCTTGAGTTGCACCAAGGGTGTGAAGGACCCTTTCGACTTTCCAGAGGTGAGGTGTGATTAGCCCCGAGAAGCCTCTGCGGAAATCGGCCTCATCTCCCCTGCAGGGGAGAACCTCCTGGATATGCTGGAGTTGCGGCAGGTCTTCTCGAGTTACGACGGGGACCTCAGGGACCCGCTCTGGTGGCCTCAAAGGGCCAGTCCCCATGCGAGTTGCTAGGGGCCATCTCGGGATTCCTCTCCCGTCGATGCCGGGGCCTAAGACCTTGTGTGGAGTCGGGGCCGGAACCTGAGGATTCCTCTCCAGTGTTGACATGGATCTTGGGGTGCCTCTGAGTCGCCCCAGGGGAGTCAGGCCTCGTCTCGAGTGGGGGCATGCACGTGCGATTCCCTCCCGAGCTGCAGCAGTAGTGTCACGCTTCCTGTCACGTGGATCAAGGGATCTGTGGCTTTCCCTCGAGGCCTTCCCTCGAGGCTGTCCCACGAGGATTTCCCACAGGGCTGTGCCAAGTGCCACCTTGGTGTGAGTCGATCCTCGGCGTGAAAGACGAGCCGGTGAAGGGAAAAGAGGTTCCTCTGGAATGGACAGAGACATCTGGGGGACTCTTGGAATGGTGGCACGACCCTGGAGTTCCTCTCGCCGTTCCTGTTGAGAGGGCCTCCTCTTGAGATGCGACGGGAACGCCGGGAATTCTTTCCCGACGAAGCAGGGAAAGGATCCGTCACCTCGAGCTACGAGGCGGAAACGGGGCTCCTCTGGATGTGGGCGGGACCCTCGTGATTCCTCTGGAGTGAAGACGGGTATGTCGGGGAAATACTTGAATTGCACCAAGAGTGTGAAGGACCCTTTCGACGTTCCAGAGGTGAGGTGTGATTAGCCCCGCGAAGCCTCTGCGAAAATGGGCCTCATCTCGCCTGCAGGGGAGAACCTCCTGGATATTCCCGAGTTGTGGCAGGTCTTCTCGAGTTACGACGGGGACCTCAGGGACCCGCTCTGGTGGCCTCAGGAAGGGCCAGTCCCCATGCGAGTTGCTAGGGGCCATCTCGGGATTCCTCTCCCGTCGATGCCGGAGCCTAAGACCTTGTGTGGAGTCAGGGCCGGAACCTGAGCATTCCTCTCCAGTGTTGACATGGATCTTGGGGTGCCACTGAGTCTCCCCAGGGGAGTCAGGCCTCGTCTCGTGTGGGGGCATGCACCCGCGCTTCCCTCGCGAGCTGCAGCAGTAGGGTCACACTTCCTGTCACGTGGAAAAAGGGATCTGTGTCTTTCTCTCGAGGCTTTCCCTTAAGGCTTTCCCACGAGGCTTTCCCACAGGGCTGTGCCAAGTGCCACCTTGGTGTGAGTCGATCCTCGGCGTGAAAGACGAGCAGGTTAAGGGAAAAGAGGTTCCTCTGGAATGGACAGAGACATCTGGGGGACTCTTGGAATGGTGGCACGACCCTGGAGTTCCTCTCGCCGTCCCTGTTGAGAGGGCCTCCTCTTGAGATGCGACGGGAACGCCGGGAATTCTTTCCCGACGAAGCAGGGAAAGGATCCCTCACCTCGAGCTACGAGGCGGAAACGGGGCTCCTCTGGATGTGGGCGGGACCCTCGTGTTTCCTCTCGAGTGGAGACGGGTATGTCGGGGAACTTCTTGAGTTGCACCATGGGTAGGAAGGACCCTTTCGACGTTCCAGAGGTGAGGTGTGATTAGCCCCGAGAAGCCTCTGGGGAAATGGGCCTCATCTCGCCTGCAGGGAAGAACCTCCTGGATATTCTCGAGTTGCAGCAGGTCTTCTCGAGTTACGACGGGGACCTCAGGGACCCGCTCTGTTGGCCTCAGGAAGGGCCAGCCCCATGCGAGTTGCTAGGGGCCATCTCGGGATTCCTCTCCCGTCGATGCCGGGGCCTAAGACCTTGTGTGGAGTCGGGGCCGGAACCTGAGGATTCCTCTCCAGTGTTGACATGGATCTTGGGGTGCCTCTGAGTCGCCCCAGGGGAGTCAGGCCTCGTCTCGAGTGGGGGCATGCACGTGCGATTCCCTCCCTAGCTACAGCAGTAGTGTCACGCTTCCTGTCACGTGGATCAAGGGATCTGTGGCTTTCCCTCGAGGCCTTCCCTCGAGGCTTTCTCACGAGGCTTTTCCACAGGGCTGTGCCAAGTGCCACCTTGGTGTGAGTCGATCCTCGGCGTGAAAGACGAGCCGGTGAAGGGAAAAGAGGTTCCTCTGGAATGGACAGAGACATCTGGGGGACTCTTGGAATGGTGGCACGACCCTGGAGTTCCTCTCGCCGTTTCTGTTGAGAGGGCCTCCTCTTGAGATGCGACAGGAACGCCGGGAATTACTTCAAAACGAAGCAGGGAAAGGATCCCTCACCTCGAGCTACGAGGCGGAAACGGGGCTCCTCTGGATGTGGGCGGGACCCTCTTGTTTCCTCTCGAGTGGAGACGGGTATGTCGGGGAACTTCTTGAGTTGCACCAAGGGTGTGAAGGACCCGTTCGACGTTCCAGAGGTGAGGTGTGATTAGCCCCGAGAAGCCTCTGCGGAAATGGGCCTCATCTCGCCTGCAGGGGAGAACCTCCTGGATATTCTCGAGTTGCGGCAGGTCTTCTCGAGTTACGACGGGGACCTCAGGGACCCGCTCTGGTGGCCTCAGGAAGGGCCAGTTCCCATGCGAGTTGCTAGGGACCATCTCGGGATACCTCTCCAGTCGATGCCGGGGACTAAGACCTTGTGTGGATTCGGGCCTGAACCTGAGGATTCCTCTCCAGTGTTGACATGGATCTTGGGGTGCCTCTCAATCTCCCCAGGGGAGTCAGGCCTCGTCTCGAGTGGGGGCATGCACGTGCCCTTCCCTCTCGAGCTACAGCAGTAGGGTCACGCTTCCTGTCACGTGGATCAAGGGATCTGTGGCTTTCCCTCGAGGCTTTCCCTCGAGGCTTTCCCACAAGGCTTTCCCACAGGGCTGTGCCAAGTGCCACCTTGGTGTGAGTCGATCCTCGGCGTGAAATACGAGCCGTTGAAGGGAAAACAGGTTCCTCTGGAATGGACAGAGACATCTGGGGGACTCTTGGAATGGTGGCACGACCCTGGAGTTCCTCTCGCCGTTTCTGTTGAGAGGGCCTCCTCTTGAGATGCGACGGGAAAGCCGGGAATTCCTTCAAAAAGAAGCAGGGAAAGGATCCCTCACCTCGAGCTACGAGGCGGAAACGGGGCTCCTCTGGATGTGGGCGGGACCCTCGTGTTTCCTCTCGAGTGGAGAAGGGTATGTCTGGGAACTTCTTGAGTTGCACCAAGGATGTGAAGGACCCTTTCGACGTTCCAGAGGTGAGGTGTGATTAGCCCTGAGAAGCCTCTCCGGAAATGGGCCTCATCTCGCCTGCAGGGGAGAACCTCCTGGATATTCTCGAGTTGTGGCAGGTCTTCTCCAGTTACGACGGGGACCTCAGGGACCCGCTCTGGTGGCCTCAGGAAGGGCCAGTCCCCATGCGCTTTTCTAGGGGCCATCTCGGGATTCCTCTCCCGTCGATGCCGGGGCCTAAGACCGTGTGTGGAGTCGGGGCCGGAACCTGAGGATTCCTTTCCAGTGTTGACATGGATCTTGGGGTGCCTCTGAGTCGCACCAGGGGAGTCAGGCCTCGTCTCGAGTGGGGGCATGCACGTGCGCTTCCCTCCCGAGCTGCAGCAGTAGGGTCACGCTTCCTGTCACGTGGATCAAGGGATCTGTGGCTTTCCCTCGAGGCCTTCCCTCGAGGCTTTCCCACGAGGCTTTCCCACAGGGCTGTGCCAAGTGCCACCTTGGTGTGATTCGATCCTCGGCGTGAAAGACGAGCCGTTGAAGGGAAAAGAGGTTCCTCTGGAATGGACTGAGACATCCTGGGGACTCTTGGAACGGTGGCAGGACCCTGGAGTTCCTCTCGCCATCCCTGTTGAGAGGGCCTCCTCTTGAGATGCGACGGGAACGCCGGGAATTCTTTCCTGACGAAGCAGGAAAGGGATCAGTCACCTCGAGCTACGAGGCGAAAACGGGGCTCCTCTGGATGTGGGCGGGACCCTCGTGTTTCCTCTCGAGTGGAGACGGGTATGTCGGGGAACTTTTGAGTTGCACCAAGGGTGGGAAGGACCCTTTCGACGTTCCAGAGGTGAGGTGTGATTAGTCCCGAGAAGCCACTGCGGAAATGGGCCTCATCTCGCCTGGAGGGGAGAACCTCCTGGATATACTCGAGTTGCGGCAGGTCTTCTCTAGTTACGACGGGGACCACAGGGACCCGCTCTGGTGGCCTCAGGAAGGGCCAGACCCCATGCGAGTTGCTAGGGGCCATCTCGGGATTCCTCTCCCGTCGATGCCGGGGCCTAAGACCTTGTGTCGAGTCGGGGCCGGAACCTGAGGATTCCTCTCCAGTGTTGACATGGATCTTGGGGTGCCTCTGAGTCGCCCCAGGGGAGTCAGGCCTCGTCTCGAGTGGGGGCATGCACGTGCGATTCCCTCCCGAGCTGCAGCAGTAGTGTCACGCTTCCTGTCACGTGGATCAAGGGATCTGTGGCTTTCCCTCGAGGCCTTCCCTCGAGGCTTTCCCACGAGGCTTTCCCCCAGGGCTGTGCCAAGTGCCACCTTGGTGTGAGTCGATCCTCGGCGTGAAAGACGAGCCGGTGAAGGGAAAAGAGGTTCCTCTGGAATGGACAGAGACATCTGGGGGACTCTTGGAATGGTGGCACGACCCTGGAGTTTCTCTCGCCGTTCCTGTTGAGAGGGCCTCCTCTTGAGATGCGACGGGAATGCCGGGAATTCTTTCCCGACGAAGCAGGGAAAGGATCCGTCACTTCGAGGTACGAGGCGGAAACGGGGCTCCTCTGGATGTGGGCGAGACCCTCGTGTATCCTCTCGGGTGGAGACGGGTATGTCGGGGAACTTCTTGAATTGCACCAAGGGTGTGAAGGACCCTTTCAACGTTCCAGAGGTGAGGTGTGATTAGCCCTGAGAAGCCTCTGCGGAAATGGGCCTCACCTCGCCTGTAGGGGAGAACCTCCTGGATGTCCTCGAGTTGCGGCAGGTCTTCTCGAGTTACGACGGGGACCTCAGGGTCCCACTCTGGTGGCCTCAGGAAGGGCCAGTCCCCATGCGCGTTGCTAGGGGCCATCTCGGGATTCCTCTCCCATCGATGCCGGGGCCTAAAACCTTGTGTGGAGTCGGGGCCGGAACCTGAGCATTCCTTTCCAGTGTTGCCATGGATCTTGGGGTGCCTCTGAGTCTCCCCAAGGGAGTCAGGCCTCGTCTCGAGTGGGGGCATGCACGTGCCCTTCCCTCTCGAGCTGCAGCAGTAGGGTCACGCTTCCTGTCACGTGGATCAAGGGATCTGTGGCTTTCCCTCGAGGCTTTCCCTCGAGGCTTTCCCACAAGGCTTTCCCACAGGGCTGTGCCAAGTGCCACCTTGGTGTGAGTCGATCCTCGGCGTGAAATACGAGCTGTTGAAGGGAAAACAGGTTCCTCTGGAATGGACAGAGACATCTGGGGGACTCTTGGAATGGTGGCACGACCCTGGAGTTCCTCTCGCCGTTTCTGTTGAGAGGGCCTCCTCTTGAGATGCGACGGGAACGCCGGGAATTCCTTCAAAACGAAGCAGGGAAAGGATCCCTCACCTCGAGCTACGAGGCGGAAACGGGGCTCCTCTGGATGTGGGCGGGACCCTCGTGTTTCCTCTCGAGTGGAGAAGGGTATGTCTGGGAACTTCTTGAGTTGCACCAAGGATGTGAAGGACCCTTTCGACGTTCCAGAGGTGAGGTGTGATTAGCCCTGAGAAGCCTCTCCGGAAATGGGCCTCATCTCGCCTGCAGGGGAGAACTTCCTGGATATTCTCGAGTTGTGGCAGGTCTTCTCCAGTTACGACGGGGACCTCAGGGACCCGCTCTGGTGGCCTCAGGAAGGGCCAGTCCCCATGCGCTTTTCTAGGGGCCATCTCGGGATTCCTCTCCCGTCGATGCCGGGGCCTAAGACCGTGTGTGGTGTCGGGGCCGGAACCTGAGGTTTCCTTTCCAGTGTTGACATGGATCTTGGGGTGCCTCTGAGTCGCACCAGGGGAGTCAGGCCTCGTCTCGAGTGGGGGCATGCACGTGCGCTTCCCTCCCGAGCTGCAGCAGTAGGGTCACGCTTCCTGTCACGTGGATCAAGGGATCTGTGGCTTTCCCTCGAGGCCTTCCCTAGAGGCTTTCCCACGAGGCTTTCCCACAGGGCTGTGCCAAGTGCCACCTTGGTGTGATTCGATCCTCGGCGTGAAAGACGAGCCGTTGAATGGAAAAGAGGTTCCTCTGGAATGGACTGAGACATCCTGGGGACTCTTGGAACGGTGGCAGGACCCTGGAGTTCCTCTCGCCGTCCCTGTTGAGAGGGCCTCCTCTTGAGATGCGACGGGAACGCCGGGAATTCTTTCCTGATGAAGCAGGAAAGGGATCAGTCACCTCGAGCTACGAGGCGGAAACGGGGCTCCTCTGGATGTGGGCGGGACCCTCGTGTTTCCTCTCGAGTGGAGACGGGTATGTCAGGGAACTTCTTGAGTTGCACCAAGGGTGGGAAGGACCCTTTCGACGTTCCAGAGGTGAGGTGTGATTAGCCCCGAGAAGCCTCTGCGGAAATGGGCCTCATCTCGCCTGCAGGGGAGAACCTCCTGGATTTTCTCGAGTTGCGGCAGGTCTTCTCGAGTTACGACGGGGACGTCAGGGACCCGCTCTGGTGGCCTCAGGAAGGGCCAGTACCCATGCGAGTTGCTAGGGGCCATCTCGGGATTCCTCTCCCGTCGATGCCGGGGCCTAAAACCTTGTGTGGAGTCGGGGCCGGAACCTGAGCATTCCTCTCCAATGTTGACATGGATCTTGGGTTGCCTCTGAGTCTCCCCAGGGGAGTCAGGCCTCGTCTCGATTGGGGGCATGCACGTGCGCTTCCCTCCCGAGCTGCAGCAGTAGGGTCACGCTTCCTGTCACGTGGATCAAGGGATCTGTGGCTTTCCATCCAGGCTTTCCCACGAGGCTTTCCCACAGGCCTGTGCCAAGTGCCACCTTGGTGTGAGTCGATCCTCGGCATGAAAGACGAGCCAGTGAAGGGAAAAGAGGTTCCTCTGGAATGGACAGAGACATCTGGGGGACTCTTAGAACGGTGGCACGACCCTGGAGTTCCTCTCGCCGTTCCTGTTGAGAGGGCCTCCTCTTGAGATGCGAAGGGAACGCCGGGAATTCTTTCCCGACGAAGCAGGGAAAGGATCCGTCCCCTAGAGCTACGAGGCGGAAACGGGGCTCCTCTGGATGTGGGCGAGACCCTCGGGTATCCTCTCGAGTGGAGACGGGTATGTCGGGGAACTTCTTGAATTGCACCAAGGGTGTGAAGGACCCTTTCGACTTTCCAGAGGCGAGGTGTGATTAGCCCCGAGAAGCCTCTGCAGAAATGGGCCTCATCTCGCCTGCAGGGGAGAACCTCCTGGATATTCTCGAGATGCGGCAATCTTCTCAAGTTACGACGGGGACCTCAGGGACCCGCTCTGGTGGCCTCAGTAAGGGCCAGTCCCCATGCGAGTTGCTAGGGACCGTCTCGGGATACCTCCCCAGTCGATGCCGGGGCCTTAGGCCGTGTGTGGAGTCGGGGCCCAAACCTGTGCATTCCTCTCCAATGTTGACATGGATCTTGGGGTGCCTCTGAGTCTCCCCAGGGGAGTCAGGCTTCGTCTCGAGTAGGGGCATGCACGTGCGCTTTCCTCCCGAGCTGCAGCAGTAGTGTCACGCTTCCTGTCACGTGGATCAAGGGATCTGTGGCTTTCCCTTGAGCTTTTCCCTCGAGGCGTTCCCACGAGGCTTTCCCATAGGGCTATGCCAAGTGCCACCTTGGTGTGAGTCGATCCTCGGCGTGACAGACGAGCTGGTGAAGGGAAAAGAGGTTCCTCTGGAATGGACTGAGACATCTGGGGGACTCTTGGAATGGTGGCACGACCCTGGAGTTCCTCTCGCCGTTCCTGTTGAGAGGGCCTCCTCTTGAGATGCGACGGGAATGCCCTGAATTCTTTCCCGAAGAAGCAGGGAAAGGATCCCTCACCTCGAGCTATGAGGCGGAAACGGGGCTCCTCTGGATGTGGACAGGACACTCGTGTTTCCTCTCGAGTGGAGACGGGTATGTCGGGGAACTTCTTGAGTTGCACCAATGGTGTGAAGGACCCTTTCGACGTTCCAGACATGAGGTGTGATTAGCCCCGAGAAGCCTCTGCGGAAATGGGCCTAATCTCGCCTGTAGGGGAGAACCTCCTGGATGTTCTCGAGTTGCGGCAGGTCTTCTCGGGTTACGACGGGGACCACAGGGACCCGCTCTGGTGGCCTCAGGAAGGGCCAGTCCCCATGCGCGTTGCTAGGGGCCATCTCGGGATTCCTCTCCCATGGATGCCGTGGCATAAGACCTTGTGTGGAGTCGGGGCCGGAACCTGAGCATTCCTCTCCAGTGTTGACATGGATCTTGGGGTGCCTCTGAGTCTCCCCAGGGGAGTCAGGCCTCGTCTCGAGTGGGGGCATGCACGTGCCCTTCCCTGTCGAGCTGCAGCAGTAGGGTCACGCTTCCTGTTACGTGGATCAAGGGATCTGTGGCTTTCCCTCGAGGCTTTCCCTCCAGGCTTTCCCACAAGGCTTTCCCACAGGGCTGTGCCAAGTGCCACCTTGGTGTGTGTCGATCCTCGGCGTGAAAGACGAGCCGGTGAAGGGAAAAGAGGATCCTCTGGAATGGACAGAGGCATCTGGTTGACTCTTGGGAAGGTGGCACGACCCTGGAGTTCCTCTCGCCGTTCCTGTTGAGAGGGCCTCCTCTTGAGATGCGACGGGAACGCCAGGAATTCTTTCCCAACGAAGCAGGGAAAGGACCCCTCACCTCGAGCTACGAGGGGGAAACGGGGCTCCTATGGATGTGGGCGGGACCCTCGTGTTTCCTCTCGAGTGGAGACGGGTATGTCGGGGAACTTCTTGAGTTGCACCAAGGGTGTGAAGGACCCTTTCGACGTTCCAGAGATGAGGTGTGATTAGCCCCGAGAAGCCTCTGCGGAAATGGGCCTCATCTCGCCTGCAGGGGAGAACCTCCTGGATATTCTCGAGTTGCGGCAGGTCTTCTCGAGTTACGACGGGGACCTCAGGACCCGCTGTGGTGGCCTCAGGAAGGGCCAGTCCCCATGCGAGTTGCTAGGGGCCATCTCGGGATTCCTCTCCCGTCGATGCCGGGGCCTAAGACCTTGTGTGGAGTCGGGGCCGGAACCTGAGCATTCCTCTCCAGTGTTGACATGGATTTTGGGGTGCCTCTGAGTCTCCGCAGGGGAGTCAGGCCTCGTCTCGAGTGGGGGCATGCACGTGCGCTTTCCTCTCCAGATACAGCAGTAGCGTCACGCTTCCTGTCTCGTGGATCAAGGGATCTGTGGCTTTCCCTCGAGGCTTTCCCTCGAGGCTTTCCCACGAGGCTTTCCCACAGGGCTGTGCCAAGTGCCACCTTGGTATGAGTCGATCTTCGGCGTGAAAGACGAGACGGTGAAGGGAAAAGAGGTTCCTCTGGAATGGACAGAGACATCTGGGGGACTATTGGAATGGTGGCACTATCCTGGAGTTCCTCTCGCCGTTCCTGTTGAGAGGGCCTCCACTTGAGATGCGACGGGAACGCCGGGAATTCTTTCCCGACGAAAAAGGGAAAGGATCCCTCACCTCGAGCTACGAGGCGGAAACGGGGCTCCTCTGGATGTGGGCGGGACCCTCGTGTTTCCTCTCGAGTGGAGAAGGTTGTGTCGGGGATCTTCTTGAGTTGCACCAAGGGTGTGAAGGACCCTTTCGACGTTCCAGAGGTGAGGTGTGATTAGCCCCGAGATGCCTCTGCGGAAATGGGCCTCATCTCGCCTGGAGGGGAGAACCTCCTGGATGTTCTCGAGTTGCTGCAGGTCTTCTCGAGTTACGACGGGGACCTCAGGGACCCGCTCTGGTGGCCTCAGGAAGGGCCAGTCCCCATGCGAGTTGCTAGGGACCGTCTCGGGATACCTCCCCAGTCGATGCCGGGGCCTTAGGCCGTGTGTGGAGTCGGGGCCCAAACCTGTGCATTCCTCTCCAATGTTGACATGGATCTTGGGGTGCCTCTGAGTCTCCCCAGGGGAGTCAGGCTTCGTCTCGAGTAGGGGCATGCACGTGCGCTTTCCTCCCGAGCTGCAGCAGTAGGGTCACGCTTCCTGTCACGTGGATCAAGGGATCTGTGGCTTTCCCTTGAGCTTTTCCCTCGAGGCGTTCCCACGAGGCTTTCCCATAGGGCTATGCCAAGTGCCACCTTGGTGTGAGTCGATCCTCGGCGTGACAGACGAGCTGGTGAAGGGAAAAGAGGTTCCTCTGGAATGGACTGAGACATCTGGGGGACTCTTGGAATGGTGGCACGACCCTGGAGTTCCTCTCGCCGTTCCTGTTGAGAGGGCCTCCTCTTGAGATGCGACGGGAATGCCCTGAATTCTTTCCCGAAGAAGCAGGGAAAGGATCCCTCACCTCGAGCTATGAGGCGGAAACGGGGCTCCTCTGGATGTGGACGGGACACTCGTGTTTCCTCTCGAGTGGAGACGGGTATGTCGGGGAACTTCTTGAGTTGCACCAATGGTGTGAAGGACCCTTTCGACGTTCCAGACATGAGGTGTGATTAGCCCCGAGAAGCCTCTGCGGAAATGGGCCTCATCTCGCCTGTAGGGGAGAACCTCCTGGATGTTCTCGAGTTGCGGCAGGTCTTCTCGGGTTACGACGGGGACCACAGGGACCCGCTCTGGTGGCCTCAGGAAGGGCCAGTCCCCATGCGCGTTGCTAGGGGCCATCTCGGGATTCCTCTCCCATGGATGCCGTGGCATAAGACCTTGTGTGGAGTCGGGGCCGGAACCTGAGCATTCCTCTCCAGTGTTGACATGGATCTTGGGGTGCCTCTGAGTCTCCCCAGGGGAGTCAGGCCTCGTCTCGAGTGGGGGCATGCACGTGCCCTTCCCTGTCGAGCTGCAGCAGTAGGGTCACGCTTCCTGTTACGTGGATCAAGGGATCTGTGGCTTTCCCTCGAGGCTTTCCCTCCAGGCTTTCCCACAAGGCTTTCCCACAGGGCTGTGCCAAGTGCCACCTTGGTGTGTGTCGATCCTCGGCGTGAAAGACGAGCCGGTGAAGGGAAAAGAGGATCCTCTGGAATGGACAGAGGCATCTGGTTGACTCTTGGGAAGGTGGCACGACCCTGGAGTTCCTCTCGCCGTTCCTGTTGAGAGGGCCTCCTCTTGAGATGCGACGGGAACGCCAGGAATTCTTTCCCAACGAAGCAGGGAAAGGACCCCTCACCTCGAGCTACGAGGCGGAAACGGGGCTCCTATGGATGTGGGCGGGACCCTCGTGTTTCCTCTCGAGTGGAGACGGGTATGTCGGGGAACTTCTTGAGTTGCACCAAGGGTGTGAAGGACCCTTTCGACGTTCCAGAGATGAGGTGTGATTAGCCCCGAGAAGCCTCTGCGGAAATGGGCCTCATCTCGCCTGCAGGGGAGAACCTCCTGGATATTCTCGAGTTGCGGCAGGTCTTCTCGAGTTATGACGGGGACCTCAGGACCCGCTGTGGTGGCCTCAGGAAGGGCCAGTCCCCATGCGAGTTGCTAGGGGCCATCTCGGGATTCCTCTCCCGTCGATGCCGGGGCCTAAGACCTTGTGTGGAGTCGGGTCCGGAACCTGAGCATTCCTCTCCAGTGTTGACATGGATTTTGGGGTGCCTCTGAGTCTCCGCAGGGGAGTCAGGCCTCGTCTCGAGTGGGGGCATGCACGTGCGCTTTCCTCTCCAGATACAGCAGTAGCGTCACGCTTCCTGTCTCGTGGATCAAGGGATCTGTGGCTTTCCCTAGAGGCTTTCCCTCGAGGCTTTCCCACGAGGCTTTCCCACAGGGCTGTGCCAAGTGCCACCTTGGTATGAGTCGATCCTCGGCGTGAAAGACGAGACGGTGAAGGGAAAAGAGGTTCCTCTGGAATGGACAGAGACATCTGGGGGACTATTGGAATGGTGGCACTATCCTGGAGTTCTTCTCGCCGTTCCTGTTGAGAGGGCCTCCACTTGAGATGCGACGGGAACGCCGGGAATTCTTTCCCGACGAAGAAGGGAAAGGATCCCTCACCTCGAGCTACGAGGCGGAAACGGGGCTCCTCTGGATGTGGGTGGGACCCTCGTGTTTCCTCTCGAGTGGAGACGGGTATGTAGGGGAACTTCTTGAGTTGCACCAAGGGTGGGAAGGACCCTTTCGACGTTCCAGAGGTGAGGTGTGATTAGCCCCGAGAAGCCTCTGCGGAAATGGGCCTCATCTCGCCTGCAGGGGAGAACCTCCTGGATATTCTCGAGTTGCGGCAGGTCTTCTCGAGTTACGACGGGGACCTCAGGGACCCGCTCTGGTGGCCTCAGGAAGGGCCAGTCCCCATGCGAGTTGCTAGGGGCCATCTCAGGTTTCCTCTCCCGTCGATGCCAGGGCCTAAGACCTTGTGTGGAGTCGGGGCCGGAAGCTGAGGATTCCTCTCCAGTGTTGACATGGATCTTGGGGTGCCTCTGAGTCTCCCCAGGGGAGTCAGGCCTCGTCTCGAGTGGGGGCATGCACGTGCGCTTCCCTCCCGAGCTGCAGCAGTAGGGTCACGCTTCCAGTCACGTGGATCAAGGGATCTGTGGCTTTCCATCGAGGCTTTCCCACGAGGCTTTCCCACAGGGCTGTGCCAAGTGCCACGTTGGTGTGAGTCGATCCTCGGCATGAAAGACGAGCCGGTGAAGGGAAAAGAGGTTCCTCTGGAATGGACCGAGACATCTGGGGGACTCTTGGAACGGTGGCAGGACCCTGGAGTTCCTCTCGCCGTTCCTGTTGAGAGGGACTCCTCTTGGGATGCGACGGGAAAGCCGGGAATTCTTTCATGACGAAGCAGGGAAAGGATCCCTCACCTCGAGCTACGAGGCGGAAACGGGGCTCCTCTGGATGTGGGCGGGACCCTCGTGTTTCCTCTCGAGTGGAGACGGGTATGTCGGGGAACTTCTTGAGTTGCACCAAGGGTGGGAAGGACCCTTTCGACGTTCCAGAGGTGAGGTGTGATTAGCCCCGAGAAGCCTCTGCGGAAATGGGCCTCATCTCGCCTGCAGGGGAGAACCTCCTGGATTTTCTCGAGTTGCGGCAGGTCTTCTCGAGTTACGACGGGGACGTCAGGGACCCGCTCTGGTGGCCTCAGGAAGGGCCAGTACCCATGCGAGTTGCTAGGGGCCATCTCGGGATTCCTCTCCCGTCGATGCCGGGGCCTAAAACCTTGTGTGGAGTCGGGGCCGGAACCTGAGCATTCCTCTCCAGTGTTGACATGGATCTTGGGTTGCCTCTGTGTCTCCCCAGGGGAGTCAGGCCTCGTCTCGAGTGGTGGCATTCGCGTGCGCCTCCCTCCCGAGCTGCAGCAGTAGGGTCACGCTTCCTGTCACGTGTATCAAGGGATCTGTGGCTTTCCCTTGAGGTTATCCCTCGAGGCGTTCCCACGAGGCTTTCCCACAGGACTGTGCCAAGTGCCACCTTGGTGTGAGTCGATCCTCGGCGTGAAACACGAGCCGGTGAAGGGAAAAGAGGTTCCTCTGGAATGGACAGAGACATCTGGGGGACTCTTGGAATGGTGGCACGACCCTGGAGTTCCTCTCGCCGTTCCTGTTGAGAGGGCTTCCTCTTGAGATGCGACGGGAATGCCCGGAATTCTTTCCCGACGAAGCAGGGAAAGGATCCCTCACCTCGAGGTACGAGGCGGAAACGGGCCTCCTCTGGATGTGGGCGGGACCCTCGTGTTTCCTCTCGAGTGGATACGGGTATGTCGGGGAACTTCTTGAGTTGCACCAAGGGTGTGAAGGACCCTTTCGACTTTCCAGAGGCGAGGTGTGATTAGTCCCGAGAAGCCTCTGCGGAAATGGGCCTCATCTCGCCTGCAGGGGAGAACCTCCTGGATATTCTCGAGTTGCGGCAGGTCTTCTCGAGTTACGATGGGGAACTCAGGGACCCGCTCTGTTGGCCTCAGGAAGGGGCAGTCCCCATGCGAGTTCCTAGGGACCATCTCAGGATTCCGCTCCCGTCAATGACAGGGCCTAAGACCTTGTGTGGAGTAGGGGCCGGAACCTGAGGATTCCTCTCCAGTGTTGACATGGATCTTGGGGTGCCTCTCAGTCTCCCCAGGGGAGTCAGGCCTCGTCTAGATTGGGGGCATGCACGTGCGCTTCCCTCCCGAGCTGCAGCAGTAGGGTCACGCTTCCTGTCACGTGGATCAAGGGATCTGTGGCTTTCCATCCAGGCTTTCCCACGAGGCTTTCCCACAGGCCTGTGCCAAGTGCCACCTTGGTGTGAGTCGATCCTCGGCATGAAAGACGAGCCAGTGAAGGGAAAAGAGGTTCCTCTGGAATGGACAGAGACATCTGGGGGACTCTTAGAACGGTGGCACGACCCTGGAGTTCCTCTCGCCGTTCCTGTTGAGAGGGCCTCCTCTTGAGATGCGAAGGGAACGCCGGGAATTCTTTCCCGACGAAGCAGGGAAAGGATCCGTCACCTAGAGCTACGAGGCGGAAACGGGGCTCCTCTGGATGTGGGCGAGACCCTCGGGTATCCTCTCGAGTGGAGACGGGTATGTCGGGGAACTTCTTGAATTGCACCAAGGGTGTGAAGGACCCTTTCGACTTTCCAGAGGCGAGGTGTGATTAGCCCCGAGAAGCCTCTGCAGAAATGGGCCTCATCTCGCCTGCAGGGGAGAACCTCCTGGATATTCTCGAGATGCGGCAATCTTCTCAAGTTACGACGGGGACCTCAGGGACCCGCTCTGGTGGCCTCAGTAAGGGCCAGTCCCCATGCGAGTTGCTCGGGGCCAACTCGGGATACCTCTCCCGTCGATGCCGGGGCCTAAGACCTTGTGTGGAGTCGGGTCCGGAACCTGAGCATTCCTCTCCAGTGTTGACATGGATCTTGTGGTACCTCTGAATCTCCCCAGGGGAGTCAGGCTTCGTCTCCAGTGGGGCATGCACGTGCGCTTTCCTCCCGAGGTGCAGCAGTAGGGTCACGCTTCCTGTCACGTGGATCAAGGGATCTGTGGCTTTCCCTTGAGCTTTTCCCTCGAGGCGTTCCCACGAGGCTTTCCCATAGGGCTATGCCAAGTGCCACCTTGGTGTGAGTCGATCCTCGGCGTGACAGACGAGCCGGTGAAGGCAAAAGAGGTTCCTCTGGAATGGACTGAGACATCTGGGGGACTCTTGGAATGGTGGCACGACCCTGGAGTTCCTCTCGCCGTTCCTGTTGAGAGGGCCTCCACTTGAGATGCGACGGGAACGCCGGGAATTCTTTCCCGACGAAGAAGGGAAAGGATCCCTCACCTCGAGCTACGAGGCGGAAACGGGGCTCCTCTGGATGTGGGCGGGACCCTCGTGTTTCCTCTCGAGTGGAGAAGGTTGTGTCGGGGATCTTCTTGAGTTGCACCAAGGGTGTGAAGGACCCTTTCGACGTTCCAGAGGTGAGGTGTGATTAGCCCCGAGATGCCTCTGCGGAAATGGGCCTCATCTCGCCTGGAGGGGAGAACCTCCTGGATGTTCTCGAGTTGCGGCAGGTCTTCTCGAGTTACGACGGGGACCTCAGGGACCCGCTCTGGTGGCCTCAGGAAGGGCCAGTTCCCATGCGAGTTGCTAGGGACCGTCTCGGGATACCTCCCCAGTCGATGCCGGGGCCTTAGGCCGTGTGTGGAGTCGGGGCCCAAACCTGTGCATTCCTCTCCAATGTTGACATGGATCTTGGGGTGCCTCTGAGTCTCCCCAGGGGAGTCAGGCTTCGTCTCGAGTAGGGGCATGCACGTGCGCTTTCCTCCCGAGCTGCAGCAGTAGGGTCACGCTTCCTGTCACGTGGATCAAGGGATCTGTGGCTTTCCCTTGAGGTTTTCCCTTGAGGCTTTCCCACAAGGCTTTTCCACAGGGCTATGCCAAGTGCCACCTTGGTGTGAGTCGATCCTCGGCGTTAAAGAGGAGCCGGTGAAGGGAAAAGAGGTTCCTCTGGAATGGACTGAGACATCTGTGGGACTCTTGGAATGGTGGCACGACCCTGAAGCTCCTCTCGCCGTTCCTGTTGAGAGGGCCTCCTCTTGAGAAGCGACGGGAACGCAGGGAATTCATTCCCGACGAAGCAGTGAAAGGATCCCTCACCTCGAGCTACGAGGCGGAAACGAGGCACCTCTGGATGTGGGCGGGACCCTCGTGTTTCCTCTCGAGTGGAGACGGGTATGTCGGGGAACTTCTTGAGTTGCACCAAGGGTGTGAAGGACCCTTTCGACTTTCCAAAGGTGAGGTGTGATTAGCCCCGAGAAGCCTCTGCGGAAATGGGCCTCCTCTCGCCTGGAGGGGAGAACCTCCTGGATGTTCTCGAGTTGCGGCAGGTCTTCTCGAGTTAGGACGGGTCCTCAGGGACCCGCTCTGGTGGCCTCAGGAAGGGCCAGTCCCCATGCGAGTTGCTAGGGGCCATTTCGGGATTCCTCTCCAGTCGATGCTGGGGCCGAAGACCTTGTGTGGAGTCAGGGCGGGAAACTGAGCATTCCTCTCCAGTGTTAACATGGATCTTGGGTTGCCTCTGAGTCTCCCCAGGGGAGTCAGGCTTCGTCTCGTGTGGGGGCATGCACGTGCGCATTCCTCCCGAGCTGCAGCAGTAGGGTCACGCTTCCTGTCACGTGGATCAAGGGATCTGTGGCTTTCCCTCCAGGCTTTCCCTCGAGGCTTTCCCACGAGGCTTTCCCACGAGGCTTCCCCACAGGGCTGTGCCACGTGCCACCTTGGTGTGAGTCGATCCTCGGCGTGAAAGACGAGCCGGTGAAGGGAAAAGAAGTTCCTCTGGAATGGACTGAGACATCTGGGGGACTCTTGGAATGGTGGCACCACCCTGGAGTTCCTCTCGCTGTTCCTGTTGAGAGGGCCTCCTCTTGAGATGCGACGGGAACACCGGGAATTCTTTCCCGACGAAGCAGGGAAAGGATCCGTCACCTCGAGCTACGAGGCGGAAACGGGGCTCCTCTGGATGTGGGCGGGACCCTCGTGTTTCCTCTCGAGTGGAGACGGGTATGTCGGGGAACTTCTTGAGTTGCACCAAGGGTGTGAAGGACCCTTTCGACTTTCCAGAGGTGAGGTGTGATTAGCTCCGAGAAGCCTCTGTGGAAATGGGCCTCATCTCGCCTGCAGGGGAGAACCTCCTGGATATTCTCGAGTTGTGGCAGGTCTTCTCGAGTTACGACGGGGACCTCAGGGACCCGCTCTGGTGGCCTCAGGAAGGGCCAGTCCCCATGCGAGTTGCTAGGGGCCATCTCGGGATTCCTCTCCCGTCGATGCCGGGGCCTAAGACCTTGTGTGGAGTCGGGGCCGGAACCTGAGCATTCCTCTCCAGTGTTGACATGGATTTTGGGGTGCCTCTGAGTCTCCGCAGGGGAGTCAGGCCTCGTCTCGAGTGGGGGCATGCACGTGCGCTTTCCTCCCCAGCTGCAGCAGTAGGGTCACGCTTCCTGTCACGTGGATCAAGGGATCTGTGGCTTTCCCTCGAGGCTTTCCCTCGAGGCTTTCCCACGAGGCTTTCCCACAGGGCTGTGCCAAGTGTCACCTTGGTGTGAGTCGATCCTCGGCGTGAAAGACGAGTCGGTGAAGGGAAAAGGGGTTCCTCTGGATTGGACTGAGACATCTGGGGGACTCTTGGAATGGTGGCACGACCCTGGAGTTCCTCTCGCCGTTCCTGTTGAGAGGGCTTCCTCTTGAGATGCGACCGGAACGCCGGGAATTCTTTCCCAACGAAGCAGGGAAAGGATCCTTCACCTCGAGCTACGAGGCGGAAACGGGGCTCCTCTGGATGTTGGCGGGACCCTCGTGTTTCCTCTCGAGTGGAGACGGGTATGTCGGGGAACTTCTTGAATTGCACCAAGGGTGGGAAGGACCCTTTCGACGTTCCAGAGGTGAGGTGTGATTAGCCCCGAGAAGCCTCTGCGGAAATGGGCCTCATCTCGCCTGCAGGGGAGAACCTAATGGATATACTCGAGTTGCGGCAGGTCTTCTCGTGTTACGACGGGGATCTCAGGGACCCGCTCTGGTGGCCTCAGGAAGGGCCAGTCCCCATGCGAGTTGCTAGGGGCCATCTCGGGATTCCTCTCCCGTCGATGCCGGGGCCTAAGGCCATGTGTGGAGTCGGGGCCCAAACCTGAGCATTCCTCTCCAGTGTTGACATGGATCTTGGGGTGCCTCTGAGTCTCCCCAGGGGAGTCAGGCTTCGTCTCGTGTGGGGGCATGCACGTGCGCTTTCCTCCCGAGCTGCAGCAGTAGGGTCACGCTTCCTGTCACGTGGATCAAGGGATCTGTGTCTTTCCCTCCAGGCTTTCCCTCGAGGCTTTCCCACGAGGCTTTCCCACAGGGCTGTGCCACGTGCCACCTTGGTGTGAGTCGATCCTCGGCGTGAAAGACGAGCCGGTGAAGGGAAAAGAAGTTCCTCTGGAATGGACTGAGACATCTGGGGGACTCTTGGAATGGTGGCACGACCCTGGAGTTCCTCTCGCCGTTCCTGTTGAGAGGGCCTCCTCTTGAGATGCGACAGGAACGCCGGGAACTCTTTCCCGACGAAGCAGGGAAAGGATCCCTCATCTCGAGCTACGAGGCTTAAACGGGGCTCCTCTGGATGTGGGCGGGACCCACGTGTTTCCTCTAGAGAGGAGACTGGTATGTCTGGGAACTTCTTGATTTGCAGCAAGGGTATGAAGGACCCTTTCGAAGTTCCAGATGTGAGGTGTGATCAGCCTGGAGACGCCTCAGCGGAAATGGGCCTCATCTCGCCTGGAGGGGAGAACCTCCTGGATTTTCTCGAGTTGCGGCAGGTCTTCTCGAGTTACGACGGGGACCTCGGGGACCCGCTCTGGTGGCCTCAGGAAAGGCCAGTCCCCATGCGAGTTGCTAGGGGCCATCTCAGGATTCCTCTCCCGTCCATGCCGGGGCCTAAGACCTTGTGTGGAGTCGGGGCCGGAACCTGAGGGTTCCTCTCCAGTGTTGACATGGATCTTGGGGTGCTTCTGAGACTCCCCAGGGGAGTCAGGCCTCGTCTCGAGTGGGGGCATGCACGTGCGCTTTCCTCCCAAGCTGCAGCAGTAGTGTCACGCTTCCTGTCACGTGGATCAAGGGATCTGTGGCTTTCCCTCGCGGCTTTCCCTCGAGGCTTTCCCACGAGGCTTTCCCACAGGGCTGTGCCACGTGCCTCCTTGGTGTGAGTCGATCCTCGGCGTGAAAGACGAGCCGGTGAAGGGAAAAGAGGATCCTCTGGAATGGACTGAGACATCTGGGGGACTCTTGGAATGGTGGCACGACCCTGGAGTTCCTCTCGCCGTTCCTGTTGAGAGGGCCTACTCTTGAGATGCGACTGGAAGGCCGGGAACTCTTTCCCGAGGAAGCAGGGATAGGATCCCTCATCTCGAGCTACGAGGCGGAAACAGGGCTCCTCTGGATGTGGGCGTGACCCACGTGTTTCCTCTCGAGTGGAGACGGGTATGTCGGGGATCTTCTTGATTTGCACCCAGGGTGTGAAGGACCCTTTCGAAGTTCCAGGGGTGAGGTCTGATCAGCCTCGAGACGACTCAGCGGAAATGGGCCTCATCTCCCCTGGAGGGGAGAACCTCCTGGATTTTCTCGAGTTGCGGCAGGTCTTCTCGAGTTACGACGGGGACCTCGGGGACCCGCTCCGGTGGCCTCAGGAAAGGCCAGTCCCTGTGCGAGTTTCTAGGGGACCTCTCGGGTTTCCTCTCCTGTCCATGCTGGGGCCTCAGTCCTTGTGTGGAGTCGGGGCCGGAACCTGAGGATTCTCTCCAGTGCTGCCATGGATCTTGGGGTGCTTCTGAGTATCCCCAGGGGAGTCAGGCCTCGTCTCGAGTTGGGGCATGTACGTGTGCTTTCCTCCCGAGCTGCAGCAGTAGTGTCACGCTTCCTGTCACGTGGATCAAGGGATCTGTGGCTTTCCCTCGAGGCTGTCCCTCGAGGCTTTCCCACGGGGCTTTTCCACGGGGCTGTGCCACGTGTCACCTTGGTGTGAATGGATCCTCGGCGTGAAAAACGAGCCGGTGAATGGAAAAGAGGTTACTCTGGAATGGACTGAGACATCTGGGGGACTCTTGGAATGGTGGCACGACCCTGGAGTTCCTCTCGCCGTTCCTGTTGAGAGGGCCTCCTCTTGAGATGCGACGGGAACCCTGGGAACTAGTTCCCGACGAAGCAGGGAAAGGATCCCTCATCTCGAGCTACGAGGCGGAAACGGCGCTCCTCTGGATGTGGGTGAGACCCTCGTGTTTCCTCTCGAGTGGAGACGGGAATTTCGGGGAACATCTTGATTTGCATCAAGGGTGTGAAGGACCCTTTCGAAGTTCCAGAGGTGAGGTGTGATCAGCCTCGAGACCCCTCAGCGGAAATGGGCCTCATCTCGCCTGGAGGGGAGAACCTCCTGGATTTTCTCGAGTTGCGGCAGGTCTTCTCGAGTTACGACGGGGACCTCGGGGACCCGCTCTGGTGGCCTCAGGAAAGGCCAGTCCCCATGCGAGTTGCTAGGGGCCATCTCGGGATTCCTCTCCCGTCCATGCCGGGGCCTAAGACCTTGTGTGGAGTCGGGGCCGGAAACTGAGTGTTCCTCTCCAGTGTTGCCATGGATCTTGGGGTGCTTCTGAGTCTCCCCAGGGGAGTCAGGCCTCGTCTCGAGTGGGGGCATGCACGTGCGCTTTCCTCCCGAGCTGCAGCAGTAGTGTCACGTTTCCTGTCACGTGGATCAAGGGATCTGTGGCTTTCGCTCGAGGCTGTCCCTCGAGGCTTTCCCACGAGGCTCTCCCACAGGGCTGTGCCAAGTGCCACCTCGGTGTGAGACGATCCTCGGCGTGAAAGACGAGCCGGTGAAGGGAAAAGAGGTTCCTCTGGAATGGACCGAGACATCTGGGGGACTCTTGGAACGGTGGCAGGACCCTGGAGTTCCTCTCGCCGTTCCTGTTGAGAGGGCCTCCTCTTGAGATGCGACGGGAACCCTGGGAACTCGTTCCCGACGAAGCAGGGAAAGGATCCCTCACCTCGAGCTACGAGGCGGAAACGGGGCTCCTCTGGATGTGGGCGGGACCCTCGTGTTTCCTCTCGAGTGGAGACGGGTATGTCGGGAACTTCTTGAGTTGCACCAAGGGTGGGAAGGACCCTTTCGACGTTCCAGAGGTGAGGTGTGATTAGCCCCGAGAAGCCTCTGCGGAAATGGGCCTCATCTCGCCTGCAGGGGAGAACCTCCTGGATTTTCTCGAGTTGCGACAGGTCTTCTCGAGTTACGACGGGGACGTCAGGGACCCGCTCTGGTGGCCTCAGGAAGGGCCAGTACCCATGCGAGTTGCTAGGGGCCATCTCGGGATTCCTCTCCCGTCGAAGCCAGGGCCTAAAACCTTGTGTGGAGTCGGGGCCGGAACCTGAGCATTCCTCTCCAGTGTTGACATGGATCTTGGGTTGCCTCTGAGTCTCCCCAGGGGAGTCAGGCCTCGTCTCGAGTGGTGGCATTCGCGAGCGCCTCCCTCCCGAGCTGCAGCAGTAGGGTCACGCTTCGTGTCACGTGGATCAGGGATCTGTGGCTTTCCCTTGAGGTTATCCCTCGAGGCGTTCCCACGAGGCTTTCCCACAGGACTGTGCCAAGTGCCACCTTGGTGTGAGTCGATCCTCGGCGTGAAAGACGAGCCGGTGAAGGGAAAAGAGGTTCCTCTGGAATGGACAGAGACATCTGGGGGACTCTTGGAATGGTGGCACGACCCTGGAGTTCCTCTCGCCGTTCCTGTTGAGATGGCCTCCTCTTGAGATGCGACGGGAACGCCGGGAATTCTTTCCCAACGAAGCAGGGAAAGGATCCCTCACCTCGAGCTATGAGGCAGAAACGGGGCTCCTCTGGATGTGGGCGGGACCCTCGTGATTCCTCTCGAGTGGAGAAGGGTATGTCGGGGGACTTCTTGAGTTGCACCAAGGGTGGGAAGAACCCTTTCGACGTTCCAGAGGTGAGGTGTGATTAGCCCCGAGAAGCCTCTGCGGAAATGGGCCTCATCTCGCCTGCAGGGGAGTACCTCCTGGATATTCTCGAGTTGCGGCAGGTCTTCTCGAGTTACGACGGGTACGTCAGGACCCGCTCTGGTGGCCTCAGGAAGGGCCAGTCCCCATGCGAGTTGCTAGGGGCCATCTCGGGATTCCTCTCCCGTCGATGCCGGGGCCTAAGACCTTGTGTGGAGTCGGGGCCGGAACCTGAGCATTCCTTTCCAGTGTTGACATGGATTTTGGGGTCCCTCTGAGTCTCCGCAGACGAGTCAGGCCTCGTCTCGAGTGGGGGCTTGCACGTGCGCTTTCCACCCCAGCTGCAGCAGTAGCGTCACGCTTCCTGTCACGTGGATCAAGGGATCTGTGGCTTTCCCTCGAGGCTTTCCCTCGAGGCTTTCCCACGAGGCTTTCCCACAGGGCTGTGCCAAGTGCCACCTTGGTGTGAGTCGATCCTCGGCGTGAAAGACGAGCCGGTGAAGGGAAAAGGGGTTCCTCTGGATTGGACTGAGACATCTGGGGGACTCTTGGAATGGTGGCAAGACCCTGGAGTTCCTCTCGCCGTTCCTGTTGAGAGGGCCTCCTTTAGAGATGCGACCGGAACGCCGGGAATTCTTTCCCGACGAAGCAGGGAAAGGATCCGTCACCTCGAGCTACGAGGCGGAAACGGGGCTCCTCTGGATGTGGGCGGGACCCTCGTGTTTCCTCTCGAGTGGAGACGGGTATGTCGGGGAACTTCTTGAATTGCACCAAGGGTGTGAAGGACCCTTTCGACGTTCCAGAGGTGAGGTGTGATTAGCCCCGAGAAGCCTCTCCGGAAATGGGCCTCATCTCTCCTGCAGGGGAGAACCTCCTGGATATTCTCGAGTTGCGGCAGGTCTTCTCGAGTTACGACGGGGACCTCAGGACACGCTCTGGTGGCCTCAGGAAGGGCCAGTCCCCATGCGAGTTGCTAGGGGCCATCTCGGGATTCCTCTTCCGTCGATGCCGGGGCCTAAGACCTTGTGTGGATTCGGGGCCGGAACCTGAGCATTCCTTTCCAGTTTTGACATGGATTTTGGGGTGCCTCTGAGTCTCCGCAGGGGAGTAAGGCCTCGTCTCGAGTGGGGGCATGCACGTGCGCTTTCCTCCCCAGCTGCATCAGTAGGGTCACGCTTCCTGTCACGTGGATCAAGGGATCTGTGGCTTTCCCTCGAGGCTTTCCCTCGAGGCTTTCCCACGAGGCTTTCCCACAGGGCTGTGCCAAGTGCCACCGTGGTGTTAGTCGATCCTCGGCGTGAAAGACGAGCCGGTGAAGGGAAAAGAGGTTCCTCTGGAATGGACAGAGACATCTGGGGGACTCTTGGAATGGTGGCACGACCCTGGAGTTCCTCTCGCCGTCCCTCTTGTGAGGGCCTCCTCTTGAGATGCGACGGGAACGCCGGGAATTCTTTCCCGACGAAGAAGAGAAAGGATCCCTCACCTCGAGCTACGAGGCGGAAACGGCGCTCCTCTGGATGTGGGCGGGACCCTCGTTTTTCCTCTCGAGGGGAGACGGGTATGTCGGTGAACTTCTTGAGTTGCACCAAGGGTGTGAAGGACCCTTTCGACGTTCCAGAGGGGAGGTGTGATTACCCCGAGAAGCCTCTGCGGAAATGGGCCTCATCGCGCCTGCAGGGGAGAACCTCCTGGATATTCTCGTGTTGCGGCAGGTCTTCTCGAGTTTCGACGGGGACCTCAGGGACCCGCTCTGGTGGCATCAGGAAGGGCCAGTCCCCATGCGAGTTGCTAGGGGCCATTTCGGGATTCCTCTCCAGTCGATGCCGGGGCCGAAGACCTTGTGTGGAGTCGGGGCGGGAAACTGAGCATTCCTCTCCAGTGTTAACATGGATCTTGGGGTGCCTCTGAGTCTCCTCAGGGGAGTCAGGCTTCGTCTCGTGTGGGGGCATGCACGGGCGCTTCCCTCCCGAGCTGCAGCAGTAGGGTTACGCTTCCTGTCACGTGGATCAAGGGATCTGTGGCTTTCCCTCGAGGCTTTCACTCGAGGCTTTCCCACGAGGCTTTCCCACAGGGCTGTGCCTAGTGCCACCTTGGTGTGAGTCGATCCTCGGCGTGAAAGACGAGCCGGTGAAAGGAAAAGGGGTTCCTCTGGATTGGACTGAGACATCTGGGGGACTCTTGGAATGGTGGCACGACCCTGGAGTTCCTCTCGCCGTTCCTGTTGAGAGGGCCCCCTCTTGAGGTGCGACGGGAACACCGGGAATTCTCTCCCGACGAAGCAGGGAAAGGATCCGTCACCTCGAGCTACGAGGCGGAAACGGGGCTCCTCTGGATGTGGGCGGGGCCCTCGTGTTTCCTCTCGAGTGGAGACGGGTATGTCGGGAAACTTCTTGAGTTGCACCAAGGGTGTGAAGGACCCTTTCGACTTTCCAGAGGTGAGGTGTGATTAGCCCCGAGAAGCCTCTGCGGAAATCGGCCTCATCTCCCCTGCAGGGGAGAACCTCCTGGATATGCTGGAGTTGCGGCAGGTCTTCTCGAGTTACGACGGGGACCTCAGGGACCCGCTCTGGTGGCCTCAAAGGGCCAGTCCCCATGCGAGTTGCTAGGGGCCATCTCGGGATTCCTCTCCCGTCGATGCCGGGGCCTAAGACCTTGTGTGGAGTCGGGGCCGGAACCTGAGGATTCCTCTCCAGTGTTGACATGGATCTTGGGGTGCCTCTGAGTCGCCCCAGGGGAGTCAGGCCTCGTCTCGAGTGGGGGCATGCACGTGCGATTCCCTCCCGAGCTGCAGCAGTAGTGTCACGCTTCCTGTCACGTGGATCAAGGGATCTGTGGCTTTCCCTCGAGGCCTTCCCTCGAGGCTGTCCCACGAGGATTTCCCACAGGGCTGTGCCAAGTGCCAACTTGGTGTGAGTCGATCCTCGGCGTGAAAGACGAGCCGGTGAAGGGAAAAGAGGTTCCTCTGGAATGGACAGAGACATCTGGGGGACTCTTGGAATGGTGGCACGACCCTGGAGTTCCTCTCGCCGTTCCTGTTGAGAGGGCCTCCTCTTGAGATGCGACGGGAACGCCGGGAATTCTTTCCCGACGAAGCAGGGAAAGGATCCGTCACCTCGAGCTACGAGGCGGAAACGGGGCTCCTCTGGATGTGGGCGGGACCCTCGTGATTCCTCTGGAGTGAAGACGGGTATGTCGGGGAAATACTTGAATTGCACCAAGAGTGTGAAGGACCCGTTCGACGTTCCAGAGGTGAGGTGTGATTAGCCGCGCGAAGCCTCTGCGAAAATGGGCCTCATCTCGCCTGCAGGGGAGAACCTCCTGGATATTCCCGAGTTGTGGCAGGTCTTCTCGAGTTACGACGGGGACCTCAGGGACCCGCTCTGGTGGCCTCAGGAAGGGCCAGTCCCCATGCGCTTTGCTAGGGGCCATCTCGGGATTCCTCTCCCGTCGATGCCGGAGCCTAAGACCTTGTGTGGAGTCAGGGCCGGAACCTGAGCATTCCTCTCCAGTGTTGACATGGATCTTGGGGTGCCACTGAGTCTCCCCAGGGGAGTCAGGCCTCGTCTCGTGTGGGGGCATGCACCCGCGCTTCCCTCGCGAGCTGCAGCAGTAGGGTCACACTTCCTGTCACGTGGAAAAAGGGATCTGTGTCTTTCTCTCGAGGCTTTCCCTTAAGGCTTTCCCACGAGGCTTTCCCACAGGGCTGTGCCAAGTGCCACCTTGGTGTGAGTCGATCCTCGGCGTGAAAGACGAGCAGGTTAAGGGAAAAGAGGTTCCTCTGGAATGGACAGAGACATCTGGGGGACTCTTGGAATGGTGGCACGACCCTGGAGTTCCTCTCGCCGTCCCTGTTGAGAGGGCCTCCTCTTGAGATGCGACGGGAACGCCGGGAATTCTTTCCCGACGAAGCAGGGAAAGGATCCCTCACCTCGAGCTACGAGGCGGAAACGGGGCTCCTCTGGATGTGGGCGGGACCCTCGTGTTTCCTCTCGAGTGGAGACGGGTATGTCGGGGAACTTCTTGAGTTGCACCATGGGTAGGAAGGACCCTTTCGACGTTCCAGAGGTGAGGTGTGATTAGCCCCGAGAAGCCTCTGGGGAAATGGGCCTCATCTCGCCTGCAGGGAAGAACCTCCTGGATATTCTCGAGTTGCAGCAGGTCTTCTCGAGTTACGACGGGGACCTCAGGGACCCGCTCTGTTGGCCTCAGGAAGGGCCAGCCCCATGCGAGTTGCTAGGGGCCATCTCGGGATTCCTCTCCCGTCGATGCCGGGGCCTAAGACCTTGTGTGGAGTCGGGGCCGGAACCTGAGGATTCCTCTCCAGTGTTGACATGGATCTTGGGGTGCCTCTGAGTCGCCCCAGGGGAGTCAGGCCTCGTCTCGAGTGGGGGCATGCACGTGCGATTCCCTCCCTAGCTACAGCAGTAGTGTCACGCTTCCTGTCACGTGGATCAAGGGATCTGTGGCTTTCCCTCGAGGCCTTCCCTCGAGGCTTTCTCACGAGGCTTTTCCACAGGGCTGTGCCAAGTGCCACCTTGGTGTGAGTCGATCCTCGGCGTGAAAGACGAGCCGGTGAAGGGAAAAGAGGTTCCTCTGGAATGGACAGAGACATCTGGGGGACTCTTGGAATGGTGGCACGACCCTGGAGTTCCTCTCGCCGTTTCTGTTGAGAGGGCCTCCTCTTGAGATGCGACAGGAACGCCGGGAATTACTTCAAAACGAAGCAGGGAAAGGATCCCTCACCTCGAGCTACGAGGCGGAAACGGGGCTCCTCTGGATGTGGGCGGGACCCTCTTGTTTCCTCTCGAGTGGAGACGGGTATGTCGGGGAACTTCTTGAGTTGCACCAAGGGTGTGAAGGACCCGTTCGACGTTCCAGAGGTGAGGTGTGATTAGCCCCGAGAAGCCTCTGCGGAAATGGGCCTCATCTCGCCTGCAGGGGAGAACCTCCTGGATATTCTCGAGTTGCGGCAGGTCTTCTCGAGTTACGACGGGGACCTCAGGGACCCGCTCTGGTGGCCTCAGGAAGGGCCAGTCCCCATGCGAGTTGCTAGGGACCATCTCGGGATACCTCTCCAGTCGATGCCGGGGACTAAGACCTTGTGTGGATTCGGGCCTGAACCTGAGGATTCCTCTCCAGTGTTGACATGGATCTTGGGGTGCCTCTCAATCTCCCCAGGGGAGTCAGGCCTCGTCTCGAGTGGGGGCATGCACGTGCGATTCCCTCCCGAGCTGCAGCAGTAGGGTCACGCTTCCTGTCACGTGGATCAAGGGATCTGTGTCTTTCCCTCGAGGCCTTCCCTCGAGGCTTTCCCACGAGGCTTTCCCACAGGGCTGTGCCAAGTGCCACCTTGGTGTGATTCGATCCTCGGCGTGAAAGACGAGCCGGTGAAGGGAAAAGAGTTTCCTCTGGAATGGACTGAGACATCCTGGGGACTCTTGGAACGGTGGCAGGACCCTGGAGTTCCTCTTGCCGTTCCTGTTGAGAGGGCCTCCTCTTGAGAAGCGACGGGAACGCCGGGAAATCTTTCCCGACGCAGCAGGGAAGGGATCAGTCACCTCGAGCTACGAGGCGGAAACGGGGCTCCTCTGGATGTGGGAGGGACCCTCGTGTTTCCTCTCGAGTGGAGACGGGTATGTCGGGGAACTTTTGAGTTGCACCAAGGGTGGGAAGGACCCTTTCGACGTTCCAGAGGTGAGGCGTGATTAGTCCCGAGAAGCCTCTGCGGAAATGGGCCTCATCTCGCCTGGAGGGGAGATCCTCCTGGATATACTCGAGTTGCGGCAGGTCTTCTCCAGTTACGACGGGGACCACAGGGACCCGCTCTGGTGGCCTCAGGAAGGGCCAGACCCCATGCGAGTTGCTAGGGGCCATCTCGGGATTCCTCTCCCGTCGATGCCGGGGCCTAAGACCTTGTGTCGAGTCGGGGCCGGAACCTGAGGATTCCTCTCCAGTGTTGACATGGATCTTGGGGTGCCTCTGAGTCGCCCCAGGGGAGTCAGGCCTCGTCTCGAGTGGGGGCATGCACGTGCGATTCCCTCCCGAGCTGCAGCAGTAGTGTCACGCTTCCTGTCACGTGGATCAAGGGATCTGTGGCTTTCCCTCGAGGCCTTCCCTCGAGGCTTTCCCACGAGGCTTTCCCCCAGGGCTGTGCCAAGTGCCACCTTGGTGTGAGTCGATCCTCGGCGTGAAAGACGAGCCGGTGAAGGGAAAAGAGGTTCCTCTGGAATGGACAGAGACATCTGGGGGACTCTTGGAATGGTGGCACGACCCTGGAGTTCCTCTCGCCGTTCCTGTTGAGAGGGCCTCCTCTTGAGATGCGACGGGAATGCCGGGAATTCTTTCCCGACGAAGCAGGGAAAGGATCCGTCACCTCGAGGTACGAGGCGGAAACGGGGCTCCTCTGGATGTGGGCGAGACCCTCGTGTATCCTCTCGGGTGGAGACGGGTATGTCGGGGAACTTCTTGAATTGCACCAAGGGTGTGAAGGACCCTTTCGACGTTCCAGAGGTGAGGTGTGATTAGCCCTGAGAAGCCTCTGCGGAAATGGGCCTCACCTCGCCTGTAGGGGAGAACCTCCTGGATGTTCTCGAGTTGCGGCAGGTCTTCTCGAGTTACGACGGGGACCTCAGGGTCCCACTCTGGTGGCCTCAGAAAGGGCCAGTCCCCATGCGCTTTGCTAGGGCCCGTCTCGGGATTCCTCTCCCATCGATGCCGGGGCATAAGACCTTGTGTGGAGTCGGGGCCGGAACCTGAGGATTCCTCTCCAGTGTTTACATGGATCTTGGGGTGCCTCTGAGTCTCCCCAGGGGAGTCAGGCCTCGTCTCGAGTGGGGGCATGCACGTGCGATTCCCTCCCGAGCTGCAACAGTAGGGTCACGCTTCCTGTCACGTGGATCAAGGGATCTGTGGCTTTCCCTCGAGGCTTTCCCTCGAGGTCTTCCCACGAGGCTTTCCCACAGGGCTGTGCCAAGTGCCACCTTGGTCTGAGTCGATCCTAGGCGTGAAAGACGAGCCAGTGAAAGGAAAAGAGGTTCCTCTGGAATGGACAGAGACATCTGGGGGACTCTTGGAACGGTGGCAGGACCCTGGAGTTCCTCTCGCCATTCCTGTTCAGAGGGCCTCCTCTTGAGATGCGACGGGAACGCCGGGAATTCTTTCCCGACGAAGCAGGAAAGGATCCCTCACCTCGAGCTACGAGGCGGAAACGGGGCTCCTCTGGATGTTGGCGGGAACCTCGTGTTTCCTCTCGAGTGGAGGCGGGTATGTCGGGGGACTTCTTGAGTTGCACCAAGGGTGGGAAGGACCCTTTCGACGTTCCAGAGGTGAGGTGTGATTAGCCCCGAGAAGCCTCTGCGGAAATGGGCCTCATCTCGCCTGCAGGGGAGAACCTCCTGGATATTCTCGAGTTGCGGCAGGTCTTCTCGTGTTACGACGGGGACTTCAGGGATCCGCTCTGGTGGCCTCAGGAAGGGCCAGTCCCCATGCGCGTTGCTAGGGGCCATCTCGGGATTCCTCTCCCATCGATGCCGGGGCCTAAAACCTTGTGTGGAGTCGGGGCCGGAACCTGAGCATTCCTTTCCAGTGTTGACATAGATCTTGGGGTGCCTCTGAGTCTCCCCAGGGGAGTCAGGCCTCGTCTCGAGTGGGGGCATGCACGTGCCCTTCCCTCTCGAGCTGCAGCAGTAGGGTCACGCTTCCTGTCACGTGGATCAAGGGATCTGTGGCTTTCCCTCGAGGCTTTCCCTCGAGGCTTTCCCACAAGGCTTTCCCACAGGGCTGTGCCAAGTGCCACCTTGGTGTGAGTCGATCCTCGGCGTGAAATACGAGCCGTTGAAGGGAAAACAGGTTCCTCTGGAATGGACAGAGACATCTGGGGGACTCTTGGAATGGTGGCACGACCCTGGAGTTCCTCTCGCCGTTTCTGTTGAGAGGGCCTCCTCTTGAGATGCGACGGGAAAGCCGGGAATTCCTTCAAAAAGAAGCAGGGAAAGGATCCCTCACCTCGAGCTACGAGGCGGAAACGGGGCTCCTCTGGATGTGGGCGGGACCCTCGTGTTTCCTCTCGAGTGGAGAAGGGTATGTCTGGGAACTTCTTGAGTTGCACCAAGGATGTGAAGGACCCTTTCGACGTTCCAGAGGTGAGGTGTGATTAGCCCTGAGAAGCCTCTCCGGAAATGGGCCTCATCTCGCCTGCAGGGGAGAACCTCCTGGATATTCTCGAGTTGTGGCAGGTCTTCTCCAGTTACGACGGGGACCTCAGGGACCCGCTCTGGTGGCCTCAGGAAGGGCCAGTCCCCATGCGCTTTTCTAGGGGCCATCTCGGGATTCCTCTCCCGTCGATGCCGGGGCCTAAGACCGTGTGTGGAGTCGGGGCCGGAACCTGAGGATTCCTTTCCAGTGTTGACATGGATCTTGGGGTGCCTCTGAGTCGCACCAGGGGAGTCAGGCCTCGTCTCGAGTGGGGGCATGCACGTGCGCTTCCCTCCCGAGCTGCAGCAGTAGGGTCACGCTTCCTGTCACGTGGATCAAGGGATCTGTGGCTTTCCCTCGAGGCCTTCCCTCGAGGCTTTCCCACGAGGCTTTCCCACAGGGCTGTGCCAAGTGCCACCTTGGTGTGATTCGATCCTCGGCGTGAAAGACGAGCCGTTGAAGGGAAAAGAGGTTCCTCTGGAATGGACTGAGACATCCTGGGGACTCTTGGAACGGTGGCAGGACCCTGGAGTTCCTCTCGCCATCCCTGTTGAGAGGGCCTCCTCTTGAGATGCGACGGGAACGCCGGGAATTCTTTCCTGACGAAGCAGGAAAGGGATCAGTCACCTCGAGCTACGAGGCGAAAACGGGGCTCCTCTGGATGTGGGCGGGACCCTCGTGTTTCCTCTCGAGTGGAGACGGGTATGTCGGGGAACTTTTGAGTTGCACCAAGGGTGGGAAGGACCCTTTCGACGTTCCAGAGGTGAGGTGTGATTAGTCCCGAGAAGCCACTGCGGAAATGGGCCTCATCTCGCCTGGAGGGGAGAACCTCCTGGATATACTCGAGTTGCGGCAGGTCTTCTCTAGTTACGACGGGGACCACAGGGACCCGCTCTGGTGGCCTCAGGAAGGGCCAGACCCCATGCGAGTTGCTAGGGGCCATCTCGGGATTCCTCTCCCGTCGATGCCGGGGCCTAAGACCTTGTGTCGAGTCGGGGCCGGAACCTGAGGATTCCTCTCCAGTGTTGACATGGATCTTGGGGTGCCTCTGAGTCGCCCCAGGGGAGTCAGGCCTCGTCTCGAGTGGGGGCATGCACGTGCGATTCCCTCCCGAGCTGCAGCAGTAGTGTCACGCTTCCTGTCACGTGGATCAAGGGATCTGTGGCTTTCCCTCGAGGCCTTCCCTCGAGGCTTTCCCACGAGGCTTTCCCCCAGGGCTGTGCCAAGTGCCACCTTGGTGTGAGTCGATCCTCGGCGTGAAAGACGAGCCGGTGAAGGGAAAAGAGGTTCCTCTGGAATGGACAGAGACATCTGGGGGACTCTTGGAATGGTGGCACGACCCTGGAGTTTCTCTCGCCGTTCCTGTTGAGAGGGCCTCCTCTTGAGATGCGACGGGAATGCCGGGAATTCTTTCCCGACGAAGCAGGGAAAGGATCCGTCACTTCGAGGTACGAGGCGGAAACGGGGCTCCTCTGGATGTGGGCGAGACCCTCGTGTATCCTCTCGGGTGGAGACGGGTATGTCGGGGAACTTCTTGAATTGCACCAAGGGTGTGAAGGACCCTTTCAACGTTCCAGAGGTGAGGTGTGATTAGCCCTGAGAAGCCTCTGCGGAAATGGGCCTCACCTCGCCTGTAGGGGAGAACCTCCTGGATGTCCTCGAGTTGCGGCAGGTCTTCTCGAGTTACGACGGGGACCTCAGGGTCCCACTCTGGTGGCCTCAGGAAGGGCCAGTCCCCATGCGCGTTGCTAGGGGCCATCTCGGGATTCCTCTCCCATCGATGCCGGGGCCTAAAACCTTGTGTGGAGTCGGGGCCGGAACCTGAGCATTCCGTTCCAGTGTTGCCATGGATCTTGGGGTGCCTCTGAGTCTCCCCAGGGGAGTCAGGCCTCGTCTCGAGTGGGGGCATGCACGTGCCCTTCCCTCTCGAGCTGCAGCAGTAGGGTCACGCTTCCTGTCACGTGGATCAAGGGATCTGTGGCTTTCCCTCGAGGCTTTCCCTCGAGGCTTTCCCACAAGGCTTTCCCACAGGGCTGTGCCAAGTGCCACCTTGGTGTGAGTCGATCTTCGGCGTGAAATACGAGCTGTTGAAGGGAAAACAGGTTCCTCTGGAATGGACAGAGACATCTGGGGGACTCTTGGAATGGTGGCACGACCCTGGAGTTCCTCTCGCCGTTTCTGTTGAGAGGGCCTCCTCTTGAGATGCGACGGGAACGCCGGGAATTCCTTCAAAACGAAGCAGGGAAAGGATCCCTCACCTCGAGCTACGAGGCGGAAACGGGGCTCCTCTGGATGTGGGCGGGACCCTCGTGTTTCCTCTCGAGTGGAGAAGGGTATGTCTGGGAACTTCTTGAGTTGCACCAAGGATGTGAAGGACCCTTTCGACGTTCCAGAGGTGAGGTGTGATTAGCCCTGAGAAGCCTCTCCGGAAATGGGCCTCATCTCGCCTGCAGGGGAGAACTTCCTGGATATTCTCGAGTTGTGGCAGGTCTTCTCCAGTTACGACGGGGACCTCAGGGACCCGCTCTGGTGGCCTCAGGAAGGGCCAGTCCCCATGCGCTTTTCTAGGGGCCATCTCGGGATTCCTCTCCCGTCGATGCCGGGGCCTAAGACCGTGTGTGGTGTCGGGGCCGGAACCTGAGGATTCCTTTCCAGTGTTGACATGGATCTTGGGGTGCCTCTGAGTCGCACCAGGGGAGTCAGGCCTCGTCTCGAGTGGGGGCATGCACGTGCGCTTCCCTCCCGAGCTGCAGCAGTAGGGTCACGCTTCCTGTCACGTGGATCAAGGGATCTGTGGCTTTCCCTCGAGGCCTTCCCTAGAGGCTTTCCCACGAGGCTTTCCCACAGGGCTGTGCCAAGTGCCACCTTGGTGTGATTCGATCCTCGGCGTGAAAGACGAGCCGTTGAATGGAAAAGAGGTTCCTCTGGAATGGACTGAGACATCCTGGGGACTCTTGGAACGGTGGCAGGACCCTGGAGTTCCTCTCGCCGTCCCTGTTGAGAGGGCCTCCTCTTGAGATGCGACGGGAACGCCGGGAATTCTTTCCTGACGAAGCAGGAAAGGGATCAGTCACCTCGAGCTACGAGGCGGAAACGGGGCTCCTCTGGATGTGGGCGGGACCCTCGTGTTTCCTCTCGAGTGGAGACGGGTATGTCAGGGAACTTCTTGAGTTGCACCAAGGGTGGGAAGGACCCTTTCGACGTTCCAGAGGTGAGGTGTGATTAGCCCCGAGAAGCCTCTGCGGAAATGGGCCTCATCTCGCCTGCAGGGGAGAACCTCCTGGATTTTCTCGAGTTGCGGCAGGTCTTCTCGAGTTACGACGGGGACGTCAGGGACCCGCTCTGGTGGCCTCAGGAAGGGCCAGTACCCATGCGAGTTGCTAGGGGCCATCTCGGGATTCCTCTCCCGTCGATGCCGGGGCCTAAAACCTTGTGTGGAGTCGGGGCCGGAACCTGAGCATTCCTCTCCAATGTTGACATGGATCTTGGGTTGCCTCTGAGTCTCCCCAGGGGAGTCAGGCCTCGTCTCGATTGGGGGCATGCACGTGCGCTTCCCTCCCGAGCTGCAGCAGTAGGGTCACGCTTCCTGTCACGTGGATCAAGGGATCTGTGGCTTTCCATCCAGGCTTTCCCACGAGGCTTTCCCACAGGCCTGTGCCAAGTGCCACCTTGGTGTGAGTCGATCCTCGGCATGAAAGACGAGCCAGTGAAGGGAAAAGAGGTTCCTCTGGAATGGACAGAGACATCTGGGGGACTCTTAGAACGGTGGCACGACCCTGGAGTTCCTCTCGCCGTTCCTGTTGAGAGGGCCTCCTCTTGAGATGCGAAGGGAACGCCGGGAATTCTTTCCCGACGAAGCAGGGAAAGGATCCGTCCCCTAGAGCTACGAGGCGGAAACGGGGCTCCTCTGGATGTGGGCGAGACCCTCGGGTATCCTCTCGAGTGGAGACGGGTATGTCGGGGAACTTCTTGAATTGCACCAAGGGTGTGAAGGACCCTTTCGACTTTCCAGAGGCGAGGTGTGATTAGCCCCGAGAAGCCTCTGCAGAAATGGGCCTCATCTCGCCTGCAGGGGAGAACCTCCTGGATATTCTCGAGATGCGGCAATCTTCTCAAGTTACGACGGGGACCTCAGGGACCCGCTCTGGTGGCCTCAGTAAGGGCCAGTCCCCATGCGAGTTGCTAGGGACCGTCTCGGGATACCTCCCCAGTCGATGCCGGGGCCTTAGGCCGTGTGTGGAGTCGGGGCCCAAACCTGTGCATTCCTCTCCAATGTTGACATGGATCTTGGGGTGCCTCTGAGTCTCCCCAGGGGAGTCAGGCTTCGTCTCGAGTAGGGGCATGCACGTGCGCTTTCCTCCCGAGCTGCAGCAGTAGTGTCACGCTTCCTGTCACGTGGATCAAGGGATCTGTGGCTTTCCCTTGAGCTTTTCCCTCGAGGCGTTCCCACGAGGCTTTCCCATAGGGCTATGCCAAGTGCCACCTTGGTGTGAGTCGATCCTCGGCGTGACAGACGAGCTGGTGAAGGGAAAAGAGGTTCCTCTGGAATGGACTGAGACATCTGGGGGACTCTTGGAATGGTGGCACGACCCTGGAGTTCCTCTCGCCGTTCCTGTTGAGAGGGCCTCCTCTTGAGATGCGACGGGAATGCCCTGAATTCTTTCCCGAAGAAGCAGGGAAAGGATCCCTCACCTCGAGCTATGAGGCGGAAACGGGGCTCCTCTGGATGTGGACGGGACACTCGTGTTTCCTCTCGAGTGGAGACGGGTATGTCGGGGAACTTCTTGAGTTGCACCAATGGTGTGAAGGACCCTTTCGACGTTCCAGACATGAGGTGTGATTAGCCCCGAGAAGCCTCTGCGGAAATGGGCCTAATCTCGCCTGTAGGGGAGAACCTCCTGGATGTTCTCGAGTTGCGGCAGGTCTTCTCGGGTTACGACGGGGACCACAGGGACCCGCTCTGGTGGCCTCAGGAAGGGCCAGTCCCCATGCGCGTTGCTAGGGGCCATCTCGGGATTCCTCTCCCATGGATGCCGTGGCATAAGACCTTGTGTGGAGTCGGGGCCGGAACCTGAGCATTCCTCTCCAGTGTTGACATGGATCTTGGGGTGCCTCTGAGTCTCCCCAGGGGAGTCAGGCCTCGTCTCGAGTGGGGGCATGCACGTGCCCTTCCCTGTCGAGCTGCAGCAGTAGGGTCACGCTTCCTGTTACGTGGATCAAGGGATCTGTGGCTTTCCCTCCAGGCTTTCCCTCCAGGCTTTCCCACAAGGCTTTCCCACAGGGCTGTGCCAAGTGCCACCTTGGTGTGTGTCGATCCTCGGCGTGAAAGACGAGCCGGTGAAGGGAAAAGAGGATCCTCTGGAATGGACAGAGGCATCTGGTTGACTCTTGGGAAGGTGGCACGACCCTGGAGTTCCTCTCGCCGTTCCTGTTGAGAGGGCCTCCTCTTGAGATGCGACGGGAACGCCAGGAATTCTTTCCCAACGAAGCAGGGAAAGGACCCCTCACCTCGAGCTACGAGGGGGAAACGGGGCTCCTATGGATGTGGGCGGGACCCTCGTGTTTCCTCTCGAGTGGAGACGGGTATGTCGGGGAACTTCTTGAGTTGCACCAAGGGTGTGAAGGACCCTTTCGACGTTCCAGAGATGAGGTGTGATTAGCCCCGAGAAGCCTCTGCGGAAATGGGCCTCATCTCGCCTGCAGGGGAGAACCTCCTGGATATTCTCGAGTTGCGGCAGGTCTTCTCGAGTTACGACGGGGACCTCAGGACCCGCTGTGGTGGCCTCAGGAAGGGCCAGTCCCCATGCGAGTTGCTAGGGGCCATCTCGGGATTCCTCTCCCGTCGATGCCGGGGCCTAAGACCTTGTGTGGAGTCGGGGCCGGAACCTGAGCATTCCTCTCCAGTGTTGACATGGATTTTGGGGTGCCTCTGAGTCTCCGCAGGGGAGTCAGGCCTCGTCTCGAGTGGGGGCATGCACGTGCGCTTTCCTCTCCAGATACAGCAGTAGCGTCACGCTTCCTGTCTCGTGGATCAAGGGATCTGTGGCTTTCCCTCGAGGCTTTCCCTCGAGGCTTTCCCACGAGGCTTTCCCACAGGGCTGTGCCAAGTGCCACCTTGGTATGAGTCGATCTTCGGCGTGAAAGACGAGACGGTGAAGGGAAAAGAGGTTCCTCTGGAATGGACAGAGACATCTGGGGGACTATTGGAATGGTGGCACTATCCTGGAGTTCCTCTCGCCGTTCCTGTTGAGAGGGCCTCCACTTGAGATGCGACGGGAACGCCGGGAATTCTTTCCCGACGAAAAAGGGAAAGGATCCCTCACCTCGAGCTACGAGGCGGAAACGGGGCTCCTCTGGATGTGGGCGGGACCCTCGTGTTTCCTCTCGAGTGGAGAAGGTTGTGTCGGGGATCTTCTTGAGTTGCACCAAGGGTGTGAAGGACCCTTTCGACGTTCCAGAGGTGAGGTGTGATTAGCCCCGAGATGCCTCTGCGGAAATGGGCCTCATCTCGCCTGGAGGGGAGAACCTCCTGGATGTTCTCGAGTTGCTGCAGGTCTTCTCGAGTTACGACGGGGACCTCAGGGACCCGCTCTGGTGGTCTCAGGAAGGGCCAGTCCCCATGCGAGTTGCTAGGGACCGTCTCGGGATACCTCCCCAGTCGATGCCGGGGCCTTAGGCCGTGTGTGGAGTCGGGGCCCAAACCTGTGCATTCCTCTCCAATGTTGACATGGATCTTGGGGTGCCTCTGAGTCTCCCCAGGGGAGTCAGGCTTCGTCTCGAGTAGGGGCATGCACGTGCGCTTTCCTCCCGAGCTGCAGCAGTAGGGTCACGCTTTCTGTCACGTGGATCAAGGGATCTGTGGCTTTCCCTTGAGCTTTTCCCTCGAGGCGTTCCCACGAGGCTTTCCCATAGGGCTATGCCAAGTGCCACCTTGGTGTGAGTCGATCCTCGGCGTGACAGACGAGCTGGTGAAGGGAAAAGAGGTTCCTCTGGAATGGACTGAGACATCTGGGGGACTCTTGGAATGGTGGCACGACCCTGGAGTTCCTCTCGCCGTTCCTGTTGAGAGGGCCTCCTCTTGAGATGCGACGGGAATGCCCTGAATTCTTTCCCGAAGAAGCAGGGAAAGGATCCCTCACCTCGAGCTATGAGGCGGAAACGGGGCTCCTCTGGATGTGGACGGGACACTCGTGTTTCCTCTCGAGTGGAGACGGGTATGTCGGGGAACTTCTTGAGTTGCACCAATGGTGTGAAGGACCCTTTCGACGTTCCAGACATGAGGTGTGATTAGCCCCGAGAAGCCTCTGCGGAAATGGGCCTCATCTCGCCTGTAGGGGAGAACCTCCTGGATGTTCTCGAGTTGCGGCAGGTCTTCTCGGGTTACGACGGGGACCACAGGGACCCGCTCTGGTGGCCTCAGGAAGGGCCAGTCCCCATGCGCGTTGCTAGGGGCCATCTCGGGATTCCTCTCCCATGGATGCCGTGGCATAAGACCTTGTGTGGAGTCGGGGCCGGAACCTGAGCATTCCTCTCCAGTGTTGACATGGATCTTGGGGTGCCTCTGAGTCTCCCCAGGGGAGTCAGGCCTCGTCTCGAGTGGGGGCATGCACGTGCCCTTCCCTGTCGAGCTGCAGCAGTAGGGTCACGCTTCCTGTTACGTGGATCAAGGGATCTGTGGCTTTCCCTCGAGGCTTTCCCTCCAGGCTTTCCCACAAGGCTTTCCCACAGGGCTGTGCCAAGTGCCACCTTGGTGTGTGTCGATCCTCGGCGTGAAAGACGAGCCGGTGAAGGGAAAAGAGGATCCTCTGGAATGGACAGAGGCATCTGGTTGACTCTTGGGAAGGTGGCACGACCCTGGAGTTCCTCTCGCCGTTCCTGTTGAGAGGGCCTCCTCTTGAGATGCGACGGGAACGCCAGGAATTCTTTCCCAACGAAGCAGGGAAAGGACCCCTCACCTCGAGCTACGAGGCGGAAACGGGGCTCCTATGGATGTGGGCGGGACCCTCGTGTTTCCTCTCGAGTGGAGACGGGTATGTCGGGGAACTTCTTGAGTTGCACCAAGGGTGTGAAGGACCCTTTCGACGTTCCAGAGATGAGGTGTGATTAGCCCCGAGAAGCCTCTGCGGAAATGGGCCTCATCTCGCCTGCAGGGGAGAACCTCCTGGATATTCTCGAGTTGCGGCAGGTCTTCTCGAGTTATGACGGGGACCTCAGGACCCGCTGTGGTGGCCTCAGGAAGGGCCAGTCCCCATGCGAGTTGCTAGGGGCCATCTCGGGATTCCTCTCCCGTCGATGCCGGGGCCTAAGACCTTGTGTGGAGTCGGGTCCGGAACCTGAGCATTCCTCTCCAGTGTTGACATGGATTTTGGGGTGCCTCTGAGTCTCCGCAGGGGAGTCAGGCCTCGTCTCGAGTGGGGGCATGCACGTGCGCTTTCCTCTCCAGATACAGCAGTAGCGTCACGCTTCCTGTCTCGTGGATCAAGGGATCTGTGGCTTTCCCTAGAGGCTTTCCCTCGAGGCTTTCCCACGAGGCTTTCCCACAGGGCTGTGCCAAGTGCCACCTTGGTATGAGTCGATCCTCGGCGTGAAAGACGAGACGGTGAAGGGAAAAGAGGTTCCTCTGGAATGGACAGAGACATCTGGGGGACTATTGGAATGGTGGCACTATCCTGGAGTTCTTCTCGCCGTTCCTGTTGAGAGGGCCTCCACTTGAGATGCGACGGGAACGCCGGGAATTCTTTCCCGACGAAGAAGGGAAAGGATCCCTCACCTCGAGCTACGAGGCGGAAACGGGGCTCCTCTGGATGTGGGTGGGACCCTCGTGTTTCCTCTCGAGTGGAGACGGGTATGTAGGGGAACTTCTTGAGTTGCACCAAGGGTGGGAAGGACCCTTTCGACGTTCCAGAGGTGAGGTGTGATTAGCCCCGAGAAGCCTCTGCGGAAATGGGCCTCATCTCGCCTGCAGGGGAGAACCTCCTGGATATTCTCGAGTTGCGGCAGGTCTTCTCGAGTTACGACGGGGACCTCAGGGACCCGCTCTGGTGGCCTCAGGAAGGGCCAGTCCCCATGCGAGTTGCTAGGGGCCATCTCAGGTTTCCTCTCCCGTCGATGCCAGGGCCTAAGACCTTGTGTGGAGTCGGGGCCGGAAGCTGAGGATTCCTCTCCAGTGTTGACATGGATCTTGGGGTGCCTCTGAGTCTCCCCAGGGGAGTCAGGCCTCGTCTCGAGTGGGGGCATGCACGTGCGCTTCCCTCCCGAGCTGCAGCAGTAGGGTCACGCTTCCAGTCACGTGGATCAAGGGATCTGTGGCTTTCCATCGAGGCTTTCCCACGAGGCTTTCCCACAGGGCTGTGCCAAGTGCCACGTTGGTGTGAGTCGATCCTCGGCATGAAAGACGAGCCGGTGAAGGGAAAAGAGGTTCCTCTGGAATGGACCGAGACATCTGGGGGACTCTTGGAACGGTGGCAGGACCCTGGAGTTCCTCTCGCCGTTCCTGTTGAGAGGGACTCCTCTTGGGATGCGACGGGAAAGCCGGGAATTCTTTCATGACGAAGCAGGGAAAGGATCCCTCACCTCGAGCTACGAGGCGGAAACGGGGCTCCTCTGGATGTGGGCGGGACCCTCGTGTTTCCTCTCGAGTGGAGACGGGTATGTCGGGGAACTTCTTGAGTTGCACCAAGGGTGGGAAGGACCCTTTCGACGTTCCAGAGGTGAGGTGTGATTAGCCCCGAGAAGCCTCTGCGGAAATGGGCCTCATCTCGCCTGCAGGGGAGAACCTCCTGGATTTTCTCGAGTTGCGGCAGGTCTTCTCGAGTTACGACGGGGACGTCAGGGACCCGCTCTGGTGGCCTCAGGAAGGGCCAGTACCCATGCGAGTTGCTAGGGGCCATCTCGGGATTCCTCTCCCGTCGATGCCGGGGCCTAAAACCTTGTGTGGAGTCGGGGCCGGAACCTGAGCATTCCTCTCCAGTGTTGACATGGATCTTGGGTTGCCTCTGTGTCTCCCCAGGGGAGTCAGGCCTCGTCTCGAGTGGTGGCATTCGCGTGCGCCTCCCTCCCGAGCTGCAGCAGTAGGGTCACGCTTCCTGTCACGTGTATCAAGGGATCTGTGGCTTTCCCTTGAGGTTATCCCTCGAGGCGTTCCCACGAGGCTTTCCCACAGGACTGTGCCAAGTGCCACCTTGGTGTGAGTCGATCCTCGGCGTGAAACACGAGCCGGTGAAGGGAAAAGAGGTTCCTCTGGAATGGACAGAGACATCTGGGGGACTCTTGGAATGGTGGCACGACCCTGGAGTTCCTCTCGCCGTTCCTGTTGAGAGGGCTTCCTCTTGAGATGCGACGGGAATGCCCGGAATTCTTTCCCGAAGAAGCAGGGAAAGGATCCCTCACCTCGAGGTACGAGGCGGAAACGGGCCTCCTCTGGATGTGGGCGGGACCCTCGTGTTTCCTCTCGAGTGGATACGGGTATGTCGGGGAACTTCTTGAGTTGCACCAAGGGTGTGAAGGACCCTTTCGACTTTCCAGAGGCGAGGTGTGATTAGTCCCGAGAAGCCTCTGCGGAAATGGGCCTCATCTCGCCTGCAGGGGAGAACCTCCTGGATATTCTCGAGTTGCGGCAGGTCTTCTCGAGTTACGATGGGGAACTCAGGGACCCGCTCTGTTGGCCTCAGGAAGGGGCAGTCCCCATGCGAGTTCCTAGGGACCATCTCAGGATTCCACTCCCGTCAATGACAGGGCCTAAGACCTTGTGTGGAGTAGGGGCCGGAACCTGAGGATTCCTCTCCAGTGTTGACATGGATCTTGGGGTGCCTCTCAGTCTCCCCAGGGGAGTCAGGCCTCGTCTAGATTGGGGGCATGCACGTGCGCTTCCCTCCCGAGCTGCAGCAGTAGGGTCACGCTTCCTGTCACGTGGATCAAGGGATCTGTGGCTTTCCATCCAGGCTTTCCCACGAGGCTTTCCCACAGGCCTGTGCCAAGTGCCACCTTGGTGTGAGTCGATCCTCGGCATGAAAGACGAGCCAGTGAAGGGAAAAGAGGTTCCTCTGGAATGGACAGAGACATCTGGGGGACTCTTAGAACGGTGGCACGACCCTGGAGTTCCTCTCGCCGTTCCTGTTGAGAGGGCCTCCTCTTGAGATGCGAAGGGAACGCCGGGAATTCTTTCCCGACGAAGCAGGGAAAGGATCCGTCACCTAGAGCTACGAGGCGGAAACGGGTCTCCTCTGGATGTGGGCGAGACCCTCGGGTATCCTCTCGAGTGGAGACGGGTATGTCGGGGAACTTCTTGAATTGCACCAAGGGTGTGAAGGACCCTTTCGACTTTCCAGAGGCGAGGTGTGATTAGCCCCGAGAAGCCTCTGCAGAAATGGGCCTCATCTCGCCTGCAGGGGAGAACCTCCTGGATATTCTCGAGATGCGGCAATCTTCTCAAGTTACGACGGGGACCTCAGGGACCCGCTCTGGTGGCCTCAGTAAGGGCCAGTCCCCATGCGAGTTGCTCGGGGCCAACTCGGGATACCTCTCCCGTCGAAGCCGGGGCCTAAGACCTTGTGTGGAGTCGGGTCCGGAACCTGAGCATTCCTCTCCAGTGTTGACATGGATCTTGTGGTACCTCTGAATCTCCCCAGGGGAGTCAGGCTTCGTCTCCAGTGGGGCATGCACGTGCGCTTTCCTCCCGAGGTGCAGCAGTAGGGTCACGCTTCCTGTCACGTGGATCAAGGGATCTGTGGCTTTCCCTTGAGCTTTTCCCTCGAGGCGTTCCCACGAGGCTTTCCCATAGGGCTATGCCAAGTGCCACCTTGGTGTGAGTCGATCCTCGGCGTGACAGACGAGCCGGTGAAGGCAAAAGAGGTTCCTCTGGAATGGACTGAGACATCTGGGGGACTCTTGGAATGGTGGCACGACCCTGGAGTTCCTCTCGCCGTTCCTGTTGAGAGGGCCTCCACTTGAGATGCGACGGGAACGCCGGGAATTCTTTCCCGACGAAGAAGGGAAAGGATCCCTCACCTCGAGCTACGAGGCGGAAACGGGGCTCCTCTGGATGTGGGCGGGACCCTCGTGTTTCCTCTCGAGTGGAGAAGGTTGTGTCGGGGATCTTCTTGAGTTGCACCAAGGGTGTGAAGGACCCTTTCGACGTTCCAGAGGTGAGGTGTGATTAGCCCCGAGATGCCTCTGCGGAAATGGGCCTCATCTCGCCTGGAGGGGAGAACCTCCTGGATGTTCTCGAGTTGCGGCAGGTCTTCTCGAGTTACGACGGGGACCTCAGGGACCCGCTCTGGTGGCCTCAGGAAGGGCCAGTTCCCATGCGAGTTGCTAGGGACCGTCTCGGGATACCTCCCCAGTCGATGCCGGGGCCTTAGGCCGTGTGTGGAGTCGGGGCCCAAACCTGTGCATTCCTCTCCAATGTTGACATGGATCTTGGGGTGCCTCTGAGTCTCCCCAGGGGAGTCAGGCTTCGTCTCGAGTAGGGGCATGCACGTGCGCTTTCCTCCCGAGCTGCAGCAGTAGGGTCACGCTTCCTGTCACGTGGATCAAGGGATCTGTGGCTTTCCCTTGAGGTTTTCCCTTGAGGCTTTCCCACAAGGCTTTTTCACAGGGCTATGCCAAGTGCCATCTTGGTGTGAGTCGATCCTCGGCGTTAAAGAGGAGCCGGTGAAGGGAAAAGAGGTTCCTCTGGAATGGACTGAGACATCTGTGGGACTCTTGGAATGGTGGCACGACCCTGAAGCTCCTCTCGCCGTTCCTGTTGAGAGGGCCTCCTCTTGAGAAGCGACGGGAACGCAGGGAATTCATTCCCGACGAAGCAGTGAAAGGATCCCTCACCTCGAGCTACGAGGCGGAAACGAGGCACCTCTGGATGTGGGCGGGACCCTCGTGTTTCCTCTCGAGTGGAGACGGGTATGTCGGGGAACTTCTTGAGTTGCACCAAGGGTGTGAAGGACCCTTTCGACTTTCCAAAGGTGAGGTGTGATTAGCCCCGAGAAGCCTCTGCGGAAATGGGCCTCCTCTCGCCTGGAGGGGAGAACCTCCTGGATGTTCTCGAGTTGCGGCAGGTCTTCTCGAGTTAGGACGGGTCCTCAGGGACCCGCTCTGGTGGCCTCAGGAAGGGCCAGTCCCCATGCGAGTTGCTAGGGGCCATTTCGGGATTCCTCTCCAGTCGATGCTGGGGCCGAAGACCTTGTGTGGAGTCAGGGCGGGAAACTGAGCATTCCTCTCCAGTGTTAACATGGATCTTGGGTTGCCTCTGAGTCTCCCCAGGGGAGTCAGGCTTCGTCTCGTGTGGGGGCATGCACGTGCGCATTCCTCCCGAGCTGCAGCAGTAGGGTCACGCTTCCTGTCACGTGGATCAAGGGATCTGTGGCTTTCCCTCCAGGCTTTCCCTCGAGGCTTTCCCACGAGGCTTTCCCACGAGGCTTCCCCACAGGGCTGTGCCACGTGCCACCTTGGTGTGAGTCGATCCTCGGCGTGAAAGACGAGCCGGTGAAGGGAAAAGAAGTTCCTCTGGAATGGACTGAGACATCTGGGGGACTCTTGGAATGGTGGCACCACCCTGGAGTTCCTCTCGCTGTTCCTGTTGAGAGGGCCTCCTCTTGAGATGCGACGGGAACACCGGGAATTCTTTCCCGACGAAGCAGGGAAAGGATCCGTCACCTCGAGCTACGAGGCGGAAACGGGGCTCCTCTGGATGTGGGCGGGACCCTCGTGTTTCCTCTCGAGTGGAGACGGGTATGTCGGGGAACTTCTTGAGTTGCACCAAGGGTGTGAAGGACCCTTTCGACTTTCCAGAGGTGAGGTGTGATTAGCTCCGAGAAGCCTCTGTGGAAATGGGCCTCATCTCGCCTGCAGGGGAGAACCTCCTGGATATTCTCGAGTTGTGGCAGGTCTTCTCGAGTTACGACGGGGACCTCAGGGACCCGCTCTGGTGGCCTCAGGAAGGGCCAGTCCCCATGCGAGTTGCTAGGGGCCATCTCGGGATTCCTCTCCCGTCGATGCCGGGGCCTAAGACCTTGTGTGGAGTCGGGGCCGGAACCTGAGCATTCCTCTCCAGTGTTGACATGGATTTTGGGGTGCCTCTGAGTCTCCGCAGGGGAGTCAGGCCTCGTCTCGAGTGGGGGCATGCACGTGCGCTTTCCTCCCCAGCTGCAGCAGTAGGGTCACGCTTCCTGTCACGTGGATCAAGGGATCTGTGGCTTTCCCTCGAGGCTTTCCCTCGAGGCTTTCCCACGAGGCTTTCCCACAGGGCTGTGCCAAGTGTCACCTTGGTGTGAGTCGATCCTCGGCGTGAAAGACGAGCCGGTGAAGGGAAAAGGGGTTCCTCTGGATTGGACTGAGACATCTGGGGGACTCTTGGAATGGTGGCACGACCCTGGAGTTCCTCTCGCCGTTCCTGTTGAGAGGGCTTCCTCTTGAGATGCGACCGGAACGCCGGGAATTCTTTCCCAACGAAGCAGGGAAAGGATCCTTCACCTCGAGCTACGAGGCGGAAACGGGGCTCCTCTGGATGTTGGCGGGACCCTCGTGTTTCCTCTCGAGTGGAGACGGGTATGTCGGGGAACTTCTTGAATTGCACCAAGGGTGGGAAGGACCCTTTCGACGTTCCAGAGGTGAGGTGTGATTAGCCCCGAGAAGCCTCTGCGGAAATGGGCCTCATCTCGCCTGCAGGGGAGAACCTAATGGATATACTCGAGTTGCGGCAGGTCTTCTCGTGTTACGACGGGGATCTCAGGGACCCGCTCTGGTGGCCTCAGGAAGGGCCAGTCCCCATGCGAGTTGCTAGGGGCCATCTCGGGATTCCTCTCCCGTCGATGCCGGGGCCTAAGGCCATGTGTGGAGTCGGGGCCCAAACCTGAGCATTCCTCTCCAGTGTTGACATGGATCTTGGGGTGCCTCTGAGTCTCCCCAGGGGAGTCAGGCTTCGTCTCGTGTGGGGGCATGCACGTGCGCTTTCCTCCCGAGCTGCAGCAGTAGGGTCACGCTTCCTGTCACGTGGATCAAGGGATCTGTGGCTTTCCCTCCAGGCTTTCCCTCGAGGCTTTCCCACGAGGCTTTCCCACAGGGCTGTGCCACGTGCCACCTTGGTGTGAGTCGATCCTCGGCGTGAAAGACGAGCCGGTGAAGGGAAAAGAAGTTCCTCTGGAATGGACTGAGACATCTGGGGGACTCTTGGAATGGTGGCACGACCCTGGAGTTCCTCTCGCCGTTCCTGTTGAGAGGGCCCCCTCTTGAGGTGCGACGGGAACACCGGGAATTCTCTCCCGACGAAGCAGGGAAAGGATCCGTCACCTCGAGCTACGAGGCGGAAACGGGGCTCCTCTGTATGTGGGCGGGGCCCTCGTGTTTCCTCTCGAGTGGAGACGGGTATGTCGGGAAACTTCTTGAGTTGCACCAAGGGTGTGAAGGACCCTTTCGACTTTCCAGAGGTGAGGTGTGATTAGCCCCGAGAAGCCTCTGCGGAAATCGGCCTCATCTCCCCTGCAGGGGAGAACCTCCTGGATATGCTGGAGTTGCGGCAGGTCTTCTCGAGTTACGACGGGGACCTCAGGGACCCGCTCTGGTGGCCTCAAAGGGCCAGTCCCCATGCGAGTTGCTAGGGGCCATCTCGGGATTCCTCTCCCGTCGATGCCGGGGCCTAAGACCTTGTGTGGAGTCGGGGCCGGAACCTGAGGATTCCTCTCCAGTGTTGACATGGATCTTGGGGTGCCTCTGAGTCGCCCCAGGGGAGTCAGGCCTCGTCTCGAGTGGGGGCATGCACGTGCGATTCCCTCCCGAGCTGCAGCAGTAGTGTCACGCTTCCTGTCACGTGGATCAAGGGATCTGTGGCTTTCCCTCGAGGCCTTCCCTCGAGGCTGTCCCACGAGGATTTCCCACAGGGCTGTGCCAAGTGCCACCTTGGTGTGAGTCGATCCTCGGCGTGAAAGACGAACCGGTGAAGGGAAAAGAGGTTCCTCTGGAATGGACAGAGACATCTGGGGGACTCTTGGAATGGTGGCACGACCCTGGAGTTCCTCTCGCCGTTCCTGTTGAGAGGGCCTCCTCTTGAGATGCGACGGGAACGCCGGGAATTCTTTCCCGACGAAGCAGGGAAAGGATCCGTCACCTCGAGCTACGAGGCGGAAACGGGGCTCCTCTGGATGTGGGCGGGACCCTCGTGTTTCCTCTCGAGTGGAGACGGGTATGTCGGGGAACTTCTTGAGTTGCACCATGGGTAGGAAGGACCCTTTCGACGTTCCAGAGGTGAGGTGTGATTAGCCCCGAGAAGCCTCTGGGGAAATGGGCCTCATCTCGCCTGCAGGGAAGAACCTCCTGGATATTCTCGAGTTGCAGCAGGTCTTCTCGAGTTACGACGGGGACCTCAGGGACCCGCTCTGTTGGCCTCAGGAAGGGCCAGCCCCATGCGAGTTGCTAGGGGCCATCTCGGGATTCCTCTCCCGTCGATGCCGGGGCCTAAGACCTTGTGTGGAGTCGGGGCCGGAACCTGAGGATTCCTCTCCAGTGTTGACATGGATCTTGGGGTGCCTCTGAGTCGCCCCAGGGGAGTCAGGCCTCGTCTCGAGTGGGGGCATGCACGTGCGATTCCCTCCCTAGCTACAGCAGTAGTGTCACGCTTCCTGTCACGTGGATCAAGGGATCTGTGGCTTTCCCTCGAGGCCTTCCCTCGAGGCTTTCTCACGAGGCTTTTCCACAGGGCTGTGCCAAGTGCCACCTTGGTGTGAGTCGATCCTCGGCGTGAAAGACGAGCCGGTGAAGGGAAAAGAGGTTCCTCTGGAATGGACAGAGACATCTGGGGGACTCTTGGAATGGTGGCACGACCCTGGAGTTCCTCTCGCCGTTTCTGTTGAGAGGGCCTCCTCTTGAGATGCGACAGGAACGCCGGGAATTACTTCAAAACGAAGCAGGGAAAGGATCCCTCACCTCGAGCTACGAGGCGGAAACGGGGCTCCTCTGGATGTGGGCGGGACCCTCGTGTTTCCTCTCGAGTGGAGACGGGTATGTCGGGGAACTTCTTGAGTTGCACCAAGGGTGTGAAGGACCCGTTCGACGTTCCAGAGGTGAGGTGTGATTAGCCCCGAGAAGCCTCTGCGGAAATGGGCCTCATCTCGCCTGCAGGGGAGAACCTCCTGGATATTCTCGAGTTGCGGCAGGTCTTCTCGAGTTACGACGGGGACCTCAGGGACCCGCTCTGGTGGCCTCAGGAAGGGCCAGTCCCCATGCGAGTTGCTAGGGACCATCTCGGGATACCTCTCCAGTCGATGCCGGGGACTAAGACCTTGTGTGGATTCGGGCCTGAACCTGAGGATTCCTCTCCAGTGTTGACATGGATCTTGGGGTGCCTCTCAATCTCCCCAGGGGAGTCAGGCCTCGTCTCGAGTGGGGGCATGCACGTGCGATTCCCTCCCGAGCTGCAGCAGTAGGGTCACGCTTCCTGTCACGTGGATCAAGGGATCTGTGTCTTTCCCTCGAGGCCTTCCCTCGAGGCTTTCCCACGAGGCTTTCCCACAGGGCTGTGCCAAGTGCCACCTTGGTGTGATTCGATCCTCGGCGTGAAAGACGAGCCGGTGAAGGGAAAAGAGTTTCCTCTGGAATGGACTGAGACATCCTGGGGACTCTTGGAACGGTGGCAGGACCCTGGAGTTCCTCTTGCCGTTCCTGTTGAGAGGGCCTCCTCTTGAGAAGCGACGGGAACGCCGGGAAATCTTTCCCGACGCAGCAGGGAAGGGATCAGTCACCTCGAGCTACGAGGCGGAAACGGGGCTCCTCTGGATGTGGGAGGGACCCTCGTGTTTCCTCTCGAGTGGAGACGGGTATGTCGGGGAACTTTTGAGTTGCACCAAGGGTGGGAAGGACCCTTTCGACGTTCCAGAGGTGAGGCGTGATTAGTCCCGAGAAGCCTCTGCGGAAATGGGCCTCATCTCGCCTGGAGGGGAGATCCTCCTGGATATACTCGAGTTGCGGCAGGTCTTCTCCAGTTACGACGGGGACCACAGGGACCCGCTCTGGTGGCCTCAGGAAAGGCCAGTCCCCATGCGAGTTGCTAGGGGCCATCTCGGGATTCCTCTCCCGTCGATGCCGGGGCCTAAGACCTTGTGTCGAGTCGGGGCCGGAACCTGAGGATTCCTCTCCAGTGTTGACATGGATCTTGGGGTGCCTCTGAGTCGCCCCAGGGGAGTCAGGCCTCGTCTCGAGTGGGGGCATGCACGTGCGATTCCCTCCCGAGCTGCAGCAGTAGTGTCACGCTTCCTGTCACGTGGATCAAGGGATCTGTGGCTTTCCCTCGAGGCCTTCCCTCGAGGCTTTCCCACGAGGCTTTCCCCCAGGGCTGTGCCAAGTGCCACCTTGGTGTGAGTCGATCCTCGGCGTGAAAGACGAGCCGGTGAAGGGAAAAGAGGTTCCTCTGGAATGGACAGAGACATCTGGGGGACTCTTGGAATGGTGGCACGACCCTGGAGTTCCTCTCGCCGTTCCTGTTGAGAGGGCCTCCTCTTGAGATGCGACGGGAATGCCGGGAATTCTTTCCCGACGAAGCAGGGAAAGGATCCGTCACCTCGAGGTACGAGGCGGAAACGGGGCTCCTCTGGATGTGGGCGAGACCCTCGTGTATCCTCTCGGGTGGAGACGGGTATGTCGGGGAACTTCTTGAGTTGCACCAAGGGTGTGAAGGACCCTTTCGACGTTCCAGAGGTGAGGTGTGATTAGCCCTGAGAAGCCTCTGCGGAAATGGGCCTCACCTCGCCTGTAGGGGAGAACCTCCTGGATGTTCTCGAGTTGCGCCAGGTCTTCTCGAGTTACGACGGGGACCTCAGGGTCCCACTCTGGTGGCCTCAGAAAGGGCCAGTCCCCATGCGCTTTGCTAGGGCCCGTCTCGGGATTCCTCTCCCATCGATGCCGGGGCATAAGACCTTGTGTGGAGTCGGGGCCGGAACCTGAGGATTCCTCTCCAGTGTTTACATGGATCTTGGGGTGCCTCTGAGTCTCCCCAGGGGAGTCAGGCCTCGTCTCGAGTGGGGGCATGCACGTGCGATTCCCTCCCGAGCTGCAACAGTAGGGTCACGCTTCCTGTCACGTGGATCAAGGGATCTGTGGCTTTCCCTCGAGGCTTTCCCTCGAGGTCTTCCCACGAGGCTTTCCCACAGGGCTGTGCCAAGTGCCACCTTGGTCTGAGTCGATCCTAGGCGTGAAAGACGAGCCAGTGAAGGGAAAAGAGGGTCCTCTGGAATGGACAGAGATATCTGGGGGACTCTTGGAACGGTGGCAGGACCCTGGAGTTCCTCTCGCCATTCCTGTTCAGAGGGCCTCCTCTTGAGATGCGACGGGAACGCCGGGAATTCTTTCCCGACGAAGCAGGAAAGGATCCCTCACCTCGAGCTACGAGGCGGAAACGGGGCTCCTCTGGATGTTGGCGGGAACCTCGTGTTTCCTCTCGAGTGGAGGCGGGTATGTCGGGGGACTTCTTGAGTTGCACCAAGGGTGGGAAGGACCCTTTCGACGTTCCAGAGGTGAGGTGTGATTAGCCCCGAGAAGCCTCTGCGGAAATGGGCCTCATCTCGCCTGCAGGGGAGAACCTCCTGGATATTCTCGACTTGGGGCAGGTCTTCTCGTGTTACGACGGGGACTTCAGGGATCCGCTCTGGTGGCCTCAGGAAGGGCCAGTCCCCATGCGCGTTGCTAGGGGCCATCTCGGGATTCCTCTCCCATCGATGCCGGGGCCTAAAACCTTGTGTGGAGTCGGGGCCGGAACCTGAGCATTCCTTTCCAGTGTTGACATGGATCTTGGGGTGCCTCTGAGTCTCCCCAGGGGAGTCAGGCCTCGTCTCGAGTGGGGGCATGCACGTGCCCTTCCCTCTCGAGGTGCAGCAGTAGGGTCACGCTTTCTGTCACGTGGATCAAGGGATCTGTGGCTTTCCCTCGAGGTCTTCCCTCGAGGCTTTCCCACGAGGCTTACCCACAGGGCTGTGCCCAGTGCCACATTGGTGTGATTGGATCCTCGGCGTGAAAGACGAGCCGTTGAAGGGAAAAGAGTTTCCTCTGGAATGGACTGAGACATCCTGGGGACTCTTGGAACGGTGGCACGACCCTGGAGTTCCTCTCGCCGTTCCTGTTGAGAGGGCCTCCTCTTGAGATGCGACGGGAACGCCGGGAATTCTTTCCCGACGAAGCAGGGAAAGGATCCCTCACCTCGAACTACGAGGCGGAAACGGGGCTCCTCTGGCTGTGGGCGGGACCCTCTTGTTTCCTCTCGAGTGGAGACGGGTATGTCGGGGAACTTCTTGAGTTGCACCAAGGGTGTGAAGGACCCGTTCGACGTTCCAGAGGTGAGGTGTGATTAGCCCCGAGAAGCCTCTGCGGAAATGGGCCTCATCTCGCCTGCAGGGGAGAACCTCCTGGATATTCTCGAGTTGCGGCAGGTCTTCTCGAGTTACGACGGGGACCTCAGGGACCCGCTCTGGTGGCCTCAGGAAGGGCCAGTCCCCATGCGAGTTGCTAGGGACCATCTCGGGATTCCTCTCCCGTCGATGCCGGGGCCTAAGACCTTGTGTGGAGTCGGGGCCGGAACCTGAGGATTCCTCTCCAGTGTTGACATGGATCTTGGGGTGCCTCTCAATCTCCCCAGGGGAGTCAGGCCTCGTCTCGAGTGGGGGCATGCACGTGCGATTCCCTCCCGAGCTGCAGCAGTAGTGTCACGCTTCCTGTCACGTGGATCAAGGGATCTGTGGCTTTCCCTCGAGGCCTTCCCTCGAGGCTTTCCCACGAGGCTTTCCCCCAGGGCTGTGCCAAGTGCCACCTTGGTGTGAGTCGATCCTCGGCGTGAAAGACGAGCCGGTGAAGGGAAAAGAGGTTCCTCTGGAATGGACAGAGACATCTGGGGGACTCTTGGAATGGTGGCACGACCCTGGAGTTCCTCTCGCCGTTCCTGTTGAGAGGGCCTCCTCTTGAGATGCGACGGGAATGCCGGGAATTCTTTCCCGACGAAGCAGGGAAAGGATCCGTCACCTCGAGGTACGAGGCGGAAACGGGGCTCCTCTGGATGTGGGCGAGACCCTCGTGTATCCTCTCGGGTGGAGACGGGTATGTCGGGGAACTTCTTGAATTGCACCAAGGGTGTGAAGGACCCTTTCGACGTTCCAGAGGTGAGGTGTGATTAGCCCTGAGAAGCCTCTGCGGAAATGGGCCTCACCTCGCCTGTAGGGGAGAACCTCCTGGATGTTCTCGAGTTGCGGCAGGTCTTCTCGAGTTACGACGGTGACCTCAGGGTCCCATTCTGGTGGCCTCAGAAAGGGCCAGTCCCCATGCGCTTTGCTAGGGCCCGTCTCGGGATTCCTCTCCCATCGATGCCGGGGCATAAGCCCTTGTGTGGAGTCGGGGCCGGAACCTGAGGATTCCTCTCCAGTGTTTACATGGATCTTGGGGTGCCTCTGAGTCTCCCCAGGGGAGTCAGGCCTCGTCTCGAGTGGGGGCATGCACGTGCGATTCCCTCCCGAGCTGCAACAGTAGGGTCACGCTTCCTGTCACGTGGATCAAGGGATCTGTGGCTTTCCCTCGAGGCTTTCCCTCGAGGTCTTCCCACGAGGCTTTCCCACAGGGCTGTGCCAAGTGCCACCTTGGTCTGAGTCGATCCTAGGCGTGAAAGACGAGCCAGTGAAGGGAAAAGAGGTTCCTCTGGAATGGACAGAGACATCTGGGGGACTCTTGGAACGGTGGCAGGACCCTGGAGTTCCTCTCGCCATTCCTGTTCAGAGGGCCTCCTCTTGAGATGCGACGGGAACGCCGGGAATTCTTTCCCGACGAAGCAGGAAAGGATCCCTCACCTCGAGCTACGAGGCGGAAACGGGGCTCCTCTGGATGTTGGCGGGAACCTCGTGTTTCCTCTCGAGTGGAGGCGGGTATGTCGGGGGACTTCCTGAGTTGCACCAAGGGTGGGAAGGACCCTTTCGACGTTCCAGAGGTGAGGTGTGATTAGCCCCGAGAAGCCTCTGCGGAAATGGGCCTCATCTCGCCTGCAGGGGAGAACCTCCTGGATATTCTCGAGTTGCGGCAGGTCTTCTCGTGTTACGACGGGGACTTCAGGGATCCGCTCTGGTGGCCTCAGGAAGGGCCAGTCCCCATGCGCGTTGCTAGGGGCCATCTCGGGATTCCTCTCCCATCGATGCCGGGGCTTAAAACCTTGTGTGGAGTCGGGGACGGAACCTGAGCATTCCTTTCCAGTGTTGACATGGATCTTGGGGTGCCTCTGAGTCTCCCCAGGGGAGTCAGGCCTCGTCTCGAGTGGGGGCATGCACGTGCCCTTCCCTCTCGAGCTGCAGCAGTAGGGTCACGCTTCCTGTCACGTGGATCAAGGGATCTGTGGCTTTCCCTCGAGGCTTTCCCTCGAGGCTTTCCCACAAGGCTTTCCCACAGGGCTGTGCCAAGTGCCACCTTGGTGTGAGTCGATCCTCGGCGTGAAATACGAGCCGTTGAAGGGAAAACAGGTTCCTCTGGAATGGACAGAGACATCTGGGGGACTCTTGGAACGGTGGCAGGACCCTGGAGTTCCTCTCGCCGTCCCTGTTGAGAGGGCCTCCTCTTGAGATGCGACGGGAACGCCGGGAATTCTTTCCTGACGAAGCAGGAAAGGGATCAGTCACCTCGAGCTACGAGGCGAAAACGGGGCTCCTCTGGATGTGGGCGGGACCCTCGTGTTTCCTCTCGAGTGGAGACGGGTATGTCGGGGAACTTCTTGAGTTGCACCAAGGGTGGGAACGACCCTTTCGACGTTCCAGAGGTGAGGTGTGATTAGCCCCGAGAAGCCTCTGTGGAAATGGGCCTCATCTCGCCTGCAGGGGAGAACCTCCTGGATATTCTCGAGTTGCGGCAGGTCTTCTCGAGTTACGATGGGGAACTCAGGGACCCGCTCTGTTGGCCTCAGGAAGGGGCAGTCCCCATGCGAGTTCCTAGGGGCCATCTCAGGATTCCACTCCCGTCAATGACAGGGACCAAGACCTTGTGTGGAGTAGGGGCCGGAAACTTAGGATTCCTCTCCAGTGTTGACATGGATCTTGGGGTGCCTCTGAGTCTCCCCAGGGGAGTCAAGCCTCATCTCGAGTGGGGGCATGCACGTGCGCTTCCCTCCCGAGCTGCAGCAGATGGGTCACGCTTCCTGTCACGTGGATCAAGGTATCTGTGGCTTTCCATCGAGGCTTTCCCAAGAGGCTTTCCCACAGGGCTGTGCCAAGTGCCACCTTGGTGTGAGTCGATCCTCGGCGTGAAAGACGAGCCGGTGAAGGGAAAAGAGGTTCCTTTGCAATGGACAGAGACATCTGGGGGACTCTTGGAATGGTGGCACGACCCTGAAGTTCCTCTCGCTGTTCCTGTTGAGAGGGCCTCCTCTTGAGATGCGACGGGAACGCCGGGAATTCTTTCCCAACGAAGCAGGGAAAGGATCCGTCACCTCGAGGTACGAGGCGGAAACGGAGCTCCTCTGGATGTGGGAGAGACCCTCGTGTATCCTCTCGAGTGGAGACGGCTATGTCGGGGAACTTCTCGAATTGCACCAAGGGTGTGAAGGACCCTTTCGACGTTTTAGAGGTGAGGTGTGATTATCACTGAGAAGCCTCTCCGGAAATGGGCCTCATCTCGCCTGCAGGGGAGAACCTCCTGGATATTCTCGAGTTGCGGCAGGTCTTCTCGGGTTACGACGGGGACCTCAGGGACCCGCTCTGGTGGCCTCAGGAAGGGCCAGTCCCCATGCGCGTTGCTAGGGGCCATCTCGGGATTCCTCTCCCGTCGATGCCGCGGCCTAAGACATTGTGTGGAGACGGGGCCGGAACCTGAGGATTCCTCTCCAGTGTTGACATGGATCTTGGGGTGCCTCTCAGTCTCCCCAGGGGAGTCAGGCCTCGTCTCGAGTGGGGGCATGCACGTGCACTTCCCTCCCGAGCTGCAGCAGTAGGGTCACGCTTCCTGTCACGTGGATCAAGGGATCTGTGGCTTTCCATCCAGGCTTTCCCACGAGGCTTTCCCACAGGCCTGTGCCAAGTGCCACCTTGGTGTGAGTCGATCCTCGGCATGAAAGACGAGCCAGTGAAGGGAAAAGAGGTTCCTCTGGAATGGACAGAGACATCTGGGGGACTCTTAGAACGGTGGCACGACCCTGGAGTTCCTCTCGCCGTTCCTGTTGAGAGGGCCTCCTCTTGAGATGCGAAGGGAACGCCGGGAATTCTTTCCCGACGAAGCAGGGAAAGGATCCGTCACCTAGAGCTACGAGGTGGAAACGGGGCTCCTCTGGATGTGGGCGAGACCCTCGGGTATCCTCTCGAGTGGAGACGGGTATGTCGGGGAACTTCTTGAATTGCACCAAGGGTGTGAAGGACCCTTTCGACTTTCCAGAGGCGAGGTGTGATTAGCCCCGAGAAGCCTCTGCGGAAATGGGCCTCATCTCGCCTGCAGGGGAGAACCTCCTGGATATTCTCGAGATGCGGCAGGTCTTCTCAAGTTACGACGGGTACCTCAGGGACCCGCTCTGGTGGCCTCAGTAAGGGCCAGTCCCCATGCGAGTTGCTCGGGGCCAACTCGGGATACCTCTCCCGTCGATGCCGGGGCCTAAGACCTTGTGTGGAGTCGGGTCCGGAACCTGAGCATTCCTCTCCAGTGTTGACATGGATCTTGTGGTACCTCTGAATCTCCCCAGGGGAGTCAGGCTTCGTCTCCAGTGGGGGCATGCACGTGCGCTTTCCTCCCGAGGTGCAGCAGTAGGGTCACGCTTCCTGTCACGTGGATCAAGGGATCTGTGGCTTTCCCTTGAGCTTTTCCCTCGAGGCGTTCCCACGAGGCTTTCCCATAGGGCTATGCCAAGTGCCACCTTGGTGTGAGTCGATCCTCGGCGTGACAGACGAGCCGGTGAAGGCAAAAGAGCTTCCTCTGGAATGGACTGAGACATCTGGGGGACTCTTGGAATGGTGGCACGACCCTGGAGTTCCTCTCGCCGTTCCTGTTGAGAGGGCCTCCTCTTGAGATGCGACGGGAATGCCCTGAATTCTTTCCCGAAGAAGCAGGGAAAGGATCCCTCACCTCGAGCTATGAGGCGGAAACGGGGCTCCTCTGGATGTGGACGGAACACTCGTGTTTCCTCTCGAGTGGAGACGGGTATGTCGGGGAACTTCTTGAGTTGCACCAATGGTGTGAAGGACCCTTTCGACGTTCCAGACATGAGGTGTGATTAGCCCCGAGAAGCCTCTGCGGAAATGGGCCTCATCTCGCCTGTAGGGGAGAACCTCCTGGATGTTCTCGAGTTGCGGCAGGTCTTCTCGGGTTACGACGGGGACCTCAGGGACCCGCTCTGGTGGCCTCAGGAAGGGCCAGTCCCCATGCGCGTTGCTAGGGGCCATCTCGGGATTCCTCTCCCATGGATGCCGTGGCATAAGACCTTGTGTGGAGTCGGGGCCGGAACCTGAGCATTCCTCTCCAGTGTTGACATGGATCTTGGGGTGCCTCTGAGTCTCCACAGGGGAGTCAGGCCTCGTCTCGAGTGGGGGCATGCACGTGCCCTTCCCTGTCGAGCAGCAGCAGTAGGGTCACGCTTCCTGTTACGTGGATCAAGGGATCTGTGGCTTTCCCTCGAGGCTTTCCCTCCAGGCTTTCCCACAAGGCTTTCCCACAGGGCTGTGCCAAGTGCCACCTTGGTGTGTGTCGATCCTCGGCGTGAAAGACGAGCCGGTGAAGGGAAAAGAGGATCCTCTGGAATGGACAGAGGCATCTGGTTGACTCTTGGGAAGGTGGCACGACCCTGGAGTTCCTCTCGCCGTTCCTGTTGAGAGGGCCTCCTCTTGAGATGCGACGGGAACGCCAGGAATTCTTTCCCAACGAAGCAGGGAAAGGACCCCTCACCTCGAGCTACGAGGCGGAAACGGGGCTCCTATGGATGTGGGCGGGACCCTCGTGTTTCCTCTCGAGTGGAGACGGGTATGTCGGGGAACTTCTTGAGTTGCACCAAGTGTGTGAAGGACCCTTTCGACGTTCCAGAGATGAGGTGTGATTAGCCCCGAGAAGCCTCTGCGGAAATGGGCCTCATCTCGCCTGCAGGGGAGAACCTCCTGGATATTCTCGAGTTGCGGCAGGTCTTCTCGAGTTACGACGGGGACCTCAGGACCCGCTGTGGTGGCCTCAGGAAGGGCCAGTCCCCATGCGAGTTGCTAGGGGCCATCTCGGGATTCCTCTCCCGTCGATGCCGGGGCCTAAGACCTTGTGTGGAGTCGGGGCCGGAACCTGAGCATTCCTCTCCAGTGTTGACATGGATTTTGGGGTGCCTCTGAGTCTCCGCAGGGGAGTCAGGCCTCGTCTCGAGTGGGGGCATGCACGTGCGCTTTCCTCTCCAGATACAGCAGTAGCGTCACGCTTCCTGTCTCGTGGATCAAGGGATCTGTGGCTTTCCCTCGAGGCTTTCCCTCGAGGCTTTCCCACGAGGCTTTCCCACAGGGCTGTGCCAAGTGCCACCTTGGTATGAGTCGATCCTCGGCGTGAAAGACGAGACGGTGAAGGGAAAAGAGGTTCCTCTGGAATGGACAGAGACATCTGGGGGACTATTGGAATGGTGGCACTATCCTCGAGTTCCTCTCGCCGTTCCTGTTGAGAGGGCCTCCACTTGAGATGCGACGGGAACGCCGGGAATTCTTTCCCGACGAAGAAGGGAAAGGATCCCTCACCTCGAGCTACGAGGCGGAAACGGGGCTCCTCTGGATGTGGGCGGGACCCTCGTGTTTCCTCTCGAGTGGAGAAGGTTGTGTCGGGGATCTTCTTGAGTTGCACCAAGGGTGTGAAGGACCCTTTCGACGTTCCAGAGGTGAGGTGTGATTAGCCCCGAGATGCCTCTGCGGAAATGGGCCTCATCTCGCCTGGAGGGGAGAACCTCCTGGATGTTCTCGAGTTGCGGCAGGTCTTCTCGAGTTACGACGGGGACCTCAGGGACCCGCTCTGGTGGCCTCAGGAAGGGCCAGTCCCCATGCGAGTTGCTAGGGACCGTCTCGGGATACCTCCCCAGTCGATGCCGGGGCCTTAGGCCGTGTGTGGAGTCGGGGCCCAAACCTATGCATTCCTCTCCAATGTTGACATGGATCTTGGGGTGCCTCTGAGTCTCCCCAGGGGAGTCAGGCTTCGTCTCGAGTAGGGGCATGCACGTGCGCTTTCCTCCCGAGCTGCAGCAGTAGGGTCACGCTTCCTGTCACGTGGATCAAGGGATCTGTGGCTTTCCCTTGAGCTTTTCCCTCGAGGCGTTCCCACGAGGCTTTCCCATAGGGCTATGCCAAGTGCCACCTTGGTGTGAGTCGATCCTCGGCTTGACAGACGTGCCGGTGAAGGGAAAAGAGGTTCCTCTGGAATGGACTGAGACATCTGGGGGACTCTTGGAATGGTGGCACGACCCTGGAGTTCCTCTCGCCGTTCCTGTTGAGAGGGCCTCCTCTTGAGATGCGACGGGAATGCCCTGAATTCTTTCCCGAAGAAGCAGGGAAAGGATCCCTCACCTCGAGCTATGAGGCGGAAACGGGGCTCCTCTGGATGTGGACGGGACACTCGTGTTTCCTCTCGAGTGGAGACGGGTATGTCGGGGAACTTCTTGAGTTGCACCAATGGTGTGAAGGACCCTTTCGACGTTCCAGACATGAGGTGTGATTAGACCCGAGAAGCCTCTGCGGAAATGGGCCTCATCTCGCCTGTAGGGGAGAACCTCCTGGATGTTCTCGAGTTGCGGCAGGTCTTCTCGGGTTACGACGGGGACCTCAGGGACCCGCTCTGGTGGCCTCAGGAAGGGCCAGTCCCCATGCGCGTTGCTAGGGGCCATCTCGGGATTCCTCTCCCATGGATGCCGTGGCATAAGACCTTGTGTGGAGTCGGGGCCGGAACCTGATGCTTCCTCTCCAGTGTTGACATGGATCTTGGGGTGCCTCTGAGTCTCCGCAGGGGAGTCAGGCCTCGTCTCGAGTGGGGGCATGCACGTGCCCTTCCCTGTCGAGCTGCAGCAGTAGGGTCACGCTTCCTGTTACGTGGATCAAGGGATCTGTGGCTTTCCCTCGAGGCTTTCCCTCCAGGCTTTGCCACAAGGCTTTCCCACAGGGCTGTGCCAAGTGCCACCTTGGTGTGTGTCGATCCTCGGCGTGAAAGACGAGCCGGTGAAGGGAAAAGAGGATCCTCTGGAATGGACAGAGGCATCTGGTTGACTCTTGGGAAGGTGGCACGACCCTGGAGTTCCTCTCGCCGTTCCTGTTGAGAGGGCCTCCTCTTGAGATGCGACGGGAACGCCAGGAATTCTTTCCCAACGAAGCAGGGAAAGGACCCCTCACCTCGAGCTACGAGGCGGAAACGGGGCTCCTCTGGATGTGGGCGGGACCCTCGTGTTTCCTCTCGAGTGGAGACGGGTATGTCGGGGAACTTCTTGAGTTGCACCAAGGGTGTGAAGGAGCCTTTCGACGTTCCAGAGATGAGGTGTGATTAGCCCCGAGAAGCCTCTGCGGAAATGGGCCTCATCTCGCCTGCAGGGGAGAACCTCCTGGATATTCTCGAGTTGCGGCAGGTCTTCTCGAGTTACGACGGGGACCTCAGGACCCGCTGTGGTGGCCTCAGGAAGGGCCAGTCCCCATGCGAGTTGCTAGGGGCCATCTCGGGATTCCTCTCCCGTCGATGCCGGGGCCTAAGACCTTGTGTGGAGTCGGGGCCGGAACCTGAGCATTCCTCTCCAGTGTTGACATGGATTTTGGGGTGCCTCTGAGTCTCCGCAGGGGAGTCAGGCCTCGTCTCGAGTGGGGGCATGCACGTGCGCTTTCCTCTCCAGATACAGCAGTAGCGTCACGCTTCCTGTCTCGTGGATCAAGGGATCTGTGGCTTTCCCTCGAGGCTTTCCCTCGAGGCTTTCCCACTAGGCTTTCCCACAGGGCTGTGCCAAGTGCCACCTTGGTATGAGTCGATCCTTGGCGTGAAAGACGAGACGGTGAAGGGAAAAGAGGTTCCTCTGGAATGGACAGAGACATCTGGGGGACTATTGGAATGGTGGCACTATCCTGGAGTTCCTCTCGCCGTTCCTGTTGAGAGGGCCTCCACTTGAGATGCGACGGGAACGCTGGGAATTCTTTCACGACGAAGAAGGGAAAGGATCCCTCACCTCGAGCTACGAGGCGGAAACGGGGCTCCTCTGGATGTGGGCGGGACCCTCGTGTTTCCTCTCGAGTGGAGAAGGTTGTGTCGGGGATCTTCTTGAGTTGCACCAAGGGTGTGAAGGACCCTTTCGACGTTCCAGAGGTGAGGTGTGATTAGCCCCGAGATGCCTCTGCGGAAATGGGCCTCATCTCGCCTGGAGGGGAGAACCTCCTGGATGTTCTCGAGTTGCGGCAGGTCTTCTCGAGTTACGACGGGGACCTCAGGGACCCGCTCTGGTGGCCTCAGGAAGGGCCAGTCCCCATGCGAGTTGCTAGGGACCGTCTCGGGATACCTCCCCAGTCGATGCCGGGGCCTTAGGCCGTGTGTGGAGTCGGGGCCCAAACCTGTGCATTCCTCTCCAATGTTGACATGGATCTTGGGGTGCCTCTGAGTCTCCCCAGGGGAGTCAGGCTTCGTCTCGAGTAGGGGCATGCACGTGCGCTTTCCTCCCGAGCTGCAGCAGTAGGGTCACGCTTCCTGTCACGTGGATCAAGGGATCTGTGGCTTTCCCTTGAGGTTTTCCCTTGAGGCTTTCCCACGAGGCTTTTCCACAGGGCTATGCCAAGTGCCACCTTTGTGTGAGTCGATCCTCGGCGTTAAAGAGGAGCCGGTGAAGGGAAAAGAGGTTCCTCTGGAATGGACTGAGACATCTGTGGGACTCTTGGAATGGTGGCACGACCCTGAAGCTCCTCTCGCCGTTCCTGTTGAGAGGGCCTCCTCTTGAGAAGCGACGGGAACGCAGGGAATTCATTCCCGACGAAGCAGTGAAAGGATCCCTCAACTCGAGCTACGAGGCGGAAACGAGGCACCTCTGGATGTGGGCGGGACCGTCGTGTTTCCTCTCGAGTGGAGACGGGTGTGTCGGGGAACTTCTTGAGTTGCACCAAGGGTGTGAAGGACCCTTTCGACTTTCCAAAGGTGAGGTGTGATTAGCCCCGAGAAGCCTCTGAGGATATGGGCCTCCTCTCGCCTGGAGGGGAGAACCTCCTGGATGTCCTCGAGTTGCGGCAGGTCTTCTCGAGTTAGGACGGGTCCTCAGGGACCCGCTCTGGTGGCCTCAGGAAGGGCCAGTCCCCATGCGAGTTGCTAGGGGCCATCTCGGGATTCCTCTCCCGTCGATGCCAGGGCCTAAGACCTTGTGTGGAGTCGGGGCCGGAACCTGAGCATTCCTCTCCAGTGTTGACATGGATTTTGGGGTGCCTCTGAGTCTCCGCAGGGGAGTCAGGCCTCGTCTCGAGTGGGGGCATGCACGTGCGCTTTCCTCAGCAGCTGCAGCAGTAGGGTCACGCTTCCTGTCACGTGGATCAAGGGATCTGTGGCTTTCCCTCGAGGCTTTCCCTCGAGGCTTTCCCACGAGGCTTTCCCACAAGGCTGTGCCAAGTGCCACCTTGGTGTGAGTCGATCCTCGGCGTGAAAGACGAGTCGGTGAAGGGAAAAGGGGTTCCTCTGGATTGGACTGAGACATCTGGGGGACTCTTGGAATGGTGGCACGACCCTGGAGTTCCTCTCGCCGTTCCTGTTGAGAGGGCTTCCTCTTGAGATGCGACCGGAACGCCGGGAATTCTTTCCCAAAGAAGCAGGGAAAGGATCCTTCACCTCGAGCTACGAGGCGGAAACGGGGCTCCTCTGGATGTTGGCGGGACCCTCGTGTTTCCTCTCGAGTGGAGACGGGTATGTCGGGGAACTTCTTGAATTGCACCAAGGGTGGGAAGGACCCTTTCGACTTTCCAGAGGTGAGGTGTGATTAGCCCCGAGAAGCCTCTGCGGAAATGGGCCTCATCTCGCCTGCAGGGGAGAACCTAATGGATATACTCGAGTTGCCGCAGGTCTTCTCGTGTTACGACGGGGACCTCAGGGACCCGCTCTGGTGGCCTCAGGAAGGGCCAGTCCCCATGTGAGTTGCTAGGGGCCATCTCGGGATTCCTCTCCCGTCGATGCCGGGGCCTAAGGCCATGTGTGGAGTCGGGGCCCAAACCTGAGCATTCCTCTCCAGTGTTGACATGGATCTTGGGGTGCCTCTGAGTCTCCCCAGGGGAGTCAGGCTTCGTCTCGTGTGGGGGCATGCACGTGCGCTTTCCTCCCGAGCTGCAGCAGTAGGGTCACGCTTCCTGTCACGTGGATCAAGGGATCTGTGGCTTTCCCTCCAGGCTTTCCCTCGAGGCTTTCCCACGAGGCTTTCCCACAGGGCTGTGCCACGTGCCACCTTGGTGTGAGTCGATCCTCGGCGTGAAAGACGAGCCGGTGAAGGGAAAAGAAGTTCCTCTGGAATGGACTGAGACATCTGGGGGACTCTTGGAATGGTGGCACGACCCTGGAGTTCCTTTCGCCGTTCCTGTTGAGAGGGCCTCCTCTTGAGATGCGACAGGAACGCCGGGAACTCTTTCCCGACGAAGCAGGGAAAGGATCCCTCATCTCGAGCTACGAGGCTTATACGGGGCTCCTCTGGATGTGGGCGGGACCCACGTGTTTCCTCTAGAGTGGAGACTGGTATGTCTGGGAACTTCTTGATTTGCAGCAAGGGTATGAAGGACCCTTTCGAAGTTCCAGATGTGAGGTGTGATCAACCTGGAGACGCCTCAGCGGAAATGGGCCTCATCTCGCCTGGAGGGGAGAACCTCCTGGATTTTCTCGAGTTGCGGCAGGTCTTCTCGAGTTACGACGGGGACCTCGGGGACCCGCTCTGGTGGCCTCAGGAAAGGCCAGTCCCCATGCGAGTTGCTAGGGGCCATCTCGGGATTCCTCTCCCGTCCATGCCGGGGCCTAAGACCTTGTGTGGAGTCGGGGCCGGAACCTGAGGGTTCCTCTCCAGTGTTGACATGGATCTTGGGGTGCTTCTGAGACTCCCCAGGGGAGTCAGGCCTCGTCTCGAGTGGGGGCATGCACGTGGGCTTTCCTCCCGAGCTGCAGCACTAGTGTCATGCTTACTGTCACGTGGATCAAGGGATCTGTGGCTTTACCTCGAGGCTTTCGCTCCAGGCTTTCACACGAGGCTTTCCCACAGGGCTGTGCCACGTGCCACCTTGGTGTGAGTCGATCCTCGGCGTGATAGACGATCCGGTGAAGGGAAATGAGGTTCCCCTGGAATGGACTGAGACATCTGGGGATCTCTTGGAATGCTGGCACGACCCTGGAGTTCCTCTTGCCGTTCCTGTTGAGAGGGCCTCCTCTTGAGATGCGACAGGAACGCCGGGAACTCTTTCCCGACGAAGCAGGGAAAGGATCCCTCATCTCGACCTACGAGGCTTAAACGGGGCTCCTCTGGATGTGGGCGGGACCCACGTGTTTCCTCTAGAGTGGAGACTGCTATGTCTGGGAACTTCTTGATTTGCAGCAAGGGTATGAAGGACCCTTTCGGAGTTTCAGAGGTTAGGTGTGATCAGCTTCCAGATGCCTTCGCGGAAATGGGCCCCATCTCGCCTGGAGGGGAGAACCTCCTGGATATTCTCGAGTTGCGGCAGGTCTTCTCGTGTTACGACGGGGACGTCAGGGACCCGCTCTGGTGGCCTCAGGAAAGGTCAGTCCCCATGCGAGTTGCTAGGGGACCGCTCGGGATTCCTCTCCCGTCCATGCCGGGGCCTCAGTCCTTGTGTGGAGTCGGGGCCGGAACCTGAGGAATCCTCTCCAGTGTTGCCATGGATCTTGGGGTGCTTCTGAGTCTCCCCAGGGCAGTCAGGCCTCGTCTCGAGTGGGGGCATGCACGTGCGCTTTCCTCCCAAGCTGCAGCAGTAGTGTCACGCTTCCTGTCACGTGGTTCAAGGGATCTGTGGCTTTCCCTCGAGGCTTTCCCTCGAGGCTTTCCCACGAGGCTTTCCCACAGGGCTGTGCCACGTGCCTCCTTGGTGTGAGTCGATCCTCGGCGTGAAAGACGAGCCGGTGAAGGGAAAAGAGGATCCTCTGGAATGGACTGAGACATCTGGGGGACTCTTGGAATGGTGGCACGACCCTGGAGTTCCTCTCGCCGTTCCTGTTGAGAGGGCCTACTCTTGAGATGCGACTGGAAGGCCTGAAACTCTTTCCCGAGCAAGCAGGGATAGGATCCCTCATCTCGAGCTACGAGGCGGAAACGGAGCTTCTCTGGATGTGGGCGGGACCCTCGTGATTCCTCTCGAGTGGAGACGGGTATGTCGGGGATCTTCTTGATTTGCACCCAGGGTGTGAAGGACCCTTTCGAAGTTCCAGAGGTGAGGTGTGATCAGCCTCGAGACGACTCAGCGGAAATGGGCCTCATCTCCCCTGGAGGGGAGAACCTCCTGGATTTTCTCGAGTTGGGGCAGGTCTTCTCGAGTTACGACGGGGACCTCGGGGACCCGCTCCGGTGGCCTCAGGAAAGGCCAGTCCCCGTGCGAGTTTCTAGGGGACCTCTCGGGTTTCCTCTCCTGTCCATGCTGGGGCCTCAGTCCTTGTGTGGAGTCGGGGCCGGAACCTGAGGATTCTCTCCAGTGCTGCCATGGATCTTGGGGTGCTTCTGAGTCTCCCCAGGGGAGTCAGGCCTCGTCTCGAGTTGGGGCATGTACGTGTGCTTTCCTCCCGAGCTGCAGCAGTAGTGTCACGCTTCCTGTCACGTGGATCAAGGGATCTGTGGCTTTCCCTCGAGGCTGTCCCTCGAGGCTTTCCCACGGGGCTTTTCCACGGGGCTGTGCTCGTGTCACCTTGGTGTGAATGGATCCTCGGCGTGAAAAACGAGCCGGTGAATGGAAAAGAGGTTCCTCTGGAATGGACTGAGACATCTGGGGGACTCTTGGAATGGTGGCACGACCCTGGAGTTCCTCTCGCCGTTCCTGTTGAGAGGGCCTCCTCTTGAGATGCGACGGGAACCCTGGGAACTCGTTCCCGACGAAGCAGGGAAAGGATCCCTCATCTCGAGCTACGAGGCGGAAACGGCGCTCCTCTGGATGTGGGTGAGACCCTCGTGTTTCCTCTCGAGTGGAGACGAGAATGTCGGGGAACTTCTTGATTTGCATCAAGGGTGTGAAGGACCCTTTCGAAGTTCCAGAGGTGAGGTGTGATCAGCCTCGAGACCCCTCAGCGGAAATGGGCCTCATCTCGCCTGGAGGGGAGAACCTCCTGGATTTTCTCGAGTTGCGGCAGGTCTTCTCGAGTTACGACGGGGACCTCGGGGACCCGCTCTGGTGGCCTCAGGAAAGGCCAGTCCCCATGCGAGTTGCTAGGGGCCATCTCGGGATTCCTCTCCCGTCCATGCCGGGGCCTAAGACCTTGTGTGGAGTCGGGGCCGGAACCTGAGGGTTCCTCTCCAGTGTTGCCATGGAACTTGGGGTGCTTCTGAGACTCCCCAGGGGAGTCAGGGCTCGTCTCGAGTGGGGGCATGCACGTGCGCTTTCCTCCCGAGCTGCAGCACTAGTGTCACGCTTCCTGTCACGTGGATCAAGGGATCTGTGGCTTTCCCTCGAGGCTTTCCCACGAGGCTTTCCCACAGGGCTGTGCCACGTGCCACCTTGGTGTGAATCGATCCTCGGCGTGATAGACGATCCGGTGAAGGGAAATGAGGTTCCTCTGGAATGGACTTAGACATCTGGGGGACTCTTGGAATGCTGGCACGACCCTGGAGTTCCTCTTGCCGTTCCTGTTGAGAGGGCCTCCTCTTGAGATGCGACAGGAACGCCGGGAACTCTTTCCCGACGAAGCAGGGAAAGGATCCCTCATCTCGAGCTACGAGGCTTAAACGGGGCTCCTCTGGATGTGGGCGGGACCCACGTGTTTCCTCTAGAGTGGAGACTGGTATGTCTGGGAACTTCTTGATTTGCAGCAAGGGTATGAAGGACCCTTTCGGAGTTTCAGAGGTGAGGTGTGATCAGCTTCAAGATGCCTCCGCGGAAAGGGGCCCCATCTCGCCTGGAGGGGAGAACCTCCTGGATTTTCTCGAGTTGCGGCAGGTCTCCTCAAGTTACGACAGGGACCTCAGGGACCCGCTCTGTTGGCCTCAGGAAAGGCCAGTCCCCATGCGAGTTCCTAGGGGACCTCTCGGCATTCCTCTCCCGTCCATGCCGGGGCCTCAGTCCTTGTGTGGAGTCGAGGCCGGAACCTGAGGATTCCTCTCCAGTGCTGCCTTGGATCTTGAGGTGCTTCTGAGTCTCCCCAGGGGAATCAGGCCTCGTCTCGAGTGGGGGCATGCATGTGCGCTTTCCTCCCGAGCTGCAGCAGTAGTGTCACCCTTCCTGTCACGTGGATCAAGGGATCTGTGGCTTTGCCTCGAGGCTGTCCCTCGAGGCTTTCCCACGAGGCTTTCCCCCAGGGCTCTGCCACGTGCCACGTTGGTGTGAGTCGATCCTTGGCGTGAAAGACGAGCCGGTGAAGGGAAAAGAGGTTCCTCTGGTATGGACTGACACATCTGGGGGACTCTTGGAATGGTGGCACGACCCTGGAGTTCCTCTCACCGTTCCTGTTGACAGGGCAGCCTCTTGAGATGCGATGGAAACGCCGGGAACTCTTTCCGGACGAAGCAGGGAAAGGATCCCTCATGTCGAGCTACGAGGCGGAAACGGGGCTCCTCTGGATGTGGGCGGGACCCTCGTGTTTCCTCTCGAGTGGAGACGGGTATGTCGGGGAACTTCTTGATTTACACCAAGGGTGTGAAGGACCCGTTCGATGTTCCAGAGGTGAGGTGTGATCAGCCTCGAGACACCTCAGCGGAAATGGGCCTCATCTCGCCTGGAGGGGAGAACCTCTTGGATTTTCTCGAGTTGCGACAGGTATTCTCGAGTTACAACGGGGACCTCAGGGACCCGCTCTGGTGGCCTCAGGAAAGGCCAGTCCCCATGCGAGTTGCTAGGCGACCTCTCGGGATTCCTCTCCCATCCATGCCGGGGCCTCAGTCCTTGTGTGGATTCGGGGCCGGAACCTGAGGATTCCTCTCCAGTGTTGCCATGGATCTTGGGGTCCTTCTAAGTCTCCCCAGGGGAGTCAGGCCTCGACTCGAGTGGGGGCATGCACGTGCGGTTTCCTCCCGAGCTTCAGCAGTAGTGTCACGCTTTCTGTCACCTGGATCAAGGAATCTGTGGCTTTCCCTCGAGGCTTTCCCTCGAGGCTTTCCCACGAGGCTTTCCCACAGGGCTGTGCCACGTGCCACCTTGCTGTGAGTCGATCCTCGGCGTGAAAGTCGAGCCGGTGTAGTGAAAAGAGATTCCTCTGGTATGGAATGAGACATCTGGGGGACTCTGTGGAATGGTGGCACGACCCTGGAGTTCCTCTCGCCGTTCCTGTTGAGAGGGCCTCCTCTTGAGATGCGACGGGAACGCCGGGAACTCTTTCCCGACGAAGCAGGGTAAGGATCCCTCATCTCTAGCTACGAGGCAGAAACGGAGCTCCTTTGGATGTGGGCGGGACCCTCGTGTTTCCTCTCGAGTGGAGACGGGTATGTCGGGGAACTTCTTGATTTGCACCAAGGGTGTGAAGGACCCTTTCGAAGTTCCAGAGGTGAGGTATGATCAGCCTCGAGACGCCTCAGCGGAAATGGGCCTCATCTCGCCTGGAGGGGAGAACCTCCTGGATTTTCTCGAGTTGCCGCAGGTCTTCTCCAGTTACGACAGGGACCTCAGGGAGCCGCTCTGGTGGCCTCAAGGAAAGGCCTGTCCCCATGCGAGTTGCAAGGGGACCTCTCGGGATTCCTCTCCCTTCCATGCCGGGGCCTCAGTCCTTGTGTGGAGACGGGGCCGGAACCTGAGGTTACCTCTCCAGTGTTGCCATGGATCTTGGGGTGCTTCTGAGTCTCCCCAGGGGAGTCAGGCCTCGTCTCGAGTGGGGGCATGCACGTGCGCTTTCCTCCCGAGCTGCAGCAGTAGTGTCACGCTTCCTGTCACGTGGATCAAGGGATCTGCGGCTTTCCGTCGAGGCTTTCCCACGAGGCTTTCCCACAGGGCTGTGCCACGTGCCACCTTGGTGTGAGTCGATCCTCGGCGTGAAAGACGAGCCGGTGAAGGGAAAAGAGTTTCCTCTGGAATGGACTGAGACATCTGGGGGACTCTTGGAATGGTGGCACGACCCTGGATTTCCTCTCGCCGTTCCTGTTGAGAGGGCCTCCTCTTGAGATGCGACGGGAACGCCGGGAACTCTTTCCCGACGAAGCAGGGAAAGGATCCCTCATCTCGAGCTACGAGGCGGAAACGGGGCTCCTCTGGATGTGGGCGGGACCCTCGTGTTTCCTCTCGAGTGGAGACGGGTATGTCGGGGAACTTCTTGGTTTGCACCAAGGGTGTGAAGGACCCTTTCGAAGTTCCAGAGGTGAGGTGTGATAAGCCTCGAGATGCCTCAGCGGAAATGGGCCTCATCTCGCCTGGAGGGGAGAACCTCCTGGATTTTCTCGAGATGCGGCAGGTCTTCTCGAGTTACGACGGGGACCTCAGGGACCCGCTCTGTTGGCCTCTGGAAAGGCCTGTCCCCATGCGAGTTGCTAGGGTCCATCTCGGGATTCCTCTCCCGTGCATGCCGGGGCCTCAGTCCTTGTGTGGAGTCGGGGCCGGAAACTGAGCATTCCTCTCCAGTGTTGACATGGATCTTGGGGTGCTTCTGAGTCTCCCCAGGGGAGTCAGGCCTCGTCTCGAGTGGGGGCATGCACGTGCGCTTTCCTCCCGAGCTGCAGCAGTAGTGTCACGCTTCCTGTCACGTGGATCAAGGAATCTGTGGCTTTCCCTCGAGGCTTTCCCTCGAGGCTTTCCCACGAGGCTTTCCCACAGGGCTGTGCCACGTGCCACCTTGCTGTGAGTCGATCCTCGGCGTGAAACTCGAGCCGGTGTAGGGAAAAGAGATTCCTCTGGAATGGACTGAGACATCTGGGGGACTCTGTGGAATGGTGGCACGACCCTGGAGTTCCTCTCGCCGTTCCTGTTGAGAGGGCCTCCTCTTGAGATGCGACGGGAACGCCGGGAACTCTTTCCCGACCAAGCAGGGTAAGGATCCCTCATCTCTAGCTACGAGGCAGAAACGGAGCTCCTTTGGATGTGGGCGGGACCCTCGTGTTTCCTCTCGAGTGGAGACGGGTATGTCGGGGAACTTCTTGTTTTGCACCAAGGGTGTGAAGGACCCTTTCGAAGTTCGAGAGGTGAGGTGTGATCAGCCTCGATACGCCTCAGTGGAAATGGGCCTCATCTCGCCTGGAGGGGAGAACCTCCTGGATTTTCTCGAGTTGCGGCAGGTCTTCTCCAGTTACGACGGGGACCTCAGGGACCCGCTCTGGTGGCCTCAGGATAGGCCAGTCCCCATGCGAGTTGCTAGGGGACCTCTCGGGATTCCTCTCCCGTCCATGCCGGGGCCTCAGTCCTTGTGTGGAGTCGGGGCCGGAACCTGAGGATTCCTCTCCAGTGCTGCCTTGGATCTTGAGGTACTTCTGAGTCTCCTCAGCGGAGTCAGGCCTCGTCTCGAGTGGGGGCATGCACGTGCGCTTTCCTCCCGAGCTGCAGCAGTAGTGTCACGCTTCCGGTCACGTGGATCAAGGGATCTGTGGCTTTGCCTCGAGGCTGTCCCTCGAGGCTTTCCCACGAGGCTTTCCCACAGGGCTGTGCCACGTGCCACCTTGGTGTGAGTCGATCCTCGGCGTGAAAGACGAGCCGGTGTAGGGAAAAGAGGTTCCTCTGGTATGGACTGACACATCTGGGGGACTCTTGGAATGGTGGCACGACCCTCGAGTTCCTCTCTCCGTTCCTGTAGAGAGGGCCTCCTCTTGAGATGCGACGGGAACGCCGGGAACTCTTTCCCGACGAAGCAGGGAAAGGATCCCTCATCTCGAGCTACGAGGCGGAAATGGGGCTCCTCTGGATGTGGGTGAGACCTTCGTGTTTCCTCTCGAGTGGAGACGGGAAAGTCGGGGAACTTCTTGATTTGCACCAAGGGTGTGAAGGACCCTTTCGAAGTTCCAGAGGTGAGGTGTGATCAGCCTCGAGACCCCTCAGCGGAAATGGGCCTCATCTCGCCTGGAGGGGAGAACCTCCTGGATTTTCTCGAGTTGCGGCAGGTCTTCTCGAGTTACGACGGGGACCTCGGGGACCCGCTCTGGTGGCCTCAGGAAAGGCCCGTCCCCATGCGAGTTGCTAGGGGCCATCTCGGGATTCCTCTCCCGTCCATGCCGGGGCCTAAGACCTTGTGTGGAGTCGGGGCCGGAACCTGAGGGTTCCTCTCCAGTGTTGCCATGGATCTTGGGGTGCTTCTGAGACTCCCCAGGGGAGTCAGGGCTCGTCTCGAGTGGGGGCATGCACGTGCGCTTTCCTCCCGAGCTGCAGCACTAGTGTCACACTTCCTGTCACGTGGATCAAGGGATCTGTGGCTTTCCCTCGAGGCTGTCCCTCGAGGCTTTCCCACGAGGCTTTCCCACAGGGCTGTGCCACGTGCCACCTTGGTGTGAATCGATCCTCGGCGTGATAGACGATCCGGTGAAGGGAAATGAGGTTCCTCTGGAATGGACTGAGACATCTGGGGGACTCTTGGAATGCTGGCACGACCCTGGAGTTCCTCTTGCCGTTCCTGTTGAGAGGGCCTCCTCTTGAGATGCGACAGGAACGCCGGGAACTCTTTCCCGACAAAGCAGGGAAAGGATCCCTCATCTCGAGCTACGAGGCTTAAACGGGGCTCCTCTGGATGTGGGCGGGACCCACGTGTTTCCTCTAGAGTGGAGACTGGTATGTCTGGGAACTTCTTGATTTGCAGCAAGGGTATGAAGGACCCTTTCGGAGTTTCAGAGGTTAGGTGTGATCAGCTTCAAGATGCCTCCGCGGAAATGGGCCCCATCTCGCCTGGAGGGGAGATCCTCCTGGATTTTCTCGAGTTGCGGCAGGTCTTCTCAAGTTACGACAGGGACCTAAGGGACCCGCTCTGTTGGCCTCAGGAAAGGCCAGTCCCCATGCGAGTTGCTAGGGGACCTCTCGGGATTCCTCTCCCGTCCATGCCGGGGCCGCAGTCCTTGTGTGGAGTCGAGGCCGGAACCTGAGGATTCCTCTCCAGTGCTGCCTTGGATCTTGAGGTGCTTCTGAGTCTCCCCAGGGGAATCAGGCCTCGTCTCGAGTGGGGGCATGCATGTGCGCTCTCCTCCCGAGCTGCAGCAGTAGTGTCACCCTTCCTGTCACGTGGATCAAGGGATCTGTGGCTTTGCCTCGAGGCTGTCCCTCGAGGGTTTCCCACGAGGCTTTCCCCCAGGGCTCTGCCACGTGCCACGTTGGTGTGAGTCGATCCTTGGCGTGAAAGACGAGCCGGTGTAGGGAAAAGAGGTTCCTCTGGTATGGACTGACACATCTGGGGGACTCTTGGAATGGTGGCATGACCCTGGAGTTCCTCTCACCGTTCCTGTTGACAGGGCAGCCTCTTGAGATGCGACGGGAACGCCGAGAACTCTTTCCGGACGAAGCAGGGAAAGGATCCCTCATCTCGAGCTACGAGGGGGAAACGGGGCTCCTCTGGATGTGGGCGGGACCCTCGTGTTTCCTCTCGAGTGGAGACGGGTATGTCGGGGAACTTCTTGATTTGCACCAAGGGTGTGAAGGACCCTTTCGAAGTTCCAGAGGTGAGGTGTGATCAGCCTCGAGACACCTCAGCGGAAATGGGCCTCATCTCGCCTGGAGGGGAGAACCTCTTGGATTTTCTCGAGTTGCGACAGGTATTCTCGAGTTACAACGGGGACCTCAGGGACCCGCTCTGGTGGCCTCAGGAAAGGCCAGTCCCCATGCGAGTTGCTAGGCGACCTCTCGGGATTCCTCTCCCATCCATGCTGGGGCCTCAGTCCTTGTGTGGATTCGGGGCCGGAACCTGAGGATTCCTCTCCAGTGTTGCCATGGATCTTGGGGTCCTTCTAAGTCTCCCCAGGGGAGTCAGGCCTCGACTCGAGTGGGGGCATGCACGTGCGGTTTCCTCCCGAGCTTCAGCAGTAGTGTCACGCTTTCTGTCACCTGGATCAAGGAATCTGTGGCTTTCCCTCTAGGCTTTCCCTCGAGGCTTTCCCACGAGGCTTTCCCACAGGGCTGTGCCACGTGACACCTTGCTGTGAGTCGATCCTCGGCATGAAAGTCGAGCCGGTGTAGTGAAAAGAGATTCCTCTGGTATGGAATGAGACATCTGGGGGACTCTGTGGAATGGTGGCACGACCCTGGAGTTCCTCTCGCCGTTCCTGTTGAGAGGGCCTCCTCTTGAGATGCGACGGGAACGCCGGGAACTCTTTCCCGAAGAAGCAGGGTAAGGATCCCTCATCTCTAGCTACGAGGCAGAAACGGAGCTCCTTTGGATGTGGGCGGGACCCTCGTGTTTCCTCTCGAGTGGAGACGGGTATGTCGGGGAACTTCTTGTTTTGCACCAAGGGTGTGAAGGACCCTTTCGAAGTTCCAGAGGTGAGGTGTGATCAGCCTCGAGACGCCTCAGTGGAAATGGGCCTCATCTCGCCTGGAGGGGAGAACCTCCTGGATTTTCTCGAGTTGCGGCAGGTCTTCTCCAGTTACGACGGGGACCTCAGGGACCCGCTCTGGTGGCCTCAGGATAGGCCAGTCCCCATGCGAGTTGCTAGGGGACCTCTCGGGATTCCTCTCCCGTCCATGCCGGGGCCTCAGTCCTTGTGTGGAGTCGGGGCCGGAACCTGAGGATTCCTCTCCAGTGCTGCCTTGGATCTTGAGGTACTTCTGAGTCTCCTCAGCGGAGTCAGGCCTCGTCTCGAGTGGGGGCATGCACGTGCGCTTTCCTCCCGAGCTGCAGCAGTAGTGTCACGCTTCCGGTCACGTGGATCAAGGGATCTGTGGCTTTGCCTCAAGGCTGTCCCTCGAGGCTTTCCCACGAGGCTTTCCCCCAGGGCTGTGCCACGTGCCACCTTGGTGTGAGTCGATCCTCGGCGTGAAAGACGAGCCGGTGTAGGGAAAAGAGGTTCCTCTGGTATGGACTGACACATCTGGGGGACTCTTGGAATGGTGGCACGACCGTCGAGTTCCTCTCGCCGTTCCTGTAGAGAGGGCCTCCTCTTGAGATGCGACGGGAACGCCGGGAACTCTTTCCCGACGAAGCAGGGAAAGGATCCCTCATCTCGAGCTACGAGGCGGAAATGGGGCTCCTCTGGATGTCGGTGAGACCTTCGTGTTTCCTCTCGAGTGGAGACGGGAAAGTCGGGGAACTTCTTGATTTGCACCAAGGGTGTGAAGGACCCTTTCGAAGTTCCAGAGGTGAGGTGTGATCAGCCTCGAGACCCCTCAGCGGAAATGGGCCTCATCTCGCCTGGAGGGGAGAACCTCCTGGATTTTCTCGAGTTGCGGCAGGTCTTCTCGAGTTACGACGGGGACCTCGGGGACCCGCTCTGGTGGCCTCAGGAAAGGCCCGTCCCCATGCGAGTTGCTAGGGGCCATCTCGGGATTACTCTCCCGTCCATGCCGGGGCCTAAGACCTTGTGTGGAGTCGGGGCCGGAACCTGAGGGTTCCTCTCCAGTGTTGCCATGGATCTTGGGGTGCTTCTGAGACTCCCCAGGGGAGTCAGGGCTCGTCTCGAGTGGGGGCATGCACGTGCGCTTTCCTCCCGAGCTGCAGCACTAGTGTCACGCTTCCTGTCACGTGGATCAAGGGATCTGTGGCTTTCCCTCGAGGCTGTCCCTCGAGGCTTTCCCACGAGGCTTTCCCACAGGGCTGTGCCACGTGCCACCTTGGTGTGAATCGATCCTCGGCGTGATAGACGATCCGGTGAAGGGAAATGAGGTTCCTCTGGAATGGACTGAGACATCTGGGGGACTCTTGGAATGCTGGCACGACCCTGGAGTTCCTCTTGCCGTTCCTGTTGAGAGGGCCTCCTCTTGAGATGCGACAGGAACGCCGGGAACTCTTTCCCGACGAAGCAGGGAAAGGATCCCTCATCTCGAGCTACGAAGCTTAAACGGGGCTCCTCTGGATGTGGGCGGGACCCACGTGTTTCCTCTAGAGTGGAGACTGGTATGTCTGGGAACTTCTTGATTTGCAGCAAGGGTATGAAGGACCCTTTCGGAGTTTCAGAGGTTAGGTGTGATCAGCTTCAAGATGCCTCCGCGGAAATGGGCCCCATCTCGCCTGGAGGGGAGAACCTCCTGGATTTTCTCGAGTTGCGGCAGGTCTTCTCAAGTTACGACAGGGACCTCAGGGACCCGCTCTGTTGGCCTCAGGAAAGGCCACTCCCCATGCGAGTTGCTAGGGGACCTCTCGGGATTCCTCTCCCGTCCATGCCGGGGCCTCAGTCCTTGTGTGGAGTCGAGGCCGGAACCTGAGGATTCCTCTCCAGTGCTGCCTTGGATCTTGAGGTGCTTCTGAGTCTCCCCAGGGGAATCAGGCCTCGTCTCGAGTGGGGGCATGCATGTGCGCTTTCCTCCCGAGCTGCAGCAGTAGTGTCACCCTTCCTGTCACGTGGATCAAGGGATCTGTGGCTTTGCCTCGAGGCTGTCCCTCGAGGCTTTCCCACGAGGCTTTCCCCCAGGGCTCTGCCACGTGCCACGTTGGTGTGAGTCGATCCTTGGCGTGAAAGACGAGCCGGTGTAGGGAAAAGAGGTTCCTCTGGTATGGACTGAGACATCTGGGGGACTCTTGGAATGGTGGCACGACCCTGGAGTTCCTCTCACCGTTCCTGTTGACAGGGCAGCCTCTTGAGATGCGATGGGAACGCCGGGAACTCTTTCCGGACGAAGCAGGGAAAGGATCCCTCATCTCGAGCTACGAGGCGGAAACGGGGCTCCTCTGGATGTGGGCGGGACCCTCGTGTTTCCTCTCGAGTGGAGACGGGTATGTCGGGGAACTTCTTGATTTACACCAAGGGTGTGAAGGACCCTTTCGAAGTTCCAGAGGTGAGGTGTGATCAGCCTCGAGACACCTCAGCGGAAATGGGCCTCATCTCGCCTGGAGGGGAGAACCTCTTGGATTTTCTCGAGTTGCGACAGGTATTCTCGAGTTACAACGGGGACCTCAGGGACCCGCTCTGGTGGCCTCAGGAAAGGCCAGTCCCCATGCGAGTTGCTAGGCGACCTCTCGGGATTCCTCTCCCATCCATGCCGGGGGCTCAGTCCTTGTGTGGATTCGGGGCCGGAACCTGAGGATTCCTCTCCAGTGTTGCCATGGATCTTGGGGTCCTTCTAAGTCTCCCCAGGGGAGTCAGGCCTCGACTCGAGTGGGGGCATGCACGTGCGGTTTCCTCCCGAGCTTCAGCAGTAGTGTCACGCTTTCTGTCACCTGGATCAAGGAATCTGTGGCTTTCCCTCGAGGCTTTCCCTCGAGGCTTTCCCACGTGGCTTTCCCACAGGGCTGTGCCACGTGCCACCTTGCTGTGAGTCGATCCTCGGCGTGAAACTCGAGCCGGTGTAGGGAAAAGAGATTCCTCTGGTATGGACTGAGACATCTGGGGGACTCTGTGGAATGGTGGCACGACCCTGGAGTTCCTCTCGCCGTTCCTGTTGAGAGGGCCTCCTCTAGAGATGCGACGGGAACGCCGGGAACTCTTTCCCGACGAAGCAGGGAAAGGATCCCTCATCTCTAGCTACGAGGCGGAAACGGGGCTCCTCTGGATGTGGGCGGGACCCTAGAGTTTCCTCTCGAGTGGAGACGTTTATGTCGGGGAACTTCTTGATTTGCACCAAGGGTGTGAAGGACTCTTTCGAAGTTCCAGAGTTGAGGTGTGATCAGCCTCGAAACGCCTCAGCGGAAATGGGCCTCATCTCGCCTGGAGGGGAGAACCTCCTGGATTTTCTCGAGTTCCGGCAGGTCTTCTCGAGTTACGACGGGGACCTCAGGGACCCGCTCTGGTGGCCTCAGGAAGAGCCAGTCCCCATGCGAGTTGCTAGGGGACCTCTCGGGATTCCTCTCCCGTCCATGCCGGGGCCTCAGTCCTTGTGTGGAGTCGGGGCCGGAACCTGAGGATTCCTCTCCAGTGTTGCCATGGATCTTGAGGTGCTTCTGAGTCTCCCCAGGGGAGTCAGGCCTCGTCTCGAGTGGGGGCATGCACGTGCGCTTTCCTCCCGAGCTGCAGCAGTAGTGTCACGCTTCCTGTCACGTGGATCAAGGAGTCTGTGGCTTTCCCTCGAGGCTGTCCCTCGAGGCTTTCCCACGAGTCTTTCCCACAGGGCTGTGCCACGTGCCACCTTGGTGTGAGTCGATCCTCGGCATGAAAGACGAGCCGGTGAAGGGAAAAGAGGTTCCTCTGAAATGGACAGAGACATCTGGGGGACTCTTGGAATGGTGGCACCACCCTGGAGTTCCTCTCGCTGTTCCTGTTGAGAGGGCCTCCTCCTGAGATGCTACGGGAACGCCGGGAACTCTTTCCCGACGAAGCAGGGAAAGGATCCCTCATCTCCAGCTACGAGGCGGAAACGGGGCTCCTCTGGATGTGGGCGGGACCCTCGTGTTTCCTCTCGAGTGGAGACAGGTATTTCGGGGAACTTCTTGAGTTGCACCAAGGGTGTGAAGGACCCTTTCGACGTTCCAGAGTTGAGGTGTGATTAGCCCGAGAAGCCTCTGCGGGAATGGGCCTTCTCTCGCCTGCAGGGGAGAACCTCCTGGATATTCTCCAGTTGCGGCAGGTCTTCTCGAGTTACGACGGGGACCTCAGGGACCCGCCCTGGTGGCCTCAGGAAGGGCCAGTCCACATGGAAGTTGCTAGGGGCCATCTCGGGATTCCTCTCCCGTCCATGCCGGGGCTTAAGACCTTGTGTGGAGTCGGGGCCGGAACCTGAGGATTCCTCTCCAGTGTTGCCATGGATCTTGGGGCGCTTCTCAGTCTCCCCAGGGGAGTCAGGCCTCGTCTTGAGTGCGGACATGCACGTGCGGTTTCCTCCCGAGCTGCAGCAGTAGTGTCAAGCTTCCTGTCACGTGGATCAAGGGATCTGTGTTTTCCCTCGAGGCTGTCCCTCGAGGCTTTCACACGAGGCTTTCCCACAGGGCTGTGCCACGTGCCACCTTGGTGTGAGTCGATCCTCGGCGTGAAAGACGAGCCGGTGAAGGGAAAAGAGGTTCCTCTGGAATGGACTGAGACATGTGGGGGACTCTTGGAATGGTGGCACGACCCTGGAGTTCCTCTCGCCGTTCCTGTTGAGAGGGCCTCCTCTTGAGATGCGAAGGGAACGCCGGGAACTCTTTACCGACGAAGCAGGGAAAGGATCCCTCATCTCGAGCTAAGAGGCGAAAACAGGGCTCCTCTGGATGTGGGCGGGACCCTCGTGTTTCCTCTCGAGTGGAGTCGGGTATGTCGGGGAACTTCTTGATTTGCACCAAGGGTGTGAAGGACCCTTTCGAAGTTTCAGAGGTGAGGTGTGATCAGCCTCGAGACGCCTCAGCGGAAATGGGCCTCATCTCTCCTGGAGGGGAGAACCTCCTGGATTTTCTCGAGTTGCGGCAGGTATTCTCGAGTTACGACGGGGACTTCAGGGACCCGCTCTGGTGGCCTCAGGAAAGGCCTGTCCCCATGCGAGTTGCTAGGGGCCATCTCGGGATGCCTCTCCCGTCCATGCCGGGGCCTCAGTCCTTGTGTGCATTCGGGGCCGGAACCTGAGGTTTCCTCTCCAGTGTTGCCATGGATCTTGGGGTGCTTCTGAGTCTCCCCAGGGGAGTCAGGCCTCGTCTCGAGTGGGGGCATGCACGTGCGCTCTCCTCCCGAGCTGCAGCAGTAGTGTCACGCTTCCTGTCACGTGGATCATGGGATCTGCGGCTTTCCCTCGAGGCTTTCCCACGAGGCTTTCCCACAGGGCTGTGCCACATGCCACCTTGGTGTGAGTCGATCCTCGGCGTGAAAGACGAGCCGGTGAAGGGAAAAGAGGTTCCTCTGGAATGGACTCAGTCATCTGGGGGACTCTTGGAATGGTGGCAAGACCCTGGAGTTCCTCTCGCCGTTCCTGTTGAGAGGGCCTCCTCTTGAGATGCGACGGGAACGCCGGGAACTCTTTCCCGCCGAAGCAGGGAAAGGATCCCTCATCTCGAGCTACGAGGCGGAAACGGGGCTCCTCTGGATGTGGGCGGGACCCTCGTGTTTCCTCTCGAGTGGAGACGGGTATGTCGGGGAACTTCTTGGTTTGCACCAAGGGTGTGAAGGACCCTTTCGAAGTTCCAGAGGTGAGGTGTGATCAGCCTCGAGACGCCTCAGCGGAAATGGGCCTCATCTCGCCTGGAGGCGAGAACCTCCTGGATTTTCTCGAGTTGCGGCAGGTCTTCTCGAGTTACGACGGGGACCTCAGGGACCCGCTCTGGTGGCCTCAGGATAGGCCAGTCCCCATGCGAGTTGCTAGGGGACCTCTCGGGATTCCTCTCCCGTCCATGCCGGGGCCTCAGTCCTTGTGTGGAGTCGGGGCCGGAACCTGAGGATTCCTCTCCAGTGCTGCCTTGGATCTTGAGGTACTTCTGAGTCTCCTCAGCGGAGTCAGGCCTCGTCTCGAGTGGGGGCATGCACGTGCGCTTTCCTCCCGAGCTGCAGCAGTATTGTCACGCTTCCGGTCACCTGGATCAAGGGATCTGTGGCTTTGCCTCGAGGCTGTCCCTCGAGGCTTTCCCACGAGGCTTTCCCCCAGGGCTGTGCCACGTGCCACCTTGGTGTGAGTCGATCCTCGGCGTGAAAGACGAGCCGGTGTAGGGAAAAGAGGTTCCTCTGGTATGGACTGACACATCTGGGGGACTCTTGGAATGGTGGCATGACCCTCGAGTTCCTCTCGCCGTTCCTGTAGAGAGGGCCTCCTCTTGAGATGCGACGGGAACGGCGGGAACTCTTTCCCGACGAAGCAGGGAAAGGATCCCTCATCTCGAGCTACGAGGCGGAAATGGGGCTCCTCTGGATGTGGGTGAGACCTTCGTGTTTCCTCTCGAGTGGAGACGGGAAAGTCGGGGAACTTCTTGATTTGCACCAAGGGTGTGAAGGACCCTTTCGAAGTTCCAGAGGTGAGGTGTGATCAGCCTCGAGACCCCTCAGCGGAAATGGGCCTCATCTCGCCTGGAGGGGAGAACCTCCTGGATTTTCTCGAGTTGCGGCAGGTCTTCTCGAGTTACGACGGGGACCTCGGGGACCCGCTCTGGTGGCCTCAGGAAAGGCCCGTCCCCATGCGAGTTGCTAGGGGCCATCTCGGGATTCCTCTCCCGTCCATGCCGGGGCCTAAGACCTTGTGTGGAGTCGGGGCCGGAACCCGAGGGTTCCTCTCCAGTGTTGCCATGGATCTTGGGGTGCTTCTGAGACTCCCCAGGGGAGTCAGGGCTCGTCTCGAGTGGGGGCATGCACGTGCGTTTTCCTCCCGAGCTGCAGCACTAGTGTCACGCTTCCTGTCACGTGGATCAAGGGATCTGTGGCTTTCCCTCGAGGCTGTCCCTCGAGGCTTTCCCACGAGGCTTTCCCACAGGGCTGTGCCACGTGCCACCTTGGTGTGAATCGATCCTCGGCGTGATAGACGATCCGGTGAAGGGAAAAGAGGTTCCTCTGGAATGGACTGAGACATCTGGGGGACTCTTGGAATGGAGGCACGACCCTGGAGTTCCTCTCGCCGTTCCTGTTGAGAGGGCCTCCTCTTGAGATGCGACGGGAACGCGGGGAACTCTTTCCCGACGAAGCAGGGAAAGGATCCCTCATCTCGACCAATGAGGTGGAAACGGGGCTCCTCTGAATGTGGGCGGGACCCTCGTGTTTCTTCTCCAGTGGAGACGGGTATGTCGGGGAATTTCTTGAGTTGCAGCCAGGGTGGGAAGGACCCTTTCGACTTTCCAGAGGTGAGGTGTGATTAGCCCCGAGAAGCCTCTGGCGAAATGGGCCTCATCTCGCCTGCAGGGGAGAACCTCCTGGATTTTCTCGAGTTGCGGCAGGTCTTCTTGAGTTACGACGGGGACCTCAGGGACCCGCTCTGGTGGCCTCAGGAAGGGCCAGTCCCCATGCGAGTTGCTAGGGGCCATCTCGGTATTCCTCTGCGATCGATGCCTGGGCCTAACACCTTGTGTGGAGTCGGGGCGGAACCTGAGGATTCCTCTCCAGTGTTGACATGGATCTTGGGGTGCCTCTGAGTCTCCCCAGGGGAGTCAAGCCTCGTTTCGAGTGGGGGCATGCACGTGCACTTCCCTCCCGAGCTGCAGCAGTAGGATCACGCTTCCTGTCACGTGGATCAAGGGATCTGTGGCTTTCCCTCGAGGCTTTCCCTCGAGGCTTTCGACGAGGCTTTCCCACAGGGCTGTGCCAAGTGACACCTTGTTGTGGGTCGATCCTCGGCGTGAAAGACGAGCCGGTGAAGGGAAAAGAGGTTCCTCTGGAATGGACTGAGATATCTGGGGGACTCTTGGAACGGTGGCAGTACCCTGGAGTTCCTCTCGCTGTTCCTGTTGAGAGGGCCTCATCTTGACATGCGTCGGGAACGGGGGGAATTCTTTCCCGACGAAGCAGGGAAAGGATCTGTCACCTCGAGTACGAGGCGGAACCGGGTCTCCTCTAGATGTGGGCGGGACCCTCGTGTTTCCTCTCGAGTGGAGACGGGTATGTCGGGGAACTTCTTGAGTTGCACCAAGGGTGTGAAGGACCCTTTCGACGTTCCAGAGGTGAGGTGTGATTAGCCCCGAGAAGCCTCTGCGGAAATGGGCCTCCTCTCGCCTGCAGGGGAGAACCTCCTGGATATACTCTAGTTGTCGCAGGTCTTCTCGAGTTACGACGGGAACCTCAGGGACCCGCTCTGGTGGCCTCAGGAAGGGCCAGTCCCCATGCAAGTTGCTAGTGGACCTCTCGGGATTCCTCTCCCGTCCATGCCGGGGCCTCAGTCCTTGTGTGGAGTCGGGGCCGGAACCTGAGGATTCCTCTCCAGTGTTGCCATGGATCTTGGGGTGCTTCTGAGTCTCCCCAGGGGAGTCAGGCCTCGTCTCGAGTGCGGACATGCACGTGCGGTTTCCTCCCAGGCTGCAGCAGTAGTGTCAAGCTTCCTGTCACGTGGATCAAGGGATTTGTGGTTTCCCTCGAGGCTGTCCCTCGAGGCTTTCACACGAGGCTTTCCCACAGGGCTGTGCCATGTGCCACCTTGGTGTGAGTCGATCCTCGGCGTGACAGACGAGCCGGTGAAGGGAAAAGAGGTTCCTCTGGAATGGACTGAGACATCTGGGGGACTCTTGGAATGGAGGCACGACCCTGGAGTTCCTCTCGCCGTTCCTGTTGAGAGGGCCTCCTCTTGAGATGCGACGGGAACGCGGGGAACTCTTTCCCGACGAAGCAGGGAAAGGATCCCTCATCTCGACCAATGAGGTGGAAACGGGGCTCCTCTGAATGTGGGCGGGACCCTCGTGTTTCCTCTCGAGTGGAGACGGGTATGTCAGGCAACTTCTTGATTTGCACCAAGGGTGTGAAGGACCCTTTCGAAGTTCCAGAGGTGAGGTGTGATCAGCCTCGAGACGCCTCAGCGGAAATGGGCCTCATCTCGCCTGGAGGGGAGAACCTCCTGGACTTTCTCGAGTTGCGGCAGGTCTTCTCGAATTACGACCGGTACCTCAGGGACCAGCTCTGGTGGCCTCAGGAAGGGACAGTCCCCATGCGAGTTGCTAGGGGCCATCTCGGGATTCCTCTCCAGTCGTTGCCGGGGCCTAAGACCTTGTGTGGAGTCGGCGCCGGAAACTGAGCATTCCTCTCCAGTGTTGACATGGATCTTTGGGTGCCTCTGAGTCTCCCCAGGGGAGTCAGGCTTCGTCTCGAGTGGGGACATGCACGTGCGCTTTCCTCCCGAGCTGCAGCAGTAGGGTCACGCTTCCTGTCACGTGGATCAAGGGATCTGTGGCTTTCCCTAGAGGCTTTCCCTCGAGGCTTTCCCACGAGGCTTCCCCACAGGGCTGTGCCAAGTGCCACCTTGGTGTGAGTCGATCCTCGGCGTGAAAGACGAGCCGGTGAAGGGAAAGAGGTTCCTCTGGAATGGACTGAGACATATGGGGGACTCTTGGAATGGTGGCACGACCCTGGAGTTCCTCTCGCCGTTCCTGTTGAGAGGGCCTCCTCTTGAGATGCGACGGGAACGCCGGGAATTCTTTCCCGACGAAGCAGGGAAAGGATCCCTCACCTCGAGCTACGAGGCGGAAACGGGGCTCCTCTGGATGTGGGCGTGACCCTCGTGTTTCTTCTCCAGTGGAGACGGGTATGTCGGGGAACTTCTTGAGTTGCAGCCAGGGTGGGAAGGACCCTTTCGACTTTCCAGAGGTGAGGTGTGATTAGCCCCGAGAAGCCTCTGCGGAAATGGGCCTCATCTCGCCTGCAGGGGAGAACCTCCTGGATTTTCTCGAGTTGCGGCAGGTCTTCTTGAGTTACGACGGGGACCTCAGGGACCCGCTCTGGTGGCCTCAGGAAGGGCCAGTCCCCATGCGAGTTGCTAGGGGCCATCTCGGGATTCCTCTCCGATCGATGCCTGGGCCTAAGACCTTGTGTGGAGTCGGGGCGGAACCTGAGGATTCCTCTCCAGTGTTGACATGGATCTTGGGGTGCCTCTGAGTCTCCCCAGGGGAGTCAGGCGTCGTCTCGAGTGGGGGCATGCACGTGCGCTTCTCTCCCGAGCTGCAGCAGATGGGTCACGCTTCCTGTCACGTGGATCAAGGGATCTGTGGCTTTCCCTCGAGGCTTTCCCTCGAGGCTTTCCCGCGAGGCTTTCCCACAGGGCTGTGCCAAGTCCACCTTGGTGTGAGTCGATCCTCGGCGTGAAAGACGAGCCGGTGAAGGGAAAAGGGGTTCCTCTGGAATGGGCTGAGTCATCTGGGGGACTCTTGGAATGGTGGCACGACCCTGGAGTTCCTCTCGCCGTTCCTGTTGAGAGCGCCTCCTCTTGAGATGCGACGGGAACGCCGGGGATTCTTTCCCGACGAAGCAGGGAAAGGATCCCTCACCTCGAGCTACGAGGCGGAAGCGGGGCTCATTTGGATGTGGGCGGGACCCTGGTGTTTCCTCTCGAGTGGAGACGGGTATGTCGGGGAACTTCTTGAGTTGCACCAAGGGTGTGAAGGACCCTTTCGACGTTCCAGAGGTGAGGTGTGACTAGCCACGAGATGCCTCTGCGGAAATGGGCCTCATCTCGCCTGCAGGGGAGAACCTCCTGGATGTTCTCGAGTTGCGGCAGGTCTTCTCGAGTTACGACGGGGACCTCAGGGACCCGCTCTGGTGGCCTCAGGAAGGGCCAGTCCCCGTGCGAGTTGCTAAGGGCCATCTCGGGATTCGTCTCCCGTCGATGCCGGGGCCTAAGACTTTGTGTGGCGTCGGGGCCGGAACCAGAGCATTCCTTTCCAATGTTGACATGGATTTTGGGGTGCCTCTGAGTCTCCCCAGGGGAATCAGGCCTCGTCTCGAGTGGGGGCATTCACGTGCCCTTCCCTCCCGAGCTGCAGCAGTAGGGTCAGGCTTCCTGTCACGTGAATCAAGGGATCGGTGGCTTTCCCTGGAGGCTTTCCCTCGAGGCTTTCCCACGAGGCTTTCCCACAGGGCTGTGCCAAGTGCAACCTTGGTGTGAGTCGATCCTCGGCGTGAAAGACGAGCCGGTGAAGGGAAAAGGGGTTCCTCTGGAATGGACTGAGTCATCTGGGGGACTCTTGGAATGGTGGCACGACCCTGGAGTTCCTCTCGCCGTTCCTGTTGAGAGGGCCTCCTCTTGAGATGCGACGGGAACGCCGGGAATTCTTTCCAGACGAAGCAGCGAAAGGATCCCTCACCTCGAGCTACGAGGCAGAAACGGGGCTCCTCTGGATGTGGGCGGGACCCTCGTGTTTCCTCTCGAGTGGAGACGGGTATGTCGGGGAACTTCTTGAGTTGCACCCAGGGTGGGAAGGACCCTTTCGACTTTCCAGAGGTGAGGTGTGATTAGCCCTGAGAAGCCTCTGCGGAAATGGGCGTCATCTCGCCTGCAGGGGAGAACCTCCTGGATATTCTCGAGTTGCGGCAGGTCTTCTCGAATTACGACCGGTACCTCAGGGACCAGCTCTGGTGGCCTCAGGAAGGGACAGTCCCCATGCGAGTTGCTAGGGGCCATCTCGGGATTCCTCTCCAGTCGTTGCCGGGGCCTAAGACCTTGTGTGGAGTCGGCGCCGGAAACTGAGCATTCCTCTCCAGTGTTGACATGGATCTTTGGGTGCCTCTGAGTCTCCCCAGGGGAGTCAGGCTTCGTCTCGAGTGGGGACATGCACGTGCGCTTTCCTCCCGAGCTGCAGCAGTAGGGTCACGCTTCCTGTCACGTGGATCAAGGGATCTGTGGCTTTCCCTAGAGGCTTTCCCTCGAGGCTTTCCCACGAGGCTTCCCCACAGGGCTGTGCCAAGTGCCACCTTGTTGTGAGTCGATCCTCGGCGTGAAAGACGAGCCGGTGAAGGGAAAGAGGTTCCTCTGGAATGGACTGAGACATATGGGGGACTCTTGGAATGGTGGCACGACCCTGGAGTTCCTCTCGCCGTTCCTGTTGAGAGGGCCTCCTCTTGAGATGCGACGGGAATGCCGGGAATTCTTTCCCGACGAAGCAGGGAAAGGATCCCTCACCTCGAGCTACGAGGCGGAAACGGGGCTCCTCTGGATGTGGGCGTGACCCTCGTGTTTCTTCTCCAGTGGAGACGGGTATGTCGGGGAACTTCTTGAGTTGCAGCCAGGGTGGGAAGGACCCTTTCGACTTTCCAGAGGTGAGGTGTGATTAGCCCCGAGAAGCCTCTGCGGAAATGGGCCTCATCTCGCCTGCAGGGGAGAACCTCCTGGATTTTCTCGAGTTGCGGCAGGTCTTCTTGAGTTACGACGGGGACCTCAGGGACCCGCTCTGGTGGCCTCAGGAAGGGCCAGTCCCCATGCGAGTTGCTAGGGGCCATCTCGGGATTCCTCTCCGATCGATGCCTGGGCCTAAGACCTTGTGTGGAGTCGGGGCGGAACCTGAGGATTCCTCTCCAGTGTTGACATGGATCTTGGGGTGCCTCTGAGTCTCCCCAGGGGAGTCAGGCGTCGTCTCGAGTGGGGGCATGCACGTGCGCTTCTCTCCCGAGCTGCAGCAGATGGGTCACGCTTCCTGTCACGTGGATCAAGGGATCTGTGGCTTTCCCTCGAGGCTTTCCCTCGAGGCTTTCCCGCGAGGCTTTCCCACAGGGCTGTGCCAAGTCCACCTTGGTGTGAGTCGATCCTCGGCGTGAAAGACGAGCCGGTGAAGGGAAAAGGGGTTCCTCTGGAATGGGCTGAGTCATCTGGGGGACTCTTGGAATGGTGGCACGACCCTGGAGTTCCTCTCGCCGTTCCTGTTGAGAGCGCCTCCTCTTGAGATGCGACGGGAACGCCGGGGATTCTTTCCCGACGAAGCAGGGAAAGGATCCCTCACCTCGAGCTACGAGGCGGAAGCGGGGCTCATTTGGATGTGGGCGGGACCCTCGTGTTTCCTCTCGAGTGGAGACGGGTATGTCGGGGAACTTCTTGAGTTGCACCAAGGGTGTGAAGGACCCTTTCGACGTTCCAGAGGTGAGGTGTGACTAGCCACGAGATGCCTCTGCGGAAATGGGCCTCATCTCACCTGCAGGGGAGAACCTCCTGGATGTTCTCGAGTTGCGGCAGGTCTTCTCGAGTTACGACGGGGACCTCAGGGACCCGCTCTGGTGGCCTCAGGAAGGGCCAGTCCCCGTGCGAGTTGCTAAGGGCCATCTCGGGATTCGTCTCCCGTCGATGCCGGGGCCTAAGACTTTGTGTGGCGTCGGGGCCGGAACCAGAGCATTCCTTTCCAATGTTGACATGGATTTTGGGGTGCCTCTGAGTCTCCCCAGGGGAATCAGGCCTCGTCTCGAGTGGGGGCATTCACGTGCCCTTCCCTCCCGAGCTGCAGCAGTAGGGTCAGGCTTCCTGTCACGTGAATCAAGGGATCGGTGGCTTTCCCTCGAGGCTTTCCCTCGAGGCTTTCCCACGAGGCTTTCCCACAGGGCTGTGCCAAGTGCAACCTTGGTGTGAGTCGATCCTCGGCGTGAAAGACGAGCCGGTGAAGGGAAAAGGGGTTCCTCTGGAATGGACTGAGTCATCTGGGGGACTCTTTGAATGGTGGCACGACCCTGGAGTTCCTCTCGCCGTTCCTGTTGAGAGGGCCTCCTCTTGAGATGCGACGGGAACGCCGGGAATTCTTTCCAGACGAAGCAGCGAAAGGATCCCTCACCTCGAGCTACGAGGCAGAAACGGGGCTCCTCTGGATGTGGGCGGGACCCTCGTGTTTCCTCTCGAGTGGAGACGGGTATGTCGGGGAACTTCTTGAGTTGCACCCAGGGTGGGAAGGACCCTTTCGACTTTCCAGAGGTGAGGTGTGATTAGCCCTGAGAAGCCTCTGCGGAAATGGGCGTCATCTCGCCTGCAGGGGAGAACCTCCTGGATATTCTCGAGTTGCGGCAGGTCTTCTCGAGTTACGACAGGGACCTCAGGGACCAGCTCTGGTGGCCTCAGGAAGGGCCAGTCCCCATGCGAGTTGCTAGGGGCCATCTCGGGATGCCTCTCCCGTCCATGCCGGGGCCTCAGTCCTTGTGTGCATTCGGGGCCGGAACCTGAGGTTTCCTCTCCAGTGTTGCCATGGATCTTGGGGTGCTTCTGAGTCTCCCCAGGGGAGTCAGGCCTCGTCTCGAGTGGGGGCATGCACGTGCGCTCTCCTCCCGAGCTGCAGCAGTAGTGTCACGCTTCCTGTCACGTGGATCAAGGGATCTGCGGCTTTCCCTCGAGGCTTTCCCACGAGGCTTTCCCACAGGGCTGTGCCACATGCCACCTTGGTGTGAGTCGATCCTCGGCGTGAAAGACGAGCCGGTGAAGGGAAAAGAGGTTCCTGTGGAATGGACTGAGTCATCTGGGGGACTCTTGGAATGGTGGCAAGACCCTGGAGTTCCTCTCGCCGTTCCTGTTGAGAGGGCCTCCTCTTGAGATGCGACGGGAACGCCGGGAACTCTTTCCCGCCGAAGCAGGGAAAGGATCCCTCATCTCGAGCTACGAGGCGGAAACGGGGCTCCTCTGGATGTGGGCGGGACCCTCGTGTTTCCCCTCGAGTGGAGACGGGTATGTCGGGGAACTTCTTGGTTTGCACCAAGGGTGTGAAGGACCCTTTCGAAGTTCCAGAGGTGAGGTGTGATCAGCCTCGAGACGCCTCAGCGGAAATGGGCCTCATCTCGCCTGGAGGCGAGAACCTCCTGGATTTTCTCGAGTTGCGGCAGGTCTTCTCGAGTTACGACGGGGACCTCAGGGACACGCTCTGGTGGCCTCAGGAAAGGCCTGTCCACATGCGAGTTGCTAGGGGCCATCTCGGGATGCCTCTCTCGTCCATGCCGGGGCCTCAGTCCTTGTGTGCATTCGGGACCGGAACCTGAGGTTTCCTCTCCAGTGTTTCCATGGATCTTGGGGTGCTTCTGAGTCTCCCCAGGGGAGTCAGGCCTCGACTCGAGTGGGGACATGCACGTGCGCTTTCCTCCCGAGCTGCAGCAGTAGTGTCACGCTTCCTGTCACCTGGATCAAGGAATCTGTGGCTTTCCCTCGAGGCTGTCCCTCGAGGCTTTCCCACGAGGCTTTCCCACAGGGCTGTGCCACGTGCCACCTTGCTGTGAGTCGATCCTCGGCGTGAAAGTCGAGCAGGTGTAGGGAAAAGAGATTCCTCTGGTATGGACTGAGACATCTGGGGGACTCTGTGGAATGGTGGCACGACCCTGGAGTTCCTCTCGCGGTTCCTGTTGAGAGGGCCTCCTCTTGAGATGCGACGGGAACGCCGGGATCTCTTTCCCGACGAAGCAGGGAAAGGATCCCTCATCTCTAGCTACGAGGTGGAAACGGGGCTCCTCTGGATGTGGGCGGGACCCTAGTGTTTCCTCTCGAGTGGAGACAGGTATGTCGGGGAACTTCTTGATTTGCACCAAGGGTGTGAAGGACTCTTTCGAAGTTCCAGAGTTGAGGTGTGATCAGCCACGAAACGCCTCAGTTGAAATGGGCCTCATCTCGCCTGGAGGGGAGAACCTCCTGGATTTTCTCGAGTTGTGGCAGGTCTTCTCGAGTTACGACGGGAACCTCAGGGACCCGCTCTGGTGGCCTCAGGAAGGGCCAGTCCCCATGCGAGTTGCTAGTGGACCTCTCGGGATTCCTCTCCCGTCCATGCCGGGGCCTCAGTCCTTGTGTGGAGTCGGGGCCGGAACCTGAGGATTCCTCTCCAGTGTTGCCATGGATCTTGGGGTGCTTCTGAGTCTCCCCAGGGGAGTCAGGCCTCGTCTCGAGTGCGGACATGCACGTGCGGTTTCCTCCCAGGCTGCAGCAGTAGTGTCAAGCTTCCTGTCACGTGGATCAAGGGATTTGTGGTTTCCCTCGAGGCTGTCCCTCGAGGCTTTCCCACGAGGCTTTCCCACAGGGCTGTGCCATGTGCCACCTTGGTGTGAGTCGATCCTCGGCGTGACAGACGAGCCGGTGAAGGGAAAAGAGGTTCCTCTGGAATGGACTGAGACATCTGGGGGACTCTTGGAATGGAGGCACGACCCTGGAGTTCCTCTCGCCGTTCCTGTTGAGAGGGCCTCCTCTTGAGATGCGACGGGAACGCGGGGAACTGTTTCCCGACGAAGCAGGGAAAGGATCCCTCATCTCGACCAATGAGGTGGAAACGGGGCTCCTCTGAATGTGGGCGGGACCCTCGTGTTTCCTCTCGAGTGGAGACGGGTATGTCAGGCAACTTCTTGATTTGCACCAAGGGTGTGAAGGACCCTTTCGAAGTTCCAGAGGTGAGGTGTGATCAGCCTCGAGACGCCTCAGCGGAAATGGGCCTCATCTCGCCTGGAGGGGAGAACCTCCTGGACTTTCTCGAGTTGCGGCAGGTCTTCTCGAATTACGACCGGTACCTCAGGGACCAGCTCTGGTGGCCTCAGGAAGGGACAGTCCCCATGCGAGTTGCTAGGGGCCATCTCGGGATTCCTCTCCAGTCGTTGCCGGGGCCTAAGACCTTGTGTGGAGTCGGCGCCGGAAACTGAGCATTCCTCTCCAGTGTTGACATGGATCTTTGGGTGCCTCTGAGTCTCCCCAGGGGAGTCAGGCTTCGTCTCGAGTGGGGGCATGCACGTGCGCTTTCCTCCCGAGCTGCAGCAGTAGGGTCACGCTTCCTGTCACGTGGATCAAGGGATCTGTGGCTTTCCCTAGAGGCTTTCCCTCGAGGCTTTCCCACGAGGCTTTCCCACAGGGCTGTGCCAAGTGCCACCTTGGTGTGAGTCGATCCTCGGCGTGAAAGACGAGCCGGTGAAGGGAAAAGAGGTTCCTGTGGAATGGACTGAGTCATCTGGGGGACTCTTGGAATGGTGGCACGACCCTGGAGTTCCTCTCGCCGTTCCTGTTGAGAGGGCCTCCTCTTGAGATGCGACGGGAACGCCGGGAACTCTTTCCCGCCGAAGCAGGGAAAGGATCCCTCATCTCGAGCTACGAGGCGGAAACGGGGCTCCTCTGGATGTGGGCGGGACCCTCGTGTTTCCCCTCGAGTGGAGACGGGTATGTCGGGGAACTTCTTGGTTTGCACCAAGGGTGTGAAGGACCCTTTCGAAGTTCCAGAGGTGAGGTGTGATCAGCCTCGAGACGCCTCAGCGGAAATGGGCCTCATCTCGCCTGGAGGCGAGAACCTCCTGGATTTTCTCGAGTTGCGGCAGGTCTTCTCGAGTTACGACGGGGACCTCAGGGACACGCTCTGGTGGCCTCAGGAAAGGCCTGTCCACATGCGAGTTGCTAGGGGCCATCTCGGGATGCCTCTCTCGTCCATGCCGGGGCCTCAGTCCTTGTGTGCATTCGGGACCGGAACCTGAGGTTTCCTCTCCAGTGTTTACATGGATCTTGGGGTGCTTCTGAGTCTCCCCAGGGGAGTCAGGCCTCGACTCGAGTGGGGGCATGCACGTGCGCTTTCCTCCCGAGCTGCAGCAGTAGTGTCACGCTTCCTGTCACCTGGATCAAGGAATCTGTGGCTTTCCCTCGAGGCTGTCCCTCGAGGCTTTCCCACGAGGCTTTCCCACAGGGCTGTGCCACGTGCCACCTTGCTGTGAGTCGATCCTCGGCGTGAAAGTCGAGCAGGTGTAGGGAAAAGAGATTCCTCTGGTATGGACTGAGACATCTGGGGGACTCTGTGGAATGGTGGCACGACCCTGGAGTTCCTCTCGCGGTTCCTGTTGAGAGGGCCTCCTCTTGAGATGCGACGGGAACGCCGGGAACTCTTTCCCGACGAAGCAGGGAAAGGATCCCTCATCTCTAGCTACGAGGTGGAAACGGGGCTCCTCTGGATGTGGGCGGGACCCTAGTGTTTCCTCTCGAGTGGAGACAGGTATGTCGGGGAACTTCTTGATTTGCACCAAGGGTGTGAAGGACTCTTTCGAAGTTCCAGAGTTGAGGTGTGATCAGCCACGAAACGCCTCAGTTGAAATGGGCCTCATCTCGCCTGGAGGGGAGAACCTCCTGGATTTTCTCGAGTTGCGGCAGGTCTTCTCGAGTTACGACGGGAACCTCAGGGACCCGCTCTGGTGGCCTCAGGAAGGGCCAGTCCCCATGCGAGTTGCTAGTGGACCTCTCGGGATTCCTCTCCCGTCCATGCCGGGGCCTCAGTCCTTGTGTGGAGTCGGGGCCGGAACCTGAGGATTCCTCTCCAGTGTTGCCATGGATCTTGGGGTGCTTCTGAGTCTCCCCAGGGGAGTCAGGCCTCGTCTCGAGTGTGGACATGCACGTGCGGTTTCCTCCCAGGCTGCAGCAGTAGTGTCAAGCTTCCTGTCACGTGGATCAAGGGATTTGTGGTTTCCCTCGAGGCTGTCCCTCGAGGCTTTCCCACGAGGCTTTCCCACAGGGCTGTGCCATGTGCCACCTTGGTGTGAGTCGATCCTCGGCGTGACAGACGAGCCGGTGAAGGGAAAAGAGGTTCCTCTGGAATGGACTGAGACATCTGGGGGACTCTTGGAATGGAGGCACGACCCTGGAGTTCCTCTCGCCGTTCCTGTTGAGAGGGCCTCCTCTTGAGATGCGACGGGAACGCGGGGAACTGTTTCCCGACGAAGCAGGGAAAGGATCCCTCATCTCGACCAATGAGGTGGAAACGGGGCTCCTCTGAATGTGGGCGGGACCCTCGTGTTTCCTCTCGAGTGGAGACGGGTATGTCAGGCAACTTCTTGATTTGCACCAAGGGTGTGAAGGACCCTTTCGAAGTTCCAGAGGTGAGGTGTGATCAGCCTCGAGACGCCTCAGCGGAAATGGGCCTCATCTCGCCTGGAGGGGAGAACCTCCTGGACTTTCTCGAGTTGCGGCAGGTCTTCTCGAATTACGACCGGTACCTCAGGGACCAGCTCTGGTGGCCTCAGGAAGGGACAGTTCCCATGCGAGTTGCTAGGGGCCATCTCGGGATTCCTCTCCAGTCGTTGCCGGGGCCTAAGACCTTGTGTGGAGTCGGCGCCGGAAACTGAGCATTCCTCTCCAGTGTTGACATGGATCTTTGGGTGCCTCTGAGTCTCCCCAGGGGAGTCAGGCTTCGTCTCGAGTGGGGGTATGCACGTGCGCTTTCCTCCCGAGCTGCAGCAGTAGGGTCACGCTTCCTGTCACGTGGATCAAGGGATCTGTGGCTTTCCCTAGAGGCTTTCCCTCGAGGCTTTCCCACGAGGCTTTCCCACGAGGCTTTCCCACAGGGCTGTGCCAAGTGCCACCTTGGTGTGAGTCGATCCTCGGCGTGAAAGACGAGCCGGTGAAGGGAAAGAGGTTCCTCTGGAATGGACTGAGACATATGGGGGACTCTTGGAATGGTGGCACGACCCTGGAGTTCCTCTCGCCGTTCCTGTTGAGAGGGCCTCCTCTTGAGATGCGACGGGAACGCCGGGAATTCTTTCCCGACGAAGCAGGGAAAGGATCCCTCACCTCGAGCTACGAGGCGGAAACGGGGCTCCTCTGGATGTGGGCGTGACCCTCGTGTTTCTTCTCCAGTGGAGACGGGTATGTCGGGGAACTTCTTGAGTTGCAGCCAGGGTGGGAAGGACCCTTTCGACTTTCCAGAGGTGAGGTGTGATTAGCCCCGAGAAGCCTCTGCGGAAATGGGCCTCATCTCGCCTGCAGGGGAGAACCTCCTGGATTTTCTCGAGTTGGGGCAGGTCTTCTTGAGTTACGACGGGGACCTCAGGGACCCGCTCTGGTGGCCTCAGGAAGGGCCAGTCCCCATGCGAGTTGCTAGGGGCCATCTCGGGATTCCTCTCCGATCGATGCCTGGGCCTAAGACCTTGTGTGGAGTCGGGGCGGAACCTGAGGATTCCTCTCCAGTGTTGACATGGATCTTGGGGTGCCTCTGAGTCTCCCCAGGGGCGTCAAGCCTCGTCTCGAGTGGGGGCATGCACGTGCACTTCCCTCCCGAGCTGCAGCAGTAGGATCACGCTTCCTGTCACGTGGATCAAGGGATCTGTGGCTTTCCCTCGAGGCTTTCCCTCGAGGCTTTCGACGAGGCTTTCCCACAGGGCTGTGCCAAGTGACACCTTGTTGTGGGTCGATCCTCGGCGTGAAAGACGAGCCGGTGAAGGGAAAAGAGGTTCCTCTGGAATGGACTGAGATATCTGGGGGACTCTTGGAACGGTGGCAGTACCCTGGAGTTCCTCTCGCTGTTCCTGTTGAGAGGGCCTCATCTTGACATGCGTCGGGAACGCCGGGAATTCTTTCCCGACGAAGCAGGGAAAGGATCTGTCACCTCGAGTACGAGGCGGAAACGGGTCTCCTCTAGATGTGGGCGGGACCCTCGTGTTTCCTCTCGAGTGGAGACGGGTATGTCGGGGAACTTCTTGAGTTGCACCAAGGGTGTGAAGGACCCTTTCGACGTTCCAGAGGTGAGGTGTGATTAGCCCCGAGAAGCCTCTGCGGAAATGGGCCTCCTCTCGCCTGCAGGGGAGAACCTCCTGGATATACTCTAGTTGTCGCAGGTCTTCTCGAGTTACGACGGGGACCTCAGGGACCCGCTCTGGTGGCTCAGGAAGGGCCAGGCCCCATGCGAGTTGCTAGGGGCCATCTCGGGATTCCTCTCCCCTCGATGCCGGGGCCTAAGACCTTGTGTGGAGTCGGGGCCGGAACCTGAGCATTCCTCTCCAGTGTTGACATGGATCTTGGGGTGCCTCTGAGTCTCCCCAGGGGAGTCAGGCCTCGTCTCGAGTGGGGGCAAGCACGTGCGCTTCCCTCCCGAGCTGCAGCAGTAGGGTCAGGCTTACTGTCACGTGGATCAAGGGATTTGTGGCTTTCCCTCGAGGCTTTCCCTCGAGGCTTTCCCACGAGGCTTTCCCACAGGGCTGTGCCAAGTGCCACCTTGGTGTGAGTCGATCCTCGGCGTGAAAGACGAGCCGGTGAAGGGAAAAGAGGTTCCTCTGGAATGGATTGAGACATCTGGGGGACTCTTGGAATGGTGGCACGACCCTGGAATTCCTCTCGCCGTTCCTGTTGAGAGGGCCTCCTGTTGAGATGCGACGGGAACGCCGGGAATTCTCTCCCGACGAAGCAGGGAAAGGATCCCTCACCTCGAGCTACGAGGTGGAAACGGGGCTCCTCTGGATGTGGGCGGGACCCTCGTGTTTCCTCTCGAGTGGAGACGGGTATTTCGGGGAACTTCTTGAGTTGCACCAAGGGTGTGAAGGACCCTTTCGACGTTCCAGAGTTGAGGTGTGATTAGCCCGAGAAGCCTCTGCGGGAATGGGCCTCATCTCGCCTGCAGGGGAGAACCTCCTGGATTTTCTCGAGTTGCGGCAGGTCTTCTCGAGTTACGACGGGGACCTCAGGGACCCGCTCTGGTGGCCTCAGGAAGGGCCAGTTCCCATACGAGTTGCTAGGGGCCATCTTGGGATTCCTTTCCTGTCGATGCCAGGGCCTAAGACCTTGTGTGGAGTCGGGGCCGGAACCTGAGGATTCCTCTCCAGTGTTGACATGGATCTTGGGGTGCCTCTGAGTCTCCCCAGGGGAGTCAGGCGTCGTCTCGAGTGGGGGCATGCACGTGCGCTTCTCTCCCGAGCTGCAGCAGATGGGTCACGCTTCCTGTCACGTGGATCAAGGGATCTGTGGCTTTCCCTCGAGGCTTTCCCTCGAGGCTTTCCCGCGAGGCTTTCCCACAGGGCTGTGCCAAGTCGACCTTGGTGTGAGTCGATCCTCGGCGTGAAAGACGAGCCGGTGAAGGGAAAAGGGGTTCCTCTGGAATGGGCTGAGTCATCTGGGGGACTCTTGGAATGGTGGCACGACCCTGGAGTTCCTCTCGCCGTTCCTGTTGAGAGCGCCTCCTCTTGAGATGCGACGGGAACGCCGGGGATTCTTTCCCGACGAAGCAGGGAAAGGATCCCTCACCTCGAGCTACGAGGCGGAAGCGGGGCTCATTTGGATGTGGGCGGGACCCTCGTGTTTCCTCTCGAGTGGAGACGGGTATGTCGGGGAACTTCTTGAGTTGCACCAAGGGTGTGAAGGACCCTTTCGACGTTCCAGAGGTGAGGTGTGACTAGCCACGAGATGCCTCTGCGGAAATGGGCCTCATCTCACCTGCAGGGGAGAACCTCCTGGATGTTCTCGAGTTGCGGCAGGTCTTCTCGAGTTACGACGGGGACCTCAGGGACCCGCTCTGGTGGCCTCAGGAAGGGCCAGTCCCCGTGCGAGTTGCTAAGGGCCATCTCGGGATTCGTCTCCCGTCGATGCCGGGGCCTAAGTCTTTGTGTGGCGTCGGGGCCGGAACCAGAGCATTCCTTTCCAATGTTGACATGGATTTTGGGGTGCCTCTGAGTCTCCCCAGGGGAATCAGGCCTCGTCTCGAGTGGGGGCATTCACGTGCCCTTCCCTCCCGAGCTGCAGCAGTAGGGTCAGGCTTCCTGTCACGTGAATCAAGGGATCGGTGGCTTTCCCTCGAGGCTTTCCCTCGAGGCTTTCCCACGAGGCTTTCCCACAGGGCTGTGCCAAGTGCAACCTTGGTGTGAGTCGATCCTCGGCGTGAAAGACGAGCCGGTGAAGGGAAAAGGGGTTCCTCTGGAATGGACTGAGTCATCTGGGGGACTCTTGGAATGGTGGCACGACCCTGGAGTTCCTCTCGCCGTTCCTGTTGAGAGGGCCTCCTCTTGAGATGCGACGGGAACGCCGGGAATTCTTTCCAGACGAAGCAGCGAAAGGATCCCTCACCTCGAGCTACGAGGCAGAAACGGGGCTCCTCTGGATGTGGGCGGGACCCTCGTGTTTCCTCTCGAGTGGAGACGGGTATGTCGGGGAACTTCTTGAGTTGCACCCAGGGTGGGAAGGACCCTTTCGACTTTCCAGAGGTGAGGTGTGATTAGCCCTGAGAAGCCTCTGCGGAAATGGGCGTCATCTCGCCTGCAGGGGAGAACCTCCTGGATATTCTCGAGTTGCGGCAGGTCTTCTCGAGTTACGACAGGGACCTCAGGGACCAGCTCTGGTGGCCTCAGGAAGGGCCAGTCCCCATGCGAGTTGCTAGGGGCCATCTCGGGATGCCTCTCCCGTCCATGCCGGGGCCTCAGTCCTTGTGTGCATTCGGGGCCGGAACCTGAGGTTTCCTCTCCAGTGTTGCCATGGATCTTGGGGTGCTTCTGAGTCTCCCCAGGGGAGTCAGGCCTCGTCTCGAGTGGGGGCATGCACGTGCGCTCTCCTCCCGAGCTGCAGCAGTAGTGTCACGCTTCCTGTCACCTGGATCAAGGAATCTGTGGCTTTCCCTCGAGACTGTCCCTCGAGGCTTTCCCAGGAGGCTTTCCCACAGGGCTGTGCCACGTGCCACCTTGCTGTGAGTCGATCCTCGGCGTGAAAGTCGAGCAGGTGTAGGGAAAAGAGATTCCTCTGGTATGGACTGAGACATCTGGGGGACTCTGTGGAATGGTGGCACGACCCTGGAGTTCCTCTCGCGGTTCCTGTTGAGAGGGCCTCCTCTTGAGATGCGACGGGAACGCCGGGAACTCTTTCCCGACGAAGCAGGGAAAGGATCCCTCATCTCTAGCTACGAGGTGGAAACGGGGCTCCTCTGGATGTGGGCGGGACCCTAGTGTTTCCTCTCGAGTGGAGACAGGTATGTCGGGGAACTTCTTGATTTGCACCAAGGGTGTGAAGGACTCTTTCGAAGTTCCAGAGTTGAGGTGTGATCAGCCACGAAACGCCTCAGTTGAAATGGGCCTCATCTCGCCTGGAGGGGAGAACCTCCTGGATTTTCTCGAGTTGCGGCAGGTCTTCTCGAGTTACGACGGGAACCTCAGGGACCCGCTCTGGTGGCCTCAGGAAGGGCCAGTCCCCATGCGAGTTGCTAGTGGACCTCTGGGGATTCCTCTCCCGTCCATGCCGGGGCCTCAGTCCTTGTGTGGAGTCGGGGCCGGAACCTGAGGATTCCTCTCCAGTGTTGCCATGGATCTTGGGGTGCTTCTGAGTCTCCCCAGGGGAGTCAGGCCTCGTCTCGAGTGCGGACATGCACGTGCGGTTTCCTCCCAGGCTGCAGCAGTAGTGTCAAGCTTCCTGTCACGTGGATCAAGGGAATTGTGGTTTCGCTCGAGGCTGTCCCTCGAGGCTTTCCCACGAGGCTTTCCCACAGGGCTGTGCCATGTGCCACCTTGGTGTGAGTCGATCCTCGGCGTGACAGACGAGCCGGTGAAGGGAAAAGAGGTTCCTCTGGAATGGACTGAGACATCTGGGGGACTCTTGGAATGGAGGCACGACCCTGGAGTTCCTCTCGCCGTTCCTGTTGAGAGGGCCTCCTCTTGAGATGCGACGGGAACGCGGGGAACTCTTTCCCGACGAAGCAGGGAAAGGATCCCTCATCTCGACCAATGAGGTGGAAACGGGGCTCCTCTGAATGTGGGCGGGACCCTCGTGTTTCCTCTCGAGTGGAGACGGGTATGTCAGGCAACTTCTTGATTTGCACCAAGGGTGTGAAAGACCCTTTCGAAGTTCCAGAGGTGAGGTGTGATCAGCCTCGAGACGCCTCAGCGGAAATGGGCCTCATCTCGCCTGGAGGGGAGAACCTCCTGGACTTTCTCGAGTTGCGGCAGGTCTTCTCGAATTACGACCGGTACCTCAGGGACCAGCTCTGGTGGCCTCAGGAAGGGACAGTCCCCATGCGAGTTGCTAGGGGCCATCTCGGGATTCCTCTCCAGTCGTTGCCGGGGCCTAAGACCTTGTGTGGAGTCGGCGCCGGAAACTGAGCATTCCTCTCCAGTGTTGACATGGATCTTTGGGTGCCTCTGAGTCTCCCCAGGGGAGTCAGGCCTCGTCTCGAGTGGGGGCATGCACGTGCGCTTTCCTCCCGAGCTGCAGCAGTAGGGTCACGCTTCCTGTCACGTGGATCAAGGGATCTGTGGCTTTCCCTCGAGGCTTTCCCTCGAGGCTTTCCCACGAGGCTTTCCCACAGGGCTGTGCCAAGTGCCACCTTGGTGTGAGTCGATCCTCGGCGTGAAAGACGAGCCGGTGAAGGGAAAGAGGTTCCTCTGGAATGGACTGAGACATATGGGGGACTCTTGGAATGGTGGCACGACCCTGGAGTTCCTCTCGCCGTTCCTGTTGAGAGGGCCTCCTCTTGAGATGCGACGGGAACGCCGGGAATTCTTTCCCGACGAAGCAGGGAAAGGATCCCTCACCTCGAGCTACGAGGCGGAAACGGGGCTCCTCTGGATGTGGGCGTGACCCTCGTGTTTCTTCTCCAGTGGAGACGGGTATGTCGGGGAACTTCTTGAGTTGCAGCCAGGGTGGGAAGGACCCTTTCTACTTTCCAGAGGTGAGGTGTGATTAGCCCCGAGAAGCCTCTGCGGAAATGGGCCTCATCTCGCCTGCAGGGGAGAACCTCCTGGATTTTCTCGAGTTGCGGCAGGTCTTCTTGAGTTACGACGGGGACCTCAGGGACCCGCTCTGGTGGCCTCAGGAAGGGCCAGTCCCCATGCGAGTTGCTAGGGGCCATCTCGGGATTCCTCTCCGATCGATGCCTGGGCCTAAGACCTTGTGTGGAGTCGGGGCGGAACCTGAGGATTCCTCTCCAGTGTTGACATGGATCTTGGGGTGCCTCTGAGTCTCCCCAGGGGAGTCAAGCCTCGTCTCGAGTGGGGGCATGCACGTGCACTTCCCTCCCGAGCTGCAGCAGTAGGATCACGCTTCCTGTCACGTGGATCAAGGGATCTGTGGCTTTCCCTCGAGGCTTTCCCTCGAGGCTTTCGACGAGGCTTTCCCACAGGGCTGTGCCAAGTGACACCTTGTTGTGGGTCGATCCTCGGCGTGAAAGACGAGCCGGTGAAGGGAAAAGAGGTTCCTCTGGAATGGACTGAGATATCTGGGGGACTCTTGGAACGGTGGCAGTACCCTGGAGTTCCTCTCGCTGTTCCTGTTGAGAGGGCCTCATCTTGACATGCGTCGGGAACGCCGGGAATTCTTTCCCGACGAAGCAGGGAAAGGATCTGTCACCTCGAGTACGAGGCGGAAACGGGTCTCCTCTAGATGTGGGCGGGACCCTCGTGTTTCCTCTCGAGTGGAGACGGGTATGTCGGGGAACTTCTTGAGTTGCACCAAGGGTGTGAAGGACCCTTTCGACGTTCCAGAGGTGAGGTGTGATTAGCCCCGAGAAGCCTCTGCGGAAATGGGCCTCCTCTCGCCTGCAGGGGAGAACCTCCTGGATATACTCTAGTTGTCGCAGGTCTTCTCGAGTTACGACGGGGACCTCAGGGACCCGCTCTGGTGGCTCAGGAAGGGCCAGTCCCCATGCGAGTTGCTAGGGGCCATCTCGGGATTCCTCTCCCCTCGATGCCGGGGCCTAAGACCTTGTGTGGAGTCGGGGCCAGAACCTGAGCATTCCTCTCCAGTGTTGACATGGATCTTGGGGTGCCTCTGAGTCTCCCCAGGGGAGTCAGGCCTCGTCTCGAGTGGGGGCAAGCACGTGCGCTTCCCTCCCGAGCTGCAGCAGTAGGGTCAGGCTTACTGTCACGTGGATCAAGGGATTTGTGGCTTTCCCTCGAGGCTTTCCCTCGAGGCTTTCCCACGAGGCTTTCCCACAGGGCTGTGCCAAGTGCCACCTTGGTGTGAGTCGATCCTCGGCGTGAAAGACAAGCCGGTGAAGGGAAAAGAGGTTCCTCTGGAATGGATTGAGACATCTGGGGGACTCTTGGAATGGTGGCACGACCCTGGAATTCCTCTCGCCGTTCCTGTTGAGAGGGCCTCCTCTTGAGATGCGACGGGAACGCCGGGAATTCTCTCCCGACGAAGCAGGGAAAGGATCCCTCACCTCGAGCTACGAGGTGGAAACGGGGCTCCTCTGGATGTGGGCGGGACCCTCGTGTTTCCTCTCGAGTGGAGACGGGTATTTCGGGGAACTTCTTGAGTTGCACCAAGGGTGTGAAGGACCCTTTCGACGTTCCAGAGTTGAGGTGTGATTAGCCCGAGAAGCCTCTGCGGGAATGGGCCTCATCTCGCCTGCAGGGGAGAACCTCCTGGATTTTCTCGAGTTGCGGCAGGTCTTCTCGAGTTACGACGGGGACCTCAGGGACCCGCTCTGGTGGCCTCAGGAAGGGCCAGTCCCCATACGAGTTGCTAGGGGCCATCTTGTGATTCCTTTCCTGTCGATGCCAGGGCCTAAGACCTTGTGTGGAGTCGGGGCCGGAACCTGAGGATTCCTCTCCAGTGTTGACATGGATCTTGGGGTGCCTCTGAGTCTCCCCAGGGGAGTCAGGCGTCGTCTCGAGTGGGGGCATGCACGTGCGCTTCTCTCCCGAGCTGCAGCAGATGGGTCACGCTTCCTGTCACGTGGATCAAGGGATCTGTGGCTTTCCCTCGAGGCTTTCCCTCGAGGCTTTCCCGCGAGGCTTTCCCACAGGGCTGTGCCAAGTCCACCTTGGTGTGAGTCGATCCTCGGCGTGAAAGACGAGCCGGTGAAGGGAAAAGGGGTTCCTCTGGAATGGGCTGAGTCATCTGGGGGACTCTTGGAATGGTGGCACGACCCTGGAGTTCCTCTCGCCGTTCCTGTTGAGAGCGCCTCCTCTTGAGATGCGACGGGAACGCCGGGGATTCTTTCCCGACGAAGCAGGGAAAGGATCCCTCACCTCGAGCTACGAGGCGGAAGCGGGGCTCATTTGGATGTGGGCGGGACCCTCGTGTTTCCTCTCGAGTGGAGACGGGTATGTCGGGGAACTTCTTGAGTTGCACCAAGGGTGTGAAGGACCCTTTCGACGTTCCAGAGGTGAGGTGTGACTAGCCACGAGATGCCTCTGCGGAAATGGGCCTCATCTCGCCTGCAGGGGAGAACCTCCTGGAAGTTCTCGAGTTGCGACAGGTCTTCTCGAGTTACGACGGGGACCTCAGGGACCCGCTCTGGTGGCCTCAGGAAGGGCCAGTCCCCGTGCGAGTTGCTAAGGGCCATCTCGGGATTCGTCTCCCGTCGATGCCGGGGCCTAAGACTTTGTGTGGCGTCGGGGCCGGAACCAGAGCATTCCTTTCCAATGTTGACATGGATTTTGGGGTGCCTCTGAGTCTCCCCAGGGGAATCAGGCCTCGTCTCGAGTGGGGGCATTCACGTGCGCGTCCCTCCCGAGCTGCAGCAGTAGGGTCAGGCTTCCTGTCACATGAATCAAGGGATCGGTGGCTTTCCCTCGAGGCTTTCCCTCGAGGCTTTCCCACGAGGCTTTCCCACAGGGCTGTGCCAAGTGCAACATTGGTATGAGTCGATCCTCGGCGTGAAAGACGAGCCGGTGAAGGGAAAAGGGGTTACTCTGGAATGGACTGGGTCATCTGGGGGACTCTTGGATTGGTGGCACGACCCTGGAGTTCCTCTCGCCGTTCCTGTTGAGAGGGCCTCCTCTTGAGATTCGACGGGAACGCCGGGAATTCTTTCCCGACGAAGCAGCGAAAGGATCCCTCACCTCGAGCTACGAGTCGGAAACGGTTCTCCTCTGGATGTGGGCGGGACCCTCGTGTTTCCTTTCGAGTGGAGACGGGTATGTCGGGGAACTTCTTGATTTGCACCCAGGGTGTGAAGGACCCTTTCGAAGTTCCAGAGGTGAGGTGTGATTAGCCCCGAGAAGCCTCTGTAGAAATGGGCCTCATCTCGCCTGCAGGGGAGAACCTCCTGGATTTTCTCGAGTTGCGGCAGGTCTTCTCCAGTTACGACAGGGACCTCAGTGACCCGCTCTGGTGGCCTCAAGGAAAGGCCTGTCCCCATGCCAGTTGCTAAGGGCCATCTCGTGATTCGTCTCCCGTCGATGCCGGGGCCTAAGACCTTGTGTGGAGTCGGGGCCGGAACCAGAGCTTTCCTTTCCAAAGTGACATAGATTTTGGGGTGCCTCTGAGTCTCCCCAGGGGAATCAGGCCTCGTCTCGAGTGGGGGCATTCACGTGCCCTTCCCTCCCGAGCTGCAGCAGTAGGGTCAGGCTTCCTGTCACGTGGATCAAGGGATCGGTGGATTTCCCTCGAGGCTTTCCCTCGAGGCTTTCCCACGAGGCTTTCCCACAGGGCTGTGCCAAGTGCAACCTTGGTGTGAGTCGATCCTCGGCGTGAAAGACGAGCCGGTGAAGGGAAAAGGGGTTCCTCTGGAATGGACTGAGTCATCTGGGGGACTCTTGGAATGGTGGCACGACCCTGGAGTTCCTCTCGCCGTTCCTGTTGAGAGGGCCTCCTCTTGAGATGCGACGGGAACGCCGGGAATTCTTTCCAGACGAAGCAGCGAAAGGATCCCTCACCTCGAGCTACGAGGCAGAAACGGGGCTCCTCTGGATGTGGGCGGGACCCTCGTGTTTCCTCTCGAGTGGAGACGGGTATGTCGGGGAACTTCTTGAGTTGCACCCAGGGTGGGAAGGACCCTTTCGACTTTCCAGAGGTGAGGTGTGATTAGCCCTGAGAAGCCTCTGCGGAAATGGGCGTCATCTCGCCTGCAGGGGAGAACCTCCTGGATATTCTCGAGTTGCGGCAGGTCTTCTCGAGTTACAACAGGGACCTCAGGGACCAGCTCTGGTGGCCTCAGGAAGGGCCAGTCCCCATGCGAGATGCTAGGGGCCATCTCGGGATTCCTCTCCAGTCGTTGCCGGGGCCTAAGACCTTGTGTGGAGTCGGCGCCGGAAACTGAGCATTCCTCTCCAGTGTTGACATGGATCTTGGGGTGCCTCTGAGTCTCCCCAGGGGAGTCAGGCTTCGTCTCGATTGGGGGCATGCACGTGCGCTTTCCTCCCGAGCTGCAGCAGTAGGGTCACGCTTCCTGTCACGTGGATCAAGGGATCTGTGGCTTTCCCTCGAGGCTTTCCCTCGAGGCTTTCCCACGAGGCTTTCCCACAGGGCTGTGCCAAGTGCCACCTTGGTGTGAGTCGATCCTCAGCGTGAAAGACGAGCCGGTGAAGGGAAAGAGGTTTCTCTGGAATGGAGTGAGTCATATGGGGGACTCTTGGAATGGTGGCACGACCCTGGAGTTCCTCTCGCCGTTCCTGTTGAGAGGACCTCCACTTGAGTTTCGACGGGAATGCCGGGAATTCTTTCCCGTCAAAGCAGGGAAAGGATCCCTGACCTCGAGCTACGAGGCGGAAATGGGGCTCCTCTGGATGTGGGCAGGACCCTCGTAATTCCTCTCGAGTGGAGACGGGTATGTCGGGGAACTTCTTGAGTTGCACCAAGTGTGTGAAGGACCCTTTCGACGTTCCAGAGGTGAGGTGTGATTAGCCCCGAGAAGCCTCTGCGGAAATGGGCCTCCTCTCGCCTGCAGGGGAGAACCTCCTGCGTATTCTCGAGTTGCCGCAGGTCTTCTCGAGTTAAGACGAGGACCTCAGGGACCCGCTCTGGTGGCCTCAGGAAGGGCCAGTCCCCATGCGAGTTGCTAGGGGCCATCTCGGGATTCCTCTCCCGTCGATGCCGGGGCCTAAGACCTTGTGTGGAGTCGGGGCCGGAACCTGAGCATTCCTCTCCAGTGTTGACATGGATCTTGGGGTGCCTCTGAGTCTCCCCAGGGGAGTCAGGCCTCGTCTCGAGTGGGGGCAAGCACGTGCGCTTCCCTCCCGAGCTGCAGCAGTAGGGTCAGGCTTACTGTCACGTGGATCAAGGGATTTGTGGCTTTCCCTCGAGGCTTTCCCTCGAGGCTTTCCCACGAGGCTTTCCCACAGGGCTGTGCCAAGTGCCACCTTGGTGTGAGTCGATCCTCGGCGTGAAAGACGAGCCGGTGAAGGGAAAAGAGGTTCCTCTGGAATGGACTGAGACATCTGGGGGACTCTTGGAATGGTGGCACGACCCTGGAATTCCTCTCGCCGTTCCTGTTGAGAGCGCCTCCTCTTGAGATGCGACGGGAACGCCGGGAATTCTTTCCCGACGAAGCAGGGAAAGGATCCCTCACCTCGAGCTACGAGGCGGAAGCGGGGCTCATTTGGATGTGGGCGGGACCCTCGTGTTTCCTCTCGAGTGGAGACGGGTATGTCGGGGAACTTCTTGATTTGCACCCAGGGTGTGAAGGACCCTTTCGACTTTCCAGAGGTGAGGTGTGATTAGCACCGAGAAGCCTCTGCGGAAATGGGCCTCATCTCGCCTGCAGGGGAGAACCTCCTGGATGTTCTCGAGTTGCGGCAGGTCTTCCCGAGTTACGACGTGGACCTCAGGGACCCGCTCTGGTGGCCTCAGGAAGGGCCAGTCCCCATGCGAGTTGCTAAGGGCCATCTCGGGATTCGTCTCCCGTCGATGCCGGGGCCTAAGACCTTGTGTGGAGTCGGGGCCGGAACCAGAGCATTCCTTTCCAATGTTGACATGGATTTTGGGGTGCCTCTGAGTCTCCCCAGGGGAATCAGGCCTCGTCTCGAGTGGGGCCATTCACGTGCGCTTCCCTCCCGAGCTGCAGCAGTAGGGTCAGGCTTCCTGTCACGTGAATCAAGGGATCGGTGGCTTTCCCTCGAGGGTTTCCCTCGAGGCTTTCCCACGAGGCTTTCCCACAGGGCTGTGCCAAGTGCCACCTTGGTGTGAGTCGATCCTCGGCGTGAAAGACGAGCCGGTGAAGGGAAAAGGGGTTCCTCTGGAATGGACTGAGTCATCTGGGGGACTCTTGGAATGGTGGCACGACCCTGGAGTTCCTCTCGCCGTTCCTGTTGAGAGGGCCTCCTCTTGAGATGCGACGGGAACGCCGGGAATTCTTTCCCGACGAAGCAGCGAAAGGATCCCTCACCTCGAGCTACGAGGCGGAAACGGTTCTCCTCTGGATGTGGGCGGGACCCTCGTGTTTCCTCTCGATTGGAGACGGGGATGTCGGGGAACTTCTTGATTTGCACCCAGGGTGTGAAGGACCCTTTCGACTTTCCAGAGGTGAGGTGTGATTAGCCCCTAGAAGCCTCTGCGGAAATGGGCCTCATCTCGCCTGCAGGGGAGAACCTCCTGGTCTTTCTCGAGTTGCGCCAGGTCTTCTCGAGTTTCGAAGCGGACTTCAGGGTCCCGCTCTGGTGGCCTCAGGAAGGGACAGTCCCCATGCGAGTTGCTAGGGGCCATCTCGGGATTCCTCTCCCGTCGATGCCGGGGCCTAAGACCTTTTGTGGAGTCGGGGCCGGAACCTGAGGATTCCTCTCCAGTTCTGACATGGATCTTGGGGTGCCTCTGAGTCTCCCCAGGGGAGTCAGGCCTCGTCTCGAGTGGGGGCATGCACGTGCGCTTCTCTCCCGAGCTGCAGCAGTAGGGTCACGCTTCCTGTCACATGCATCAAGGGATATGTGGCTTTCCCTCTAGGATTTCCCTCGTGACTTTCCCACCAGGCTTTCCCACAGGGCTGTGCCAAGTGCCACCTTGGTGTGAGTCGATCCTCGGCGTGAAAGACGAGCTGGTGAAGGGAAAAGGGGTTCCTCTGGAATGGACTGAGTCATCTGGGGACTCTTGGAATGGTGGCACGACCCTGGAGTTCCTCTCGCCGTTCCTGCTGAGAGGGCCTCCTCTTGAGATGCGACGGGAACGCCGGGAATTCTTTCCCGACGAAGCAGCGAAAGGATCCCTCACCTCGAGCTACGAGGCGGAAACGGTTCTCCTCTGGATGTGGGCGGGACCCTCGTGTTTCCTCTCGAGTGGAGACGGGTATGTCGGGGAACTTCTTGATTTGCACCCAAGGTGTGAAGGACCCTTTCGAAGTTCCAGAGGTGAGGTGTGATTAGCCCCGAGAAGCCTCTGCGGAAATAGGCCTCATCTCGCCTGCAGGGGAGAACCTCCTGGATTTTCTCGAGTTGCGGCAGGTCTTCTCCAGTTACGACAGGGACCTCAGGGACCCGCTCTGGTGGCCTCAAGGAAAGGCTTGTCCCCATGCGAGTTGCTGATGGCCATCTCGGTATTCGTCTCCCGTCGATGCCGGGGCCTAAGACCTTGTGTGGAGTCGGGGCCGGAACCAGAGCTTTCCTTTCCAATGTTGACATGGATTTTGGGGTGCCTCTGAGTCTCCCCAGGGGAATCAGGCCTCGTCTCGAGTGGGGGCATTCACGTGCCCTTCCCTCCCGAGCTACAGCAGTAGGGTCAGGCTTCCTGTCACGTGAATCAAGGGATCGGTGGCTTTCCCTCGAGGCTTTCCCTCGAGGCTTTCCCACGAGGCTTTCCCACAGGGCTGTGCCAAGTGCAACCTTGGTGTGAGTCGATCCTCGGCGTGAAAGACGAGCCGGTGAAGGGAAAAGGGGTTCCTCTGGAATGGACTGAGTCATCTGTGGGACTCTTGGAATGGTGGCAGGACCCTGGAGTTCCTCTCGCCGTTCCTGTTGAGAGGGCCTCCTCTTGAGATGCGACGGGAACGCCGGGAATTCTTTCCAGACGAAGCAGCGAAAGGATCCCTCACCTCGAGCTACGAGGCAGAAACGGGGCTCCTCTGGATGTGGGCGGGACCCTCGTGTTTCCTCTCGAGTGGAGACGGGTATGTCGGGGAACTTCTTGAGTTGCACCCAGGGTGGGAAGGACCCTTTCGACTTTCCAGAGGTGAGGTGTGATTAGCCCTGAGAAGCCTCTGCGGAAATGGGCCTCATCTCGCCTGCAGGGGAGAACCTCCTGGATATTCTCGAGTTGCGGCAGGTCTTCTCGAGTTACGACAGGGACCTCAGGGACCAGCTCTGGTGGCCTCAGGAAGGGCCAGTCCCCATGCGAGTTGCTAGGGGCCATCTCGAGATTCCTCTCCAGTCGTTGCCGGGGCCTAAGACCTTGTGTGGAGTCGGCGCCGGAAACTGAGCATTCCTCTCCAGTGTTGACATGGATCTTGGGGTGCCTCTGAGTCTCCCCAGGGGAGTCAGGCTTCGTCTCGATTGGGGGCATGCACGTGCGCTTTCCTCCCGAGCTGCAGCAGTAGGGTCACGCTTCCTGTCACGTGGATCAAGGGATTTGTGGCTTTCCCTCGAGGCTTTCCCTCGAGGCTTTCCCACGAGGCTTTCCCACAGGGCTGTGCCAAGTGCCACCTTGGTGTGAGTCGATCCTCGGCGTGAAAGACGAGCCGGTGAAGGGAAAAGAGGTTCCTCTGGAATGGACTGCGACATCTGGGGGACTCTTGGAATGGTGGCACGACCCTGGAATTCCTCTCGCCGTTCCTGTTGAGAGCGCCTCCTCTTGAGATGCGACGGGAACGCCGGGAATTCTTTCCCGACGAAGCAGCGAAAGGATCCCTCACCTCGAGCTACGAGGCGGAAACGGTTCTCCTCTGGATGTGGGCGGGACCCTCGTGTTTCCTCTCGAGTGGAGACGGGTATGTCGGGGAACTTCTTGATTTGCACCCAGGGTGTGAAGGACCCTTTCGACTTTCCAGAGGTGAGGTGTGATTAGCCCCTAGAAGCCTCTGCGGAAATGGGCCTCATCTCGCCTGCAGGGGAGAACCTCCTGGATTTTCTCGAGTTGCGGCAGGTCTTCTCCAGTTACGACAGGGACCTCAGGGACCCGCTCTGGTGGCCTCAAGGAAAGGCCTGTCCCCATGCGAGTTGCTAAGGGCCATCTCGGGATTCGTCTCCCGTCGATGCCGGGGCCTAAGACCTTGTGTGGAGTCGGGGCCGGAACCAGAGCATTCCTTTCCAATGTTGACATGGATTTTGGGGTGCCTCTGAGTCTCCCCAGGGGAATCAGGCCTCGTCTCGAGTGGGGGCATTCACGTGCGCTTCCCTCCCGAGCTGCAGCAGTAGGGTCAGGCTTCCTGTCACGTGAATCAAGGGATCGGTGGCTTTCCCTCGAGGCTTTCCCTCGAGGCTTTCCCACGAGGCTTTCCCACAGGGCTGTGCCAAGTGCCACCTTGGTGTGAGTCGATCCTCGGCGTGAAAGACGAGCCGGTGAAGGGAAAAGGGGTTCCTCTGGAATGGACTGAGTCATCTGGGGGACTCTTGGAATGGTGGCACGACCCTGGAGTTCCTCTCGCCGTTCCTGTTGAGAGGGCCTCCTCTTGAGATGCGACGGGAACGCCGGGAATTCTTTCCCGACGAAGCAGCGAAAGGATCCCTCACCTCGAACTACGAGGCGGAAACGGTTCTCCTCTGGATGTGGGCGGGACCCTCGTGTTTCCTCTCGATTGGAGACGGGTATGTCGGGGATCTTCTTGATTTGCACCAAGGGTGTGAAGGACCCTTTCCAAGTTCCAGAGGTGAGGTGTGATTAGCCCCGAGAAGCCTCTGCGGAAATGGGCGTCATCTCGCCTGGAGTGGAGAACCTCCTGGATTTTCTCGAGTTGCGGCAGGTCTTCTCGAGTTACGACGGGGACTTCAGGGACCCGCTCTGGTGGCCTCAAGGAAAGGCCTGTCCCCATGCGAGTTGCTAGGGGCAATCTCGGGATGCCTTTCTCGTCCATGCCGGGGCCTCAGTCCTTGTGTGCAGTCGGGACCGGAACCTGAGGTTTCCTCTCCAGTGTTGCCATGGATCTTGGGGTGCTTCTGAGTCTCCCCAGGGGAGTCAGGCCTCGACTCGAGTGGGGGCATGCACGTGCGCTTTCCTCCCGAGCTGCAGCAGTAGTGTCACGCTTTCTGTCACCTGGATCAAGGAATCTGTGGCTTTCCCTCGAGGCTGTCCCTCGAGGCTTTCCCACGAGGCTTTCCCTCAGGGCTGTGCCACGTGCCACCTTGCTGTGAATCGATCCTCGGCGTGAAAGTCGAGCCGGTGTAGGGAAAAGAGATTCCTCTGGTATGGACTGAGACATCTGGGGGACTCTGTGGAATTGTGGCACGACCCTGGAGTTCCTCTCGCCGTTCCTGTTGAGAGGGCCTTCTCTTGAGATGCGACGGGAACGCCGGGAACTCTTTCCCGACGAAGCAGGGAAAGGATCCCTCATCTCTAGCTACGAGGCGGAAACGGGGCTCCTCTGGATGTGGGCGGGACCCTCGTGTTTCCTCTCGAGTGGAGACGGGTATGTCGGGGAACTTTTTGATTTGCACCAAGGGTGTGAAGGACTCTTTCGAAGTTCCAGAGGTGAGGTGTGATCAGCCTCGAGACGCCTCAGAGGAAATGGGCCTCATCTCGCCTGGAGGGGAGAACCTCCTGGATTTTCTCGAGTTGCGGCAGGTCTTCTCAAGTTACAGCGGGGACCTCAGGGACCCGCTCTGGTGGCCTCAGGAAAGTCCAGTCCCCATGCGAGTTGCTAGGGGCCATCTCGGGATTCCTCTCCCGTCCATGCCGGGGCTGAAGACCTTGTGTGGAGTCGGGGCCGGAACCTGAGGATTCCTCTCCAGTGTTGCCATGGATCTTGGGGCGCTTCTCAGTCTCCCCAGGGGAGTCAGGCCTCGTCTCGAGTGCGGACATGCACGTGCGGTTTCCTCCCGAGCTGCAGCAGTAGTGTCAAGCTTCCTGTCACGTGGATCAAGGGATCTGTGGTTTCCCTCGAGGCTGTCCCTCGAGGCTTTCCCACGAGGCTTTCCCACAGGGCTGTGCTACGTGCCACCTTGGTGTGAGTCGATCCTCGGCGTGAAAGACGAGCCGGTGAAGGGAAAAGAGGTTCCTCTGGAATGGACTGAGACATCTGGGGGACTCTTGAAATGGTGGCACGACCCTGGAGTACCTCTCTCCTTTCCTGTTGAGAGGCCCTCCTCTTGAGATGCGACGGGAACGCCGGGAACTCTTTCCCGATGAAGCAGGGAAAGGATCCCTCATCTCGAGCTACGAGGTGGAAACGGGGCTCCTCTGGATGTGGGCGGGACCCTCGTCTTTCCTCTCGAGTGGAGACGGGTATGTCGGGGAACTTCTTGATTTGCACCAAGGGTGTGAAGGACCCTTTCGAAGTTCCAGAGGTGAGGTGTGATCAGCCTCGAGACGCCTCAGCGGAAATGGGCCTCATCTCGCCTGGAGGGGACAACCTCCTGGATTTTCTCGAGTTGCGGCAGGTCTTCTCCAGTTACGACAGGGACCTCAAGGACCCGCTCTGGTGGCCTCAAGGAAAGGCCTCTCCCCATGCGAGTTGCTAGGGGCCATCTCGGGATTCCTCTCCCGTCCATGCCGGGGCCTCAGTCCTTGTGTGGAGTCGGGGCCAGAGCCTGAGGATTCCTCTCCAGTGTTGCCATGGATCTCGGGGTGCTTCTGAGTCTCCCCAGGGGAGTCAGGCCTCTTCTCGTGTGGGGGCATGCACGTGCGCTCTCCTCCCGAGCTGCAGCAGTAGTGTCACGCTTCCTGTCACGTGGATCAAGGGATCTGTGGCTTTCCCTCGAGGCTTTCCCACGAGGCTTTCCCACAGGGCTGTGCCATGTGCCACCTTGGTGTGAGTCGATCCTCGGCGTGACAGACGAGCCGGTGAAGGGAAAAGAGGTCCTCTGGAATGGACTGAGACATCTGGGGGACTCTTGGAATGGTGGCACGACCCTGGAGTTCCTCTCGCCGTTCCTGTTGAGAGGGCCTCCTCTTGAGATGCGACGGGAACGCCGGGAACTCTTTCCCGACGAAGCAGGGAAAGGATCCCTCATCTCGACCAATGAGGTGGAAACGGTGCTCCTCTGGATGTGGGTGAGACCCTCGTGTTTCCTCTCGAGTGGAGACGGGTATGTCGGGGAACTTCTTGAGTTGCACCAAGGGTGTGAAGGACCCTTTCGACGTTCCAGAGGTGAGGTGTGACTAGCCACGAGATGCCTCTGCGGAAATGGGCCTCATCTCGCCTGCAGGGGAGAACCTCCTGGATGTTCTCGAGTTGCGGCAGGTCTTCTCGAGTTACGACGGGGACTTCAGGGACCCGCTCTGGTGGCCTCAGGAAAGGCCTGTCCCCATGCGAGTTGCTAGGGGCCATCTCGGGATGCCTTTCTCGTCCATGCCGGGGCCTCAGTCCTTGTGTGCAGTCGGGACCGGAACCTGAGGTTTCCTCTCCAGTGTTGCCATGGATCTTGGGGTGCTTCTGAGTCTCCCCAGGGGAGTCAGGCCTCGACTCGAGTGGGGGCATGCACGTGCGCTTTCCTCCCGAGCTGCAGCAGTAGTGTCACGCTTTCTGTCACCTGGATCAAGGAATCTGTGGCTTTCCCTCGAGGCTGTCCCTCGAGGCTTTCCCACGAGGCTTTCCCACAGGGCTGTGCCACGTGCCACCTTGCTGTGAATCGATCCTCGGCGGGAAATTCGAGCCGGTGTAGGGAAAAGAGATTCCTCTGGTATGGACTGAGACATCTGGGGGACTCTGTGGAATTGTGGCACGACCCTGGAGTTCCTCTCGCCGTTCCTGTTGAGAGGGCCTCCTCTTGAGATGCGACCGGAACGCCGGGAACTCTTTCCCGACGAAGCAGGGAAAGGATCCCTCATCTCTAGCTACGAGGCGGAAACGGGGCTCCTCTGGATGTGGGCGGGACCCTCGTGTTTCCTCTCGAGTGGAGACGGGTATGTCGGGGAACTTTTTGATTTGCACCAAGGGTGTGAAGGACCCTTTCGAAGTTCCAGAGGTGAGGTGTGATCAGCCTCGAGACGCCTCAGCGGAAATGGGCCTCATCTCGCCTGGAGGGGACAACCTCCTGGATTTTCTCTAGTTGCGGCAGGTCTTCTCCAGTTACGACAGGGACCTCAGGGACCCGCTCTGGTGGCCTCAAGGAAAGGCCTCTCCCCATGCGAGTTGCTAGGGGCCATCTCGGGATTCCTCTCCCGTCCATGCCGGGGCCTAAGACCTTTTGTGGAGTCGGGGCCGGAACTGAGGATTCCTCTCCAGTTCTGACATGGATCTTGGGGTGCCTCTGAGTCTCCCCAGGGGAGTCAGGCCTCGTCTCGAGTGGGGGCATGCACGTGCGCTTCTCTCCCGAGCTGCAGCAGTAGGGTCACGCTTCCTGTCACATGGATCAAGGGATATGTGGCTTTCCCTCTAGGATTTCCCTCGTGACTTTCCCACGAGGCTTTCCCACAGGGCTGTGCCAAGTGCCACCTTGGTGTGAGTCGATCCTCGGCGTGAAAGACGAGCCGGTAAAGGGAAAAGGGGTTCCTCTGGAATTTACTGAGTCATCTGGGGGACTCTTGGAATGGTGGCACGACCCTGGAGTTCCTCTCGCCGTTCCTGCTGAGAGGGCCTCCTCTTGAGATGCGACGGGAACGCCGGGAATTCTTTCCCGACGAAGCAGCGAAAGGATCCCTCACCTCGAGCTACGAGGCGGAAACGGTTCTCCTCTGAATGTGGGCGGGACCCTCGTGTTTCCTCTCGAGTGGAGACGGGTATGCCGGGGAACTTCTTGATTTGCACCCAAGGTGTGAAGGACCCTTTCGAAGTTCCAGAGGTGAGGTGTGATTAGCCCCGAGAAGCCTCTGCGGAAATGGGCCTCATCTCGCCTGCAGGGGAGAACCTCCTGGATTTTCTCGAGTTGCGGCAGGTCTTCTCCAGTTACGACAGGGACCTCAGGGACCCGCTCTGGTGGCCTCAAGGAGAGGCTTGTCCCCATGCGAGTTGCTGATGGCCATCTCGGTATTCGTCTCCCGTCAATGCCGGGGCCTAAGACCTTGTGTGGAGTCGGGGCCGGAACCAGAGCTTTCCTTTCCAATGTTGACATGGATTTTGGGGTGCCTCTGAGTCTCCCCAGGGGAATCAGGCCTCGTCTCGAGTGGGGGCAGTCACGTGCCCTTCCCTCCCGAGCTGCAGCAGTAGGGTCAGGCTTCCTGTCACGTGAATCAAGGGATCGGTGGCTTTCCCTCGAGGCTTTCCCTCGAGGCTTTCCCACGAGGCTTTCCCACAGGGCTGTGCCAAGTGCAACCTTGGTGTGAGTCGATCCTCGGGGTGAAAGACGAGCCGGTGAAGGGAAAAGGGGTTCCTCTGGAATGGACTGAGTCGTCTGGGGGACTCTTGGAATGGTGGCAGGACCCTGGAGTTCCTCTCGCCGTTCCTGTTGAGAGGGCCTCCTCTTGAGATGCGACGGGAACGCCGGGAATTCTTTCCAGACGAAGCAGCGAAAGGATCCCTCACCTCGAGCTACGAGGTGGAAACGGGGCTCCTCTGGATGTGGGCGGGACCCTCGTGTTTCCTCTCGAGTGGAGACGGGTATGTCGGGGAACTTCTTGATTTGCACCCAGAGTGGGAAGGACCCTTTCGACTTTCCAGAGGTGAGGTGTGATTAGCCCTGAGAAGCCTCTGCGGAAATGGGCCTCATCTCGCCTGCAGGGGAGAACCTCCTGGATATTCTCGAGTTGCGGCAGGTCTTCTCGAGTTACGACAGGGACCTCAGGGACCAGCTCTGGTGGCCTCAGGAAGGGCCAGTCCCCATGCGAGTTGCTAGGGGCCATCTCGAGATTCCTCTCCAGTCGTTGCCAGGGCCTAAGACCTTGTGTGGAGTCGGCGCCGGAAACTGAGCATTCCTCTCCAGTGTTGACATGGATCTTGGGGTGCCTCTGAGTCTCCCCAGGGGAGTCAGGCTTCGTCTCGATTGGGGGCATGCACGTGCGCTTTCCTCCCGAGCTGCAGCAGTAGGGTCACGCTTCCTGTCACGTGGATCAAGGGATTTGTGGCTTTCCCTCGAGGCTTTCCCTCGAGGCTTTCCCACGAGGCTTTCCCACAGGGCTGTGCCAAGTGCCACCTTGGTGTGAGTCGATCGTCGGCGTGAAAGACGAGCCGGTGAAGGGAAAGAGGTTCCTCTGGAATGGACTGAGTCATCTGGGGGATCTTGGAATGGTGGCACGACCCTGGAGTTCCTCTCGCCGTTCCTGTTGAGAGGGCCTCCTCTTGAGATGCGACGGGAACGCCGGAATTCTTTCCCGACGAAGCAGCGAAAGGATCCCTCACCTCGAGCTACGAGGCGGAAACGGTTCTCCTCTGGATGTGGGCGGGACCCTCGTGTTTCCTCTCGAGTGGAGACGGGTATGTCGGGGAACTTTTTGATTTGCACCAAGGGTGTGAAGGACTCTTTCGAAGTTCCAGAGGTGAGGTGTGATCAGCCTCGAGACGCCTCAGAGGAAATGGGCCTCATCTCGCCTGGAGGGGAGAACCTCCTGGATTTTCTCGAGTTGCGGCAGGTCTTCTCGAGTTAAGGCGGGGACCTCAGGGACCCGCTCTGGTGGCCTCAGGAAAGGCCAGTCCCCATGCGAGTTGCTAGGGGCCATCTCGGGATTCCTCTCCCGTCCATGCCGGGGCTTAAGACCTTGTGTGGAGTCGGGGCCGGAACCTGAGGATTCCTCTCCAGTGTTGCCATGGATCTTGGGGCGCTTCTCAGTCTCCCCAGGGGAGTCAGGCCTCTTCTCGTGTGGGGGCATGCATGTGCGCTCTCCTCCCCATCTGCAGCAGTAGTGTCACGCTTCCTGTCACGTGGATCAAGGGATCTGTGGCTTTTCCTCGAGGCTTTCCCACGAGGCTTTCCCACAGGGCTGTGCCATGTGCCACCTTGGTGTGAGTCGATCCTCGGCGTGAAAGACGAGCCGGTGAAGGGAAAAGAGGTTCCTCTGGAATGGACTGAGACATCTGGGGGACTCTTGGAATGGTGACACGACCCTGGAGTTCCTCTCGCCGTTCCTGTTGAGAGGGCCTCCTCTTGAGATGCGACGGGAACGCCGGGAATTCTTTCCCGACGAAGCAGGGAAAGGATCCCTCATCTCGACCACTGAGGTGGAAACGGTGCTCCTCTGGATGTGGGTGAGACCCTCGTGTTTCGTCTCGAGTGGAGACGGGTATGTCGGGGAACTTCTTGATTTGCACCAAGGGTGTGAAGGACCCTTTCGAAGTTCCAGAGGTGAGGTGTGATCAGCCTCGAGACGCCTCAGCGGAAATGGGCCTCATCTCGCCTGGAGGGGACAACCTCCTGGATTTTCTCAAGTTGAGGCAGGTCTTCTCCAGTTACGACAGGGACCTCAGGGACCCGCTCTGGTGGCCTCAAGGAAAGGCCTGTCCCCATGCGAGTTGCTAGGGGCCATCTCGGGATTCCTCTCCCGTCCATGCCGGGGCCTCAGTCCTTGTGTGGAGTCGGGGCCAGAACCTGAGGTTTCCTCTCCAGTGTTGCCATGGATCTCGGGGTGCTTCTGAGTCTCCCCAGGGGAGTCAGGCCTCTTCTCGTGTGGGGGCATGCACGTGCGCTCTCCTCCCGAGCTGCAGCAGTAGTGTCACGCTTCCTGTCACGTGGATCAAGGGATCTGTGGCTTTCCCTCGAGGCTTTCCCACGAGGCTTTCCCACAGGGCTGTGCCATGTGCCACCTTGGTGTGAGTCGATCCTCGGCGTGAAAGTCGAGCCGGTGAAGGGAAAAGAGGTTCCTCTGGAATGGACTGAGACATCTGGGGGACTCTTGGAATGGTGGCACGACCCTGGAGTTCCTCTCGCCGTTCCTGTTGAGAGGGCCTCCTCTTGAGATGCGACGGGAACGCCGGGGATTCTTTCCCGACGAAGCAGGGAAAGGATCCCTCACCTCGAGCTACGAGGCGGAAGCGGGGCTCATTTGGATGTGGGCGGGACCCTCGTGTTTCCTCTCGAGTGGAGACGGGTATGTCGGGGAACTTCTTGAGTTGCACCAAGGGTGTGAAGGACCCTTTCGACGTTCCAGAGGTGAGGTGTGACTAGCCACGAGATGCCTCTGCGGAAATGGGCCTCATCTCACCTGCAGGGGAGAACCTCCTGGATGTTCTCGAGTTGCGGCAGGTCTTCTCGAGTTACGACGGGGACCTCAGGGACCCGCTCTGGTGGCCTCAGGAAGGGCCAGTCCCCGTGCGAGTTGCTAAGGGCCATCTCGGGATTCGTCTCCCGTCGATGCCGGGGCCTAAGACTTTGTGTGGCGTCGGGGCCGGAACCAGAGCATTCCTTTCCAATGTTGACATGGATTTTGGGGTGCCTCTGAGTCTCCCCAGGGGAATCAGGCCTCGTCTCGAGTGGGGGCATTCACGTGCCCTTCCCTCCCGAGCTGCAGCAGTAGGGTCAGGCTTCCTGTCACGTGAATCAAGGGATCGGTGGCTTTCCCTCGAGGCTTTCCCTCGAGGCTTTCCCACGAGGCTTTCCCACAGGGCTGTGCCAAGTGCAACATTGGTGTGAGTCGATCCTCGGCGTGAAAGACGAGCCGGTGAAGGGAAAAGGGGTTCCTCTGGAATGGACTGAGTCATCTGGGGGACTCTTGGAATGGTGGCACGACCCTGGAGTTCCTCTCGCCGTTCCTGTTGAGAGGGCCTCCTCTTGAGATGCGACGGGAACGCCGGGAATTCTTTCCAGACGAAGCAGCGAAAGGATCCCTCACCTCGAGCTACGAGGCAGAAACGGGGCTCCTCTGGATGTGGGCGGGACCCTCGTGTTTCCTCTCGAGTGGAGACGGGTATGTCGGGGAACTTCTTGAGTTGCACCCAGGGTGGGAAGGACCCTTTCGACTTTCCAGAGGTGAGGTGTGATTAGCCCTGAGAAGCCTCTGCGGAAATGGGCGTCATCTCGCCTGCAGGGGAGAACCTCCTGGATATTCTCGAGTTGCGGCAGGTCTTCTCGAGTTACGACAGGGACCTCAGGGACCAGCTCTGGTGGCCTCAGGAAGGGCCAGTCCCCATGCGAGTTGCTAGGGGCCATCTCGGGATGCCTCTCCCGTCCATGCCTGGGCCTCAGTCCTTGTGTGCATTCGGGGCCGGAACCTGAGGTTTCCTCTCCAGTGTTGCCATGGATCTTGGGGTGCTTCTGAGTCTCCCCAGGGGAGTCAGGCCTCGTCTCGAGTGGGGGCATGCACGTGCGCTCTCCTCCCGAGCTGCAGCAGTAGTGTCACGCTTCCTGTCACCTGGATCAAGGAATCTGTGGCTTTCCCTCGAGGCTGTCCCTCGAGGCTTTCCCACGAGGCTTTCCCACAGGCTGTGCCACGTGCCACCTTGCTGTGAGTCGATCCTCGGCGTGAAAGTCGAGCAGGTGTAGGGAAAAGAGATTCCTCTGGTATGGACTGAGACATCTGGGGGACTCTGTGGAATGGTGGCACGACCCTGGAGTTCCTCTCGCGGTTCCTATTGAGAGGGCCTCCTCTTGAGATGCGACGGGAACGCCGGGAACTCTTTCCCGACGAAGCAGGGAAAGGATCCCTCATCTCGACCAATGAGGTGGAAACGGGGCTCCTCTGAATGTGGGCGGGACCCTCGTGTTTCCTCTCGAGTGGAGACGGGTATGTCAGGCAACTTCTTGATTTGCACCAAGGGTGTGAAGGACCCTTTCGAAGTTCCAGAGGTGAGGTGTGATCAGCCTCGAGACGCCTCAGCGGAAATGGGCCTCATCTCGCCTGGAGGGGAGAACCTCCTGGACTTTCTCGAGTTGCGGCAGGTCTTCTCGAATTACGACCGGTACCTCAGGGACCAGCTCTGGTGGCCTCAGGAAGGGACAGTCCCCATGCGAGTTGCTAGGGGCCATCTCGGGATTCCTCTCCAGTCGTTGCCGGGGCCTAAGACCTTGTGTGGAGTCGGCGCCGGAAACTGCGCATTCCTCTCCAGTGTTGACATGGATCTTTGGGTGCCTCTGAGTCTCCCCAGGGGAGTCAGGCCTCGTCTCGAGTGGGGGCATGCACGTGCGCTTTCCTCCCGAGCTGCAGCAGTAGGGTCACGCTTCCTGTCACGTGGATCAAGGGATCTGTGGCTTTCCCTCGAGGCTTTCCCTCGAGGCTTTCCCACGAGGCTTTCCCACAGGGCTGTGCCAAGTGCCACCTTGGTGTGAGTCGATCCTCGGCGTGAAAGACGAGCCGGTGAAGGGAAAGAGGTTCCTCTGGAATGGACTGAGACATATGGGGGACTCTTGGAATGGTGGCACGACCCTGGAGTTCCTCTCGCCGTTCCTGTTGAGAGGGCCTCCTCTTGAGATGCGACGGGAACGCCGGGAATTCTTTCCCGACGAAGCAGGGAAAGGATCCCTCACCTCGAGCTACGAGGCGGAAACGGGGCTCCTCTGGATGTGGGCGTGACCCTCGTGTTTCTTCTCGAGTGGAGACGGGTATGTCGGGGAACTTCTTGAGTTGCAGCCAGGGTGGGAAGGACCCTTTCTACTTTCCAGAGGTGAGGTGTGATTAGCCCCGAGAAGCCTCTGCGGAAATGGGCCTCATCTCGCCTGCAGGGGGAACCTCCTGGATTTTCTCGAGTTGCGGCAGGTCTTCTTGAGTTACGACGGGGACCTCAGGGACCCGCTCTGGTGGCCTCAGGAAGGGCCAGTCCCCATGCGAGTTGCTAGGGGCCATCTCGGGATTCCTCTCCGATCGATGCCTGGGCCTAAGACCTTGTGTGGAGTCGGGGCGGAACCTGAGGATTCCTCTCCAGTGTTGACATGGATCTTGGGGTGCCTCTGAGTCTCCCCAGGGGAGTCAAGCCTCGTCTCGAGTGGGGGCATGCACGTGCACTTCCCTCCCGAGCTGCAGCAGTAGGATCACGCTTCCTGTCACGTGGATCAAGGGATCTGTGGCTTTCCCTCGAGGCTTTCCCTCGAGGCTTTCGACGAGGCTTTCCCACAGGGCTGTGCCAAGTGACACCTTGTTGTGAGTCGATCCTCGGCGTGAAAGACGAGCCGGTGAAGGGAAAAGAGGTTCCTCTGGAATGGACTGAGATATCTGGGGGACTCTTGGAACGGTGGCAGTACCCTGGAGTTCCTCTTGCTGTTCCTGTTGAGAGGGCCTCATCTTGACATGCGTCGGGAACGCCGGGAATTCTTTCCCGACGAAGCAGGGAAAGGATCTGTCACCTCGAGTACGAGGCGGAAACGGGTCTCCTCTAGATGTGGGCGGGACCCTCGTGTTTCCTCTCGAGTGGAGACGGGTATGTCGGGGAACTTCTTGAGTTGCACCAAGGGTGTGAAGGACCCTTTCGACGTTCCAGAGGTGAGGTGTGATTAGCCCCGAGAAGCCTCTGCGGAAATGGGCCTCCTCTCGCCTGCAGGGGAGAACCTCCTGGATATACTCTAGTTGTCGCAGGTCTTCTCGAGTTACGACGGGGACCTCAGGGACCCGCTCTGGTGGCTCAGGAAGGGCCAGTCCCCATGCGAGTTGCTAGGGGCCATCTCGGGATTCCTCTCCCCTCGATGCCGGGGCCTAAGACCTTGTGTGGAGTCGGGGCCGGAACCTGAGCATTCCTCTCCAGTGTTGACATGGATCTTGGGGTGCCTCTGAGTCTCCCCAGGGGAGTCAGGCCTCGTCTCGTGTGGGGGCAAGCACGTGCGCTTCCCTCCCGAGCTGCAGCAGTAGGGTCAGGCTTACTGTCACGTGGATCAAGGGATTTGTGGCTTTCCCTCGAGGCTTTCCCTCGAGGCTTTCCCACGAGGCTTTCCCACAGGGCTGTGCCAAGTGCCACCTTGGTGTGAGTCGATCCTCGGCGTGAAAGACAAGCCGGTGAAGGGAAAAGAGGTTCCTCTGGAATGGATTGAGACATCTGGGGGACTCTTGGAATGGTGGCACGACCCTGGAATTCCTCTCGCCGTTCCTGTTGAGAGGGCCTCCTCTTGAGATGCGATGGGAACGCCGGGAATTCTCTCCCGACGAAGCAGGGAAAGGATCCCTCACCTCGAGCTACGAGGTGGAAACGGGGCTCCTCTGGATGTGGGCGGGACCCTCGTGTTTCCTCTCGAGTGGAGACGGGTATTTCGGGGAACTTCTTGAGTTGCACCAAGGGTGTGAAGGACCCTTTCGACGTTCCAGAGTTGAGGTGTGATTAGCCCGAGAAGCCTCTGCGGGAATGGGCCTCATCTCGCCTGCAGGGGAGAACCTCCTGGATTTTCTCGAGTTGCGGCAGGTCTTCTCGAGTTACGACGGGGACCTCAGGGACCCGCTCTGGTGGCCTCAGGAAGGGCCAGTCCCCATACGAGTTGCTAGGGGCCATCTTGGGATTCCTTTCCTGTCGATGCCAGGGCCTAAGTCCTTGTGTGGAGTCGGGGCCGGAACCTGAGGATTCCTCTCCAGTGTTGACATGGATCTTGGGGTGCCTCTGAGTCTCCCCAGGGGAGTCAGGCGTCGTCTCGAGTTGGGGCATGCACGTGCGCTTCTCTCCCGAGCTGCAGCAGATGGGTCACGCTTCCTGTCACGTGGATCAAGGGATCTGTGGCTTTCCCTCGAGGCTTTCCCTCGAGGCTTTCCCGCGAGGCTTTCCCACAGGGCTGTGCCAAGTCCACCTTGGTGTGAGTCGATCCTCGGCGTGAAAGACGAGCCGGTGAAGGGAAAAGGGGTTCCTCTGGAATGGGCTGAGTCATCTGGGGGACTCTTGGAATGGTGGCACGACCCTGGAGTTCCTCTCGCCGTTCCTGTTGAGAGCGCCTCCTCTTGAGATGCGACGGGAACGCCGGGGATTCTTTCCCGACGAAGCAGGGAAAGGATCCCTCACCTCGAGCTACGAGGCGGAAGCGGGGCTCATTTGGATGTGGGCGGCACCCTCGTGTTTCCTCTCGAGTGGAGACGGGTATGTCGGGGAACTTCTTGAGTTGCACCAAGGGTGTGAAGGACCCTTTCGACGTTCCAGAGGTGAGGTGTGACTAGCCACGAGATGCCTCTGCGGAAATGGGCCTCATCTCGCCTGCAGGGGAGAACCTCCTGGAAGTTCTCGAGTTGCGACAGGTCTTCTCGAGTTACGACGGGGACCTCAGGGACCCGCTCTGGTGGCCTCAGGAAGGGCCAGTCCCCGTGCGAGTTGCTAAGGGCCATCTCGGGATTCGTCTCCCGTCGATGCCGGGGCCTAAGACTTTGTGTGGCGTCGGGGCCGGAACCAGAGCATTCCTTTCCAATGTTGACATGGATTTTGGGGTGCCTCTGAGTCTCCCCAGGGGAATCAGGCCTCGTCTCGAGTGGTGGCATTCACGTGCGCGTCCCTCCCGAGCTGCAGCAGTAGGGTCAGGCTTCCTGTCACATGAATCAAGGGATCGGTGGCTTTCCCTCGAGGCTTTCCCTCGAGGCTTTCCCACGAGGCTTTCCCACAGGGCTGTGCCAAGTGCAACATTGGTATGAGTCGATCCTCGGCGTGAAAGACGAGCCGGTGAAGGGAAAAGGGGTTACTCTGGAATGGACTGAGTCATCTGGGGGACTCTTGGATTGGTGGCACGACCCTGGAGTTCCTCTCGCCGTTCCTGTTGAGAGGGCCTCCTCTTGAGATTCGACGGGAACGCCGGGAATTCTTTCCCGACGAAGCAGCGAAAGGATCCCTCACCTCGAGCTACGAGGCGGAAACGGTTCTCCTCTGGATGTGGGCGGGACCCTCGTGTTTCCTTTCGAGTGGAGACGGGTATGTCGGGGAACTTCTTGATTTGCACCCAGGGTGTGAAGGACCCTTTCGAAGTTCCAGAGGTGAGGTGTGATTAGCCCCGAGAAGCCTCTGTAGAAATGGGCGTCATCTCGCCTGGAGTGGAGAACCTCCTGGATTTTCTCGAGTTGCGGCAGGTCTTCTCCAGTTACGACAGGGACCTCAGGGACCCGCTCTGGTGGCCTCAAGGAAAGGCCTGTCCCCATGCGAGTTGCTAAGGGCCATCTCGTGATTCGTCTCCCGTCGATGCCGGGGCCTAAGACCTTGTGTGGAGTCGGGGCCGGAACCAGAGCTTTCCTTTCCAAAGTGACATAGATTTTGGGGTGCCTCTGAGTCTCCCCAGGGGAATCAGGCCTCGTCTCGAGTGGGGGCATTCACGTGCCCTTCCCTCCCGAGCTGCAGCAGTAGGGTCAGGCTTCCTGTCACGTGGATCAAGGGATCGGTGGATTTCCCTCGAGGCTTTCCCTCGAGGCTTTCCCACGAGGCTTTCCCACAGGGCTGTGCCAAGTGCAACCTTGGTGTGAGTCGATCCTCGGCGTGAAAGACGAGCCGGTGAAGGGAAAAGGGGTTCCTCTGGAATGGACTGAGTCATCTGGGGGACTCTTGGAATGGTGGCACGACCCTGGAGTTCCTCTCGCCGTTCCTGTTGAGAGGGCCTCCTCTTGAGATGCGACGGGAACGCCGGGAATTCTTTCCAGACGAAGCAGCGAAAGGATCCCTCACCTCGAGCTACGAGGCAGAAACGGGGCTCCTCTGGATGTGGGCGGGACCCTCGTGTTTCCTCTCGAGTGGAGACGGGTATGTCGGGGAACTTCTTGAGTTGCACCCAGGGTGGGAAGGACCCTTTCGACTTTCCAGAGGTGAGGTGTGATTAGCCCTGAGAAGCCTCTGCGGAAATGGGCGTCATCTCGCCTGCAGGGGAGAACCTCCTGGATATTCTCGAGTTGCGGCAGGTCTTCTCGAGTTACGACAGGGACCTCAGGGACCAGCTCTGGTGGCCTCAGGAAGGGCCAGTCCCCATGCGAGATGCTAGGGGCCATCTCGGGATTCCTCTCCAGTCGTTGCCGGGGCCTAAGACCTTGTGTGGAGTCGGCGCCGGAAACTGAGCATTCCTCTCCAGTGTTGACATGGATCTTGGGGTGCCTCTGAGTCTCCCCAGGGGAGTCAGGCTTCGTCTCGATTGGGGGCATGCACGTGCGCTTTCCTCCCGAGCTGCAGCAGTATGGTCACGCTTCCTGTCACGTGGATCAAGGGATCTGTGGCTTTCCCTCGAGGCTTTCCCTCGAGGCTTTCCCACGAGGCTTTCCCACAGGGCTGTGCCAAGTGCCACCTTGGTGTGAGTCGATCCTCAGCGTGAAAGACGAGCCGGTGAAGGGAAAGAGGTTTCTCTGGAATGGACTGAGACATATGGGGGACTCTTGGAATGGTGGCACGACCCTGGAGCTCCTCTCGCCGTTCCTGTTGAGAGGACCTCCACTTGAGTTTCGACGGGAATGCCGGGAATTCTTTCCCGTCAAAGCAGGGAAAGGATCCCTGACCTCGAGCTACGAGGCGGAAATGGGGCTCCTCTGGATGTGGGCAGGACCCTCGTAATTCCTCTCGAGTGGAGACGGGTATGTCGGGGAACTTCTTGAGTTGCACCAAGTGTGTGAAGGACCCTTTCGACGTTCCAGAGGTGAGGTGTGATTAGCCCCGAGAAGCCTCTGCGGAAATGGGCCTCCTCTCGCCTGCAGGGGAGAACCTCCTGCGTATTCTCGAGTTGCCGCAGGTCTTCTCGAGTTAAGACGAGGACCTCAGGGACCCGCTCTGGGGGCCTCAGTAAGGGCCAGTCCCCATGCGAGTTGCTAGGGGCCATCTCGGGATTCCTCTCCCGTCGATGCCGGGGCCTAAGACCTTGTGTGGAGTCGGGGCCGGAACCTGAGCATTCCTCTCCAGTGTTGACATGGATCTTGGGGTGCCTCTGAGTCTCCCCAGGGGAGTCAGGCCTCGTCTCGAGTGGGGGCAAGCACGTGCGCTTCCCTCCCGAGCTGCAGCAGTAGGGTCAGGCTTACTGTCACGTGGATCAAGGGATTTGTGGCTTTCCCTCGAGGCTTTCCCTCGAGGCTTTCCCACGAGGCTTTCCCACAGGGCTGTGCCAACTGCCACCTTGGTGTGAGTCGATCCTCGGCGTGAAAGACGAGCCGGTGAAGGGAAAAGAGGTTCCTCTGGAATGGACTGAGACATCTGGGGGACTCTTGGAATGGTGGCACGACCCTGGAATTCCTCTCGCCGTTCCTGTTGAGAGCGCCTCCTCTTGAGATGCGACGGGAACGCCGGGAATTCTTTCCCGACGAAGCAGGGAAAGGATCCCTCACCTCGAGCTACCAGGCGGAAGCGGGGCTCATTTGGATGTGGGCGGGACCCTCGTGTTTCCTCTCGAGTGGAGACGGGTATGTCGGGGAACTTCTTGATTTGCACCCAGGGTGTGAAGGACCCTTTCGACTTTCCAGAGGTGAGGTGTGATTAGCACCGAGAAGCCTCTGCGGAAATGGGCCTCATCTCGCCTGCAGGGGAGAACCTCCTGGATGTTCTCGAGTTGCGGCAGGTCTTCCCGAGTTACGACGTGGACCTCAGGGACCCGCTCTGGTGGCCTCAGGAAGGGCCAGTCCCCATGCGAGTTGCTAAGGGCCATCTCGGGATTCGTCTCCCGTCGATGCCGGGGCCTAAGACCTTGTGTGGAGTCGGGGCCGGAACCAGAGCATTCCTTTCCAATGTTGACATGGATTTTGGGGTGCCTCTGAGTCTCCCCAGGGGAATCAGGCCTCGTCTCGAGTGGGGCCATTCACGTGCGCTTCTCTCCCGAGCTGCAGCAGTAGGGTCAGGCTTCCTGTCACGTGAATCAAGGGATCGGTGGCTTTCCCTCGAGGGTTTCCCTCGAGGCTTTCCCACGAGGCTTTCCCACAGGGCTGTGCCAAGTGCAACCTTGGTGTGAGTCGATCCTCGGCGTGAAAGACGAGCCGGTGAAGGGAAAAGGGGTTCCTCTGGAATGGACTGAGTCATCTGGGGGACTCTTGGAATGGTGTCACGACCCTGGAGTTCCTCTCGCCGTTCCTGCTGAGAGGGCCTCCTCTTGAGATGCGACGGGAACGCCGGGAATTCTTTCCCGACGAAGCAGCGAAAGGATCCCTCACCTCGAGCTACGAGGTGGAAACGGTTCTCCTCTGGATGTGGGCGGGACCCTCGTGTTTCCTCTCGAGTGGAGCCGGGTATGTCGGGGAACTTCTTGATTTGCACCCAGGGTGTGAAGGACCCTTTCGACTTTCCAGAGGTGAGGTGTGATTAGCCCCGAGAAGCCTCTGCGGAAATAGGCCTCATCTCGCCTGCAGGGGAGAACCTCCTGGTCTTTCTCGAGTTGCGCCAGGTCTTCTCGCGTTTCGAAGCGGACTTCAGGGACCCGCTCTGGTGGCCTCAAGGAAAGGCTTGTCCCCATGCGAGTTGCTGATGGCCATCTCGGTATTCGGCTCCCGTCGATGCCGGGGCCTAAGACCTTGTGTGGAGTCGGGGCCGGAACCAGAGCTTTCCTTTCCAATGTTGACATGGATTTTGGGGTGCCTCTGAGTCTCCCCAGGGGAATCAGGCCTCGTCTCGAGTGGGGGCATTCACGTGCCCTTCCCTCCCGAGCTACAGCAGTAGGGTCAGGCTTCCTGTCACGTGAATCAAGGGATCGGTGGCTTTCCCTCGAGGCTTTCCCTCGAGGCTTTCCCACGAGGCTTTCCCACAGGGCTGTGCCAAGTGCAACCTTGGTGTGAGTCCATCCTCGGCGTGAAAGACGAGCCGGTGAAGGGAAAAGGGGTTCCTCTGGAATGGACTGAGTCATCTGGGGGACTCTTGGAATGGTGGCAGGACCCTGGAGTTCCTCTCGCCGTTCCTGTTGAGAGGGCCTCCTCTTGAGATGCGACGGGAACGCCGGGAATTCTTTCCAGACGAAGCAGCGAAAGGATCCCTCACCTCGAGCTACGAGGCAGAAACGGGGCTCCTCTGGATGTGGGCGGGACCCTCGTGTTTCCTCTCGAGTGGAGACGGGTATGTCGGGGAACTTCTTGAGTTGCACCCAGAGTGGGAAGGACCCTTTCGACTTTCCAGAGGTGAGGTGTGATTAGCCCTGAGAAGCCTCTGCGGAAATGGGCCTCATCTCGCCTGCAGGGGAGAACCTCCTGGATATTCTCGAGTTGCGGCAGGTCTTCTCGAGTTACGACAGGGACCTCAGGGACCAGCTCTGGTGGCCTCAGGAAGGGCCAGTCCCCATGCGAGTTGCTAGGGGCCATCTCGAGATTCCTCTCCAGTCGTTGCCGGGGCCTAAGACCTTGTGTGGAGTCGGCGCCAGAAACTGAGCATTCCTCTCCAGTGTTGACATGGATCTTGGGGTGCCTCTGAGTCTCCCCAGGGGAGTCAGGCTTCGTCTCGATTGGGGGCATGCACGTGCGCTTTCCTCCCGAGCTGCAGCAGTAGGGTCACGCTTCCTGTCACGTGGATCAAGGGATTTGTGGCTTTCCCTCGAGGCTTTCCCTCGAGGCTTTCCCACGAGGCTTTCCCACAGGGCTGTGCCAAGTGCCACCTTGGTGTGAGTCGATCCTCGGCGTGAAAGACGAGCCGGTGAAGGGAAAAGAGGTTCCTCTGGAATGGACTGGGACATCTGGGGGACTCTTGGAATGGTGGCACGACCCTGGAATTCCTCTCGCCGTTCCTGTTGAGAGCGCCTCCTCTTGAGATGCGACGGGAACGCCGGGAATTCTTTCCCGACGAAGCAGCGAAAGGATCCCTCACCTCGAGCTACGAGGCGGAAACGGTTCTCCTCTGGATGTGGGCGGGACCCTCGTGTTTCCTCTCGAGTGGAGACGGGTATGTCGGGGATCTTCTTGATTTGCACCAAGGGTGTGAAGGACCCTTTCCAAGTTCCAGAGGTGAGGTGTGATTAGCCCCGAGAAGCCTCTGCGGAAATGGGCGTCATCTCGCCTGGAGTGGAGAACATCCTGGATTTTCTCGAGTTGCGGCAGGTCTTCTCGAGTTACGACGGGGACTTCAGGGACCCGCTCTGGTGGCCTCAAGGAAAGGCCTGTCCCCATGCGAGTTGCTAGGGGCAATCTCGGGATGCCTTTCTCGTCCATGCCGGGGCCTCAGTCCTTGTGTGCAGTCGGGACCGGAACCTGAGGTTTCCTCTCCAGTGTTGCCATGGATCTTGGGGTGCTTCTGAGTCTCCCCAGGGGAGTCAGGCCTCGACTCGAGTGGGGGCATGCACGTGCGCTTTCCTCCCGAGCTGCAGCAGTAGTGTCACGCTTTCTGTCACCTGGATCAAGGAATCTGTGGCTTTCCCTCGAGGCTGTCCCTCGAGGCTTTCCCACGAGGCTTTCCCACAGGGCTGTGCCACGTGCCACCTTGCTGTGAATCGATCCTCGGCGTGAAAGTCGAGCCGGTGTAGGGAAAAGAGATTCCTCTGGTATGGACTGAGACATCTGGGGGACTCTGTGGAATTGTGGCACGACCCTGGAGTTCCTCTCGCCGTTCCTGTTGAGAGGGCCTTCTCTTGAGATGCGACGGGAACGCCGGGAACTCTTTCCCGACGAAGCAGGGAAAGGATCCCTCATCTCTAGCTACGAGGCGGAAACGGGGCTCCTCTGGATGTGGGCGGGACCCTCGTGTTTCCTCTCGAGTGGAGACGGGTATGTCGGGGAACTTTTTGATTTGCACCAAGGGTGTGAAGGACTCTTTCGAAGTTCCAGAGGTGAGGTGTGATCAGCCTCGAGACGCCTCAGCGGAAATGGGCCTCATCTCGCCTGGAGGGGAGAACCTCCTGGATTTTCTCGAGTTGCGGCAGGTCTTCTCAAGTTACAGCGGGGACCTCAGGGACCCGCTCTGGTGGCCTCAGGAAAGTCCAGTCCCCATGCGAGTTGCTAGGGGCCATCTCGGGATTCCTCTCCCGTCCATGCCGGGGCTGAAGACCTTGTGTGGAGTCGGGGCCGGAACCTGAGGATTCCTCTCCAGTGTTGCCATGGATCTTGGGGCGCTTCTCAGTCTCCCCAGGGGAGTCAGGCCTCGTCTCGAGTGCGGACATGCACGTGCGGTTTCCTCCCGAGCTGCAGCAGTAGTGTCAAGCTTCCTGTCACGTGGATCAAGGGATCTGTGGTTTCCCTCGAGGCTGTCCCTCGAGGCTTTCCCACGAGGCTTTCCCACAGGGCTGTGCTACGTGCCACCTTGGTGTGAGTCGATCCTCGGCGTGAAAGACGAGCCGGTGAAGGGAAAAGAGGTTCCTCTGGAATGGACTGAGACATCTGGGGGACTCTTGAAATGGTGGCACGACCCTGGAGTACCTCTCTCCTTTCCTGTTGAGAGGCCCTCCTCTTGAGATGCGACGGGAACGCCGGGAACTCTTTCCCGATGAAGCAGGGAAAGGATCCCTCATCTCGAGCTACGAGGTGGAAACGGGGCTCCTCTGGATGTGGGCGGGACCCTCGTCTTTCCTCTCGAGTGGAGACGGGTATGTCGGGGAACTTCTTGATTTGCACCAAGGGTGTGAAGGACCCTTTCGAAGTTCCAGAGGTGAGGTGTGATCAGCCTCGAGACGCCTCAGCGGAAATGGGCCTCATCTCGCCTGGAGGGGACAACCTCCTGGATTTTCTCGAGTTGCGGCAGGTCTTCTCCAGTTACGACAGGGACCTCAAGGACCCGCTCTGGTGGCCTCAAGGAAAGGCCTCTCCCCATGCGAGTTGCTAGGGGCCATCTCGGGATTCCTCTCCCGTCCATGCCGGGGCCTCAGTCCTTGTGTGGAGTCGGGGCCAGAGCCTGAGGATTCCTCTCCAGTGTTGCCATGGATCTCGGGGTGCTTCTGAGTCTCCCCAGGGGAGTCAGGCCTCTTCTCGTGTGGGGGCATGCACGTGCGCTCTCCTCCCGAGCTGCAGCAGTAGTGTCACGCTTCCTGTCACGTGGATCAAGGGATCTGTGGCTTTCCCTCGAGTCTTTCCCACGAGGCTTTCCCACAGGGCTGTGCCATGTGCCACCTTGGTGTGAGTCGATCCTCGGCGTGACAGACGAGCCGGTGAAGGGAAAAGAGGTCCTCTGGAATGGACTGAGACATCTGGGGGACTCTTGGAATGGTGGCACGACCCTGGAGTTCCTCTCGCCGTTCCTGTTGAGAGGGCCTCCTCTTGAGATGCGACGGGAACGCCGGGAACTCTTTCCCGACGAAGCAGGGAAAGGATCCCTCATCTCGACCAATGAGGTGGAAACGGTGCTCCTCTGGATGTGGGTGAGACCCTCGTGTTTCCTCTCGAGTGGAGACGGGTATGTCGGGGAACTTCTTGAGTTGCACCAAGGGTGTGAAGGACCCTTTCGACGTTCCAGAGGTGAGGTGTGACTAGCCACGAGATGCCTCTGCGGAAATGGGCCTCATCTCGCCTGCAGGGGAGAACCTCCTGGATGTTCTCGAGTTGCGGCAGGTCTTCTCGAGTTACGACGGGGACTTCAGGGACCCGCTCTGGTGGCCTCAGGAAAGGCCTGTCCCCATGCGAGTTGCTAGGGGCCATCTCGGGATGCCTTTCTCGTCCATGCCGGGGCCTCAGTCCTTGTGTGCAGTCGGGACCGGAACCTGAGGTTTCCTCTCCAGTGTTGCCATGGATCTTGGGGTGCTTCTGAGTCTCCCCAGGGGAGTCAGGCCTCGACTCGAGTGGGGGCATGCACGTGCGCTTTCCTCCCGAGCTGCAGCAGTAGTGTCACGCTTCCTGTCACCTGGATCAAGGAATCTGTGGCTTTCCCTCGAGGCTGTCCCTCGAGGCTTTCCCACGAGGCTTTCCCACAGGGCTGTGCCACGTGCCACCTTGCTGTGAATCGATCCTCGGCGGGAAATTCGAGCCGGTGTAGGGAAAAGAGATTCCTCTGGTATGGACTGAGACATCTGGGGGACTCTGTGGAATTGTGGCACGACCCTGGAGTTCCTCTCGCCGTTCCTGTTGAGAGGGCCTTCTCTTGAGATGCGACGGGAACGCCGGGAACTCTTTCCCGACGAAGCAGGGAAAGGATCCCTCATCTCTAGCTACGAGGCGGAAACGGGGCTCCTCTGGATGTGGGCGGGACCCTCGTGTTTCCTCTCGAGTGGAGACGGGTATGTCGGGGAACTTTTTGATTTGCACCAAGGGTGTGAAGGACTCTTTCGAAGTTCCAGAGGTGAGGTGTGATCAGCCTCGAGACGCCTCAGCGGAAATGGGCCTCATCTCGCCTGGAGGGGAGAACCTCCTGGATTTTCTCGAGTTGCGGCAGGTCTTCTCAAGTTACAGCGGGGACCTCAGGGACCCGCTCTGGTGGCCTCAGGAAAGTCCAGTCCCCATGCGAGTTGCTAGGGGCCATCTCGGGATTCCTCTCCCGTCCATGCCGGGGCTGAAGACCTTGTGTGGAGTCGGGGCCGGAACCTGAGGATTCCTCTCCAGTGTTGCCATGGATCTTGGGGCGCTTCTCAGTCTCCCCAGGGGAGTCAGGCCTCGTCTCGAGTGCGGACATGCACGTGCGGTTTCCTCCCGAGCTGCAGCAGTAGTGTCAAGCTTCCTGTCACGTGGATCAAGGGATCTGTGGTTTCCCTCGAGGCTGTCCCTCGAGGCTTTCCCACGAGGCTTTCCCACAGGGCTGTGCTACGTGCCACCTTGGTGTGAGTCGATCCTCGGCGTGAAAGACGAGCCGGTGAAGGGAAAAGAGGTTCCTCTGGAATGGACTGAGACATCTGGGGGACTCTTGAAATGGTGGCACGACCCTGGAGTACCTCTCTCCTTTCCTGTTGAGAGGCCCTCCTCTTGAGATGCGACGGGAACGCCAGGAACTCTTTCCCGATGAAGCAGGGAAAGGATCCCTCATCTCGAGCTACGAGGTGGAAACGGGGCTCCTCTGGATGTGGGCGGGACCCTCGTCTTTCCTCTCGAGTGGAGACGGGTATGTCGGGGAACTTCTTGATTTGCACCAAGGGTGTGAAGGACCCTTTCGAAGTTCCAGAGGTGAGGTGTGATCAGCCTCGAGACGCCTCAGCGGAAATGGGCCTCATCTCGCCTGGAGGGGACAACCTCCTGGATTTTCTCGAGTTGCGGCAGGTCTTCTCCAGTTACGACAGGGACCTCAAGGACCCGCTCTGGTGGCCTCAAGGAAAGGCCTCTCCCCATGCGAGTTGCTAGGGGCCATCTCGGGATTCCTCTCCCGTCCATGCCGGGGCCTCAGTCCTTGTGTGGAGTCGGGGCCAGAGCCTGAGGATTCCTCTCCAGTGTTGCCATGGATCTCGGGGTGCTTCTGAGTCTCCCCAGGGGAGTCAGGCCTCTTCTCGTGTGGGGGCATGCACGTGCGCTCTCCTCCCGAGCTGCAGCAGTAGTGTCACGCTTCCTGTCACGTGGATCAAGGGATCTGTGGCTTTCCCTCGAGGCTTTCCCACGAGGCTTTCCCACAGGGCTGTGCCATGTGCCACCTTGGTGTGAGTCGATCCTCGGCGTGACAGACGAGCCGGTGAAGGGAAAAGAGGTCCTCTGGAATGGACTGAGACATCTGGGGGACTCTTGGAATGGTGGCACGACCCTGGAGTTCCTCTCGCCGTTCCTGTTGAGAGGGCCTCCTCTTGAGATGCGACGGGAACGCCGGGAACTCTTTCCCGACGAAGCAGGGAAAGGATCCCTCATCTCGACCAATGAGGTGGAAACGGTGCTCCTCTGGATGTGGGTGAGACCCTCGTGTTTCCACTCGAGTGGAGACGGGTATGTCGGGGAACTTCTTGAGTTGCACCAAGGGTGTGAAGGACCCTTTCGACGTTCCAGAGGTGAGGTGTGACTAGCCACGAGATGCCTCTGCGGAAATGGGCCTCATCTCGCCTGCAGGGGAGAACCTCCTGGATGTTCTCGAGTTGCGGCAGGTCTTCTCGAGTTACGACAGGGACCTCAGGGACCCGCTCTGGTGGCCTCAAGGAAAGGCCTGTCCCCATGCGAGTTGCTAGGGGCCATCTCGGGATTCCTCTCCCGTCCTTGCCGGGGCCTCAGTCCTTGTGTGGAGTCGGGGCCAGAACCTGAGGTTTCCTCTCCAGTGTTGCCATGGATCTCGGGGTGCTTCTGAGTCTCCCCAGGGGAGTCAGGCCTCTTCTCGTGTGGGGGCATGCACGTGCGCTCTCCTCCCGAGCTGCAGCAGTAGTGTCACGCTTCCTGTCACGTGGATCAAGGGATCTGTGGCTTTCCCTCGAGGCTTTCCCACGAGGCTTTCCCACAGGGCTGTGCCATGTGCCACCTTGGTGTGAGTCGATCCTCGGCGTGAAAGTCGAGCCGGTGAAGGGAAAAGAGGTTCCTCTGGAATGGACTGAGACATCTGGGGGACTCTTGGAATGGTGGCACGACCCTGGAGTTCCTCTCGCCGTTCCTGTTAAGAGGGCCTCCTCTTGAGATGCGACGGGAACGCCGGGAACTCTTTCCCGACGAAGCAGGGAAAGGATCCCTCATCTCGACCACTGAGGTGGAAACGGTGCTCCTCTGGATGTGGGTGAGACCCTCGTGTTTCCTCTCGAGTGGAGACGGGTATGTCAGGCAACTTCTTGATTTGCACCAAGGGTGCGAAGGACCCTTTCGAAGTTCCAGAGGTGAGGTGTGATCAGCCTCGAGACGCCTCAGCGGAAATGGGCCTCATCTCGCCTGGAGGGGAGAACCTCCTGGTCTTTCTCGAGTTGCGGCAGGTCTTCTCGCGTTTCGAAGCGGACTTCAGGGTCCCGCTCTGGTGGCCTCAGGAAGGGACAGTCTCCATGCGAGTTGCTAGGGGCCATCTCGGGATTCCTCTCCCGTCGATGCCGGGGCCTAAGACCTTTTGTGGAGTCGGGGCCAGAACCTGAGGATTCCTCTCCAGTGTTGCCATGGATCTCGGGGTGCTTCTGAGTCTCCCCAGGGGAGTCAGGCCTCGTCTCGAGTGGGGGCATGCACGTGCGCTTCTCTCCCGAGCTGCAGCAGTAGGGTCACGCTTCCTGTCACATGGATCAAGGGATATGTGGCTTTCCCTCTAGGATTTCACTCGTGACTTTCCCACCAGGCTTTCCCACAGGGCTGTGCCAAGTGCCACCTTGGTGTGAGTCGATCCTCGGCGTGAAAGACGAGCCGGTGAAGGGAAAAGAGGTTCCTCTGGAATGGACTGAGACATCTGGGGGACTTTTGGAATGGTGGCACGACCCTGGAGTTCCTCTCGCCATTCCTGTTGAGAGGGCCTCCTCTTCAGTTGCGACGGGAATGCCGGGAATTCTTTCCAGACGAAGCAGGGAATGGATCCCTCACCTCGAGCTACGAGGTGGAAACGGGGCTCCTCTGGATGTGGGCGGGACCCTCGTGTTTCCTCTCGAGTGGAGACGGGTATGTCGGAGAACTTCTTGAGTTGCACCAAGGGTGGGAAGGACCCTTTCGACGTTTCAGAGGTGAGGTGTGATTAGCCCCGAGAATCCTCTGCGGAAATGGTCCTCCTCTCGCCTGCAGGGGAGAACCTCCTGGATATTCTCGATTTGCCGCAGGTCTTCTCGAGTTACGACGGGGACCTCAGGGACCCGCTCTGGTGGCCTCAGGAACGGCCAGTCCCAATGCGAGTTGCTAGGGGCCATCTCGGGATTCCTCTCGCGTCGATGCCGGGGCCTAAGACCTTGTGTGGAGTCGGGGCCGGAAACTGAGCATTCCTCTCCAGTGTTGACATGGATATTGGGGTGCCTCTGAGTCTCCCCAGGGGAGTCAGGCCTCGTCTCGAGTGGGGGCAAGCACGTGCGCTTCCCTCCCGAGCTGCAGCAGTAGGGTCAGGCTTCCTGTCACGTGGATCAAGCGATCTGTGGCTTTCCCTCAAGGCTTTCCCACGAGGCTTTCCCACAGGGCTGTGCCAAGTGCCACCTTGGTGTGCGTCGATCCTCGGCGTGAAAGACGAGCCGGTGAAGAGAAAAGGGGTTCCTCTGGAATGGACTGAGACATCTGGGGGACTCTTGGAATGGTGGCTCGAACCCGGAGTTCCTCTCGCCTTTCCTGTTGAGAGGGCCTCCTCTTGAGATGCGACGGGAACGCCGGGAATTCTTTCCCGATGAAGCAGGGAAAGGATCCCTCATCTCGAGCTACGAGGCGGAAACGGGGCTCATCTGGATGTGGGCGGGACCCTCGTGTTTCCTCTCGAGTGGAGACGGGTATGTCGGGGAACTTCTTGAGTTGCACCAAGGGTGTGAAGGACCCTTTCGACGTTCCAGAGGTGAGGTGTGATTAGCCCCGAGAAGCCTCTGCGGAAATGGTCCTCCTCTCGCCTGCAGGGGAGAACCTCCTAGATATTCTCGAGTTGCCGCAGGTCTTCTCGAGTTACGACGGGGACCTCAGGGACCCGCTCTGGTGGCCTCAGGAAGGGCCAGTCCCCATGCGAGTTGCTAGGGGCCATCTCGTGATTCCTCTCCCGTGGATGCCGGGGCCTAAGACCTTGTGTGGAGTCGGGGCCGGAACCTGAGCATTCCTCTCCAGTGTTGACATGGATCTTGGGGTGCCTCTGAGTCTCCCCAGGGGAGTCAGGCCTCGTCTCGAGTGGGGGCAAGCACGTGCGCTTCCCTCCCGAGCTGCAGCAGTAGGGTCAGGCTTCCTGTCACGTGGATCAAGGGATCTGTGGCTTTCCCTCGAGGCTTTCCCTCGAGGCTTTCCCACGAGGCTTTCCCACAGGGCTGTGCCAAGTGCGATCTTGGTGTGAGTCGATCCTCGGCATGAAAGACGAGCCGGTGAAGGGAAAAGAGGTTCCTCTGGAATGGACTGAGACATCTGGGGGACTCTTGGAATGGTGGCACGACCCTGGAGTTCCTCTCGCCGTTCCTGTTGAGAGGGCCTCCTCTTGAGATGCGACGGGAACGCCGGGAATTCTTTCCCGACGAAGCAGGAAAAGATTCCGTCACCTCGAGCTACGAGGCGGAAACGGGGCTCCTCTGTATGTCGGCGGGACCCTAGTGTTTCCTCTCGAGTGGAGACGGGTATGTCGGGGAACTTCTTGAGTTGCACCCAGGGTGGGAAGGACCCTTTCGACTTTCCAGAGGTGAGGTTTGATTAGCCCTGAGAAGCCTCTGCGGAAATGGGCCTCATCTCGCCTGGAGGGGAGAACCTCCTGGATATTCTCGAGTTGCGGCAGGTCTTCTCGAGTTACGACAGGGACCTCAGGGACCAGCTCTGGTGGCCTCAGGAAGGGCCAGTCCCCATGCGAGTTGCTAGTGGCCATCTCGGGATTCCTCTCCAGTCGTTGCCGGGGCCTCAGTCCTTGTGTGCAGTCGGGGCCGGAACCTGAGGTTTCCTCTCCAGTGTTGCCATGGATCTTGGGGTGCTTCTGAGTCTCCCCAGGGGAGTCAGGCCTCGACTCGAGTGGGGGCATGCACGTGTGCTTTCCTCCCCAGCTGCAGCAGTAGTGTCACGCTTCCTGTCACCTGGATCAAGGAATCTGTGGCTTTCCCTCGAGGCTGTCCCTCGAGGCTTTCCCACGAGGCTTTCCCACAGGGCTGTGCCACGTGCCACCTTGCTGTGAGTCGATCCTCGGCGTGAAAGTCGAGCCGGTGTAGGGAAAAGAGATTCCTCTGGTATGGACTGAGACATCTGGGGGACTCTGTGGAATGGTGGCACGACCCTGGAGTTCCTCTCGCCGTTCCTGTTGACAGGGCCTCCTCTTGAGATGCGACGGGAACGCCGGGAACTCTTTCCCGACGAAGCAGGGAAAGGATCCCTCATCTCTAGCTACGAGGCGGAAACAGGGCTCCTCTGGATGTGGGCGGGACCCTCGTGTTTCCTCTCGAGTGGAGACGGGTATGTCGGGGAACTTTTTGATTTGCACCAAGGGTGTGAAGGACTCTTTCGAAGTTCCAGAGGTGAGGTGTGATTAGCCCCGAGAAGCCTCTGCGGAAATGGTCCTCCTCTCGCCTGCAGGGGAGAACCTCCTGGATATTCTCGAGTTGCGGCAGGTCTTCTCGAGTTACGACGGGGACCTCAGGGACCCGCTCTGGTGGCCTCAGGAAGGGCCAGTCCCCATGGAAGTTGCTAGGGGCCATCTCAGAATTCCTCTCCCTTCGATGCCGGGGCCTAAGACCTTGTGTGGAGTCGGGGCCGGAACCTGAGGATTCCTTTCCAGTTTTGACATGGATTTGGGGGTGCCTCTGAGTCTTCCCAGGGGAGTCAGGCCTCGTCTCGAGTGGGGGCATGCACGTATGCTTCCCTCCCGAGCTGCAGCAGTAGGGTCATGCTTACTGTCACGTGGATCAAGGGATCTGTGGCTTTCCCTCGAGGCTTTCCCTCGAGGCTTTCCCACCAGGCTTTCCCACAGGGCTGTGCCAAGTGCCACCTTGGTGTGAGTCGATCCTCGGCGTGAAAGACGAGCTGGTGAAGGGAAAAGGGGTTCCTCTGGAATGGACTGAGACATCTGGGGGACTCTTGGAATGGTGGCTAGAACCCGGAGTTCCTCTCGCCGTTCCTGTTGAGAGGGCCTCCTCTTGAGATGCGACAGGAACGCCGGGAACTCTTTCCCGACGAAGCAGGGGAAGGATCCCTCATCTCGAGCTACGAGGCGGAAACGGGACTCCTCTGGATATGGGCGGGACCCTCGTGTTTCCTCTCGAGTGGAGACGGGTATGTCGGGGAACTTCTTGGTTTGCACCAAGGGTGTGAAGGACCCTTTCGAAGTTCCAGAGGTGAGGTGTGATCAGCCTCGAGACGCCTCAGCGGAAATGGGCCTCATCTCGCCTGGAGGGGAGAACCTCCTGGATTTTCTCGAGTTGCGGCAGGTCTTCTCGAGTTATGACGGGGACCTCAGGGACCCGCTCTGGTGGCCTCAGGAAAGGCCAGACCCCATGCGAGTTGCTAGGGGCCATCTCGGAATTCCTCTCCCGTCCATGCCGGGGCCTAGGACCTTTTGTGGAGTCGTGGCCGGAACCTGAGGATAAATCTCCAGTGTTGCCATGGATCTTGGGGTGCTTCTGAGTCTCCACAGGGGAGTCAGGCCTCGTCTCGAGTGGGGGCATGCACGTGCGTTTTCCTCCCGAGCTACAGCATTAGTGTCACGCTTCCTGTCACGTGGATCAAGGAATCTGTCGTTTCCCTCGAGGCTTTCGCTCGAGGCTTTCCCACGAGGCTTTCCCACAGGGCTGTGCCACGTGCCACCTTGGTGTGAGTCGATCCTCGGCGTGAAAGACGAGCCGGTGAAGGGAAAAGAGGTTCCTCAGGAATGGACTGAGACATGTGGGGGACTCTTGGAATGGTGGCACGACCCTGGAGTACCTCTCGCTGTTCCTGTTGAGAGGGCCTCCTCTTGAGATACGACGGGAACGCCGGGAACTCATTCCCGACGAAGCAGGGAAAGGATCCCTCATCTCGAGCTACGAGGCGGAAACGGGGCTCCTCTGGATGTGGGCGGGACCCTCGTGTTTCCTCTCGAGTGGAGACGGGTATGTCGGGGAACTTCTTGATTTGCACCAAGGGTGTGAAGGAGCCTTTCGAAGTTCCAGAGGTGAGGTGTGATCAGCCTCGAGACGCCTCAGCGGAAATGGGCCTCATCTCGCCTGGAGGGGAGAACCTCCTGGATTTTCTCAAGTTGCGGCAGGTATTCTCGAGTTACGACGGGGACCTCAGGGACCCGCTCTGGTGGCCTCATGAAAGGCCTGTCCCCATGCGAGTTGCTAGGGGCCATCTCGGGATGCCTCTCCCGTCCATGCCGGGGCCTCAGTCCTTGTGTGCATTCGGGGCCGGAACCTGAGGTTTCCTCTCAAGTGTTGCCATGGATCTTGGGGTGCTTCTGAGTCTCCCCAGGGGAGTCAGGCCTCGTCTCGAGTGGGGGCATGCACGTGCGCTCTCCTCCCGAGCTGCAGCACTAGTGTCAATCTCGCTTCCTGTCACGTGGATCAAGGGATCTGCGGCTTTCCCTCGAGGCTTTCCCACGAGGCTTTCCCACAGGGCTGTGCCACGTGCCACCTTGGTGTGAGTCGATCCTCGGCGTGAAAGACGAGCCGGTGAAGGGAAAAGAGGTTCCTCTGGAATGGACTGAGTCATCTGCGGGACTCTTGGAATGGTGGCACGACCCTGGAGTTCCTCTCGCCGTTCCTGTTGAGAGGGCCTCCTCTTGAGATGCGACGGGAACGCCGGGAACTCTTTCCCGACGAAGCAGGGAAAGGATCCCTCATCTCGATCTTAGAGGTGGAAACGGGGCTCCTCTGGATGTGGGAGGGACCCTCGTGTTTCCTCTCGAGTGGAGACGCGTATGTAGGGGAACTTCTTGGTTTGCACCAAGGGTGTGAAGGACCCTTTCGAAGTTCCAGAGGTGAGGTGTGATCAGCCTCGAGACGCCTCAGCGGAAATGGGCCTCATCTCGCCTGGAGGGGAGAACCTCCTGGACTTTCTCGAGTTGCGGCAGGTCTTCTCGCGTTTCGAAGCGGACTTCAGGGTCCCGCTCTGGTGGCCTCAAGAAGGGACAGTCCCCATGCGAGTTGCAAGGGGCCATCTCGGGATTCCTCTCCCTTCGATGCCGGGGCCTAAGACCTTTTGTGGAGTCGGGGCCGGAACCTGAGGATTCCTCTCCAGTTCTGACATGGATCTTGGGGTGCCTCTGAGTCTCCCCAGGGGAGTCAGGCCTCGTCTTGAGTGGGGGCATGCACGTGCGCTTCTCTCCCGAGCTGCAGCAGTAGGGTCACGCTTCCTGTCACATGGATCAAGGGATATGTGTCTTTCCCTCTAGGATTTCCCTCGTGGCTTTCCCACCAGGCTTTCCCACAGGGCTGTGCCAAGTGCCACCTTGGTGTGAGTCGATCCTCGGCGTGAAAGACGAGCTGGTGAAGGGAAAAGGGGTTCCTCTGGAATGGACTGAGACATCTGGGGGACTCTTGGAATGGTGGCTCGAACCGGAGTTCCTCTCGCCGTTCCTGTTGAGAGGGCCTCCTCTTGAGATGCGACGGGAACGCCGGGAATTCTTTCCCGACGAAGCAGGAAAAGATTCCGTCACCTCGAGCTACGAGGCGGAAACGGGGCTCCTCTGTATGTGGACGGGACCCTCGTGTTTCCTCTCGAGTGGAGACGGGTATGTCGGGGAACTTCTTGAGTTGCACCCAGGGTGGGAAGGACCCTTTCGACTTTCCAGAGGTGAGGTGTGATTAGCCCTGAGAAGCCTCTGCGGAAATGGGCCTCATCTCGCCTGCAGGGGAGAACCTCCTGGATATTCTCGAGTTGCGACAGGTCTTCTCGAGTTACGACAGGGACCTCAGGGACCAGCTCTGGTGGCCTCAGGAAGGGCCAGTCCCCATACGAGTTGCTAGGGGCCATCTTGGGATTCCTTTCCCGTCTATGCCAGGGCCAAAGACCTTGTGTGGAGTCGGGGCCGGAACCTGAGCATTCCTCTCCAGTGTTGACATGGATCTTGGGGTGCCTCTGAGTCTCCCCATGGGAGTCAGGCCTCGTCTCGTGTGGGGGCATGCACGTGCGCTTCTCTCCCGAGCTGCAGCAAATGGGTCACGCTTCCTCTCACGTGGATCAAGGGATCTGTGGCTTTCCCTCGAGGCTTTCCCTCAAGGCTTTCCCGCGAGGCTTTCCCACAGGGCTGTGCCAAGTGCCACCTTGGTGTGAGTCGATCCTGGGCATGAAAGACGAGCCGGGGAAGGGTAAAGAGGTTCCTCTGGAATGGACTGAGACATCTGGGGGTCTCTTGGAATGGTGGCACGACCCTGGAGTTCCTCTCGCCGTTCCTGTTGAGAGGGCCTCCTCTTGAGATGCGACGGGAACGCCGGGAACTCTTTCCCGACGAAGCAGGGGAAGGATCCCTCATCTCGAGCTACGAGGCGGAAACGGGACTCCTCTGGATATGGGCGGGACCCTCGTGTTTCCTCTCGAGTGGAGTCGGGTATGTCGGGGAACTTCTTGGTTTGCACCAAAGGTGTGAAGGACCCTTTCGACGTTCCAGAGGTTAGGTGTGATCAGCCTCGAGACGCCTCAGCGGAAATGGGCCTCATCTCGCCTGGAGGGGAGAACCTCCTGGATTTTCTCGAGTTGCGGCAGGTCTTCTCCAGTAACGACGGGGACCTCAGGGACCCGCTCTGGTGGCCTCAGGAAAGGCCAGACCCCATGCGAGTTGCTAGGGGCCATCTCGGGATTCCTCTCCCGTCCATGCCGGGGCCTAGGACCTTTTGTGGAGTCGTGGCCGGAACCTGAGGATAAATCTCCAGTGTTGCCATGGATCTTGGGGTGCTTCTGAGTCTCCCCAGGGGAGTCAGGCCTCGTCTCGAGTGGGGGCATGCACGTGCGCTTCTCTCCCGAGCTGCAGCCGTAGGGTCACGCTTCCTGTCACATAGATCAAGGGATATGTGTCTTTCCCTCTAGGATTTCCCTCGTGGCTTTCCCACCAGGCTTTCCCACAGGGCTGTGCCAAGTGCCACCTTGGTGTGAGTCGATCCTCGGCGTGAAAGTCGAGCCGGTGTAGGGAAAAGAGATTCCTCTGGTATGGACTGAGACATCTGGGGGACTCTGTGGAATGGTGGCACGACCCTGGAGTTCCTCTCGCCGTTCCTGTTGAGAGGGCCACCTCTTGAGATGCGACGGGAACGCCGGGAACTCTTTCCCGACGAAGCAGGGAAAGGATCCCTCATCTCTAGCTACGAGGCGGAAACGGGGCTCCTCTGGATGTGGGCGGGACCCTCGTGTTTCCTCTCGAGTGGAGTCGGGTATGTCGGGGAACTTCTTGATTTGCACCAAGGGTGTGAAGGACCCTTTCGAAGTTCCAGAGGTGAGGTGTGATCAGCCTCGAGATGCCTCAGCGGAAATGGGCCTCATCTCGCCTGGAGGGGAGAACCTCCTGGATTTTCTCGAGTTGCGGCAGGTATTCTCGAGTTACGACGGGGACCTCAGGGACCCGCTCTGGTGGCCTCATGAAAGGCCTGTCCCCATGCGAGTTGCTAGGGGGCATCTCGGGATGCCTCTCCCGTCCATGCCGGGGCCTCAGTCCTTGTGTGCATTCGGGGCCGGAACCTGAGGTTTCCTCTCCAGTGTTGCCATGGATCTTGGGGTGCTTCTGAGTCTCCCCAGGGGAGTCAGGCCTCGTCTCGAGTGGGGGCATGCACGTGCGCTCTCCTCCCGAGCTGCAGCACTAGTGTCACGCTTCCTGTCACGTAGATCAAGGTATCTGAGGCTTTCCCTCGAGGCTCTCCCACGAGGCTTTCCCACAGGGCTGTGCCACGTGCCACCTTGGTGTGAGTCGATCCTTGGCGTGAAAGACGAGCCGGTGAAGGGAAAAGAGGTTCCTCTGGAATGGACTGAGTCATCTGCGGGACTCTTGGAATGGTGGCACGACCCTGGAGTTCCTCTCTCCGTTCCTGTTGAGATGGTCTCCTCTTGAGATGCGACGGGAACGCCGGGAACTCTTTCCCGACGAAGCAGGGAAAGGATCCCTCATCTCGAGCTAAGAGGCGGAAACGGGGCTCCTCTGTATGTGGGCGGGACCCTCGTGTTTCCTCTCGAGTGGAGACGCGTATGTAGAGGAACTTCTTGGTTTGCACCAAGTGTGTGAAGGACCCTTTCGAAGTTCCAGAGGTGAGGTGTGATCAGACTCGAGACGCCTCAGCGGAAATGGGCCTCATCTCGCCTGGAGGGGAGAACCTCCTGGACTTTCTCGAGTTGCGGCAGGTCTTCTCGCGTTTCGAAGCGGACTTCAGGGTCCAGCTCTGGTGGCCTCAGGAAGGGACAGTCCCCATGCGAGTTGCTAGGGGCCATCTCGGGATTCCTCTCCCTTCGATGCCGGGGCCTAAGACCTTTTGTGGAGTCGGGGTCGGAACCTGAGGATTCCTCTCCAGTTCTGACATGGATCTTGGGGTGCCTCTGAGTCTCCCCAGGGGAGTCAGGCCTCGTCTTGAGTGGGGGCATGCACGTGCGCTTCTCTCCCGAGCTGCAGCCGTAGGGTCACGCTTCCTGTCACCTGGATCAAGGGATATGTGTCTTTCCCTCTAGGATTTCCCTCGTGGCTTTCCCACCAGGCTTTCCCACAGGGCTGTGCCAAGTGCCACCTTGGTGTGAGTCGATCCTCGGCGTGAAAGTCGAGCCGGTGTCGGGAAAAGAGATTCCTCTGGTATGGACTGAGACATCTGGGGGACTCTGTGGAATGGTGGCACGACCCTGGAGTTCCTCTCGCCGTTCCTGTTGAGAGGTCCACCACTTGAGATGCGACGGGAACGCCGGGAACTCTTTCCCGACGAAGCAGGGAAAGGATCCCTCATCTCTAGCTACGAGTCGGAAACGGGGCTCCTCTGGATGTGGGCGGGACCATAGTGTTTCCTCTCGAGTGGAGACGGGTATGTCGGGGAACTTCTTGATTTGCACCAAGGGTGTGAAGGACTCTTTCGAAGTTCCAGAGTTGAGGTGTGATCAGCCTCGAAACGCCTCAGTGGAAATGGGCCTCATCTCGCCTGGAGGGGAGAACCTCCTGGATTTTCTGCAGTTGCGGCAGGTCTTCTCGAGTTACGACGGGGACCTCAGGGACCCGCTCTTGTGGCCTCAGGAAGGGCCAGTCCCCATGCGAGTTGCTAGGGGACCTCTCGGGATTCCACTCCCGTCCATGCCGGGGCCTCAGTCCTTGTGTGGAGTCGGGGCCGGAACCTGAGGATTCCTCTCCAGTGTTGCCATGGATCTTGGGGTGCTTCTGAGTCTCCCCAGGGGAGTCAGGCCTCGTCTCGAGTGCGGACATGCACGTGCGGTTTCCTCCCGAGCTGCAGCAGTAGTGTCAAGCTTCCTGTCACGTGGATCAAGGGATCTGTGGTTTCCCTCAAGGCTGTCCCTCGAGGCTTTCCCACGAGGCTTTCCCACAGGGCTGTGCCACGTGCCACCTTGGTGTGAGTCGATCCTCGGCATGAAAGACGAGCCGGTGAAGGGAAAAGAGGTTCCTCTGGAATGGACTGAGACATCTGGGGGACTCTTGGAATGGTGGCACGACCCTGGAGTACCTCTCTCCTTTCCTGTTGAGAGGCCCTCCTCTTGAGATGCGACGGGAACGCCGGGAACTCTTTCCCGATGAAGCAGGGAAAGGATCCCTCATCTCGAGCTACGAGGCGGAAACGGGGCTCCTCTGGATGTGGGCGGGACCCTCGTCTTTCCTCTCGAGTGGAGACGGGTATGTCGGGGAACTTCTTGATTTCCACCAAGGGTGTGAAGGACCCTTTCGAATTTCCAGAGGTGAGGTGTGATCAGCCTCGAGACGCCTCAGCGGAAATGGGCCTCATCTCGCCTGGAGGGGACAACCTCCTGGATTTTCTCGAGTTGCGGCAGGTCTTCTCCAGTTACGACAGGGACCTCAGGGACCCGCTCTGGTGGCCTCAAGGAAAGGCCTGTCCCCATGCGAGTTGCTAGGGGCCATCTCGGGATTCCTCTCCCGTCCATGCCGGGGCCTCAGTCCTTGTGTGGAGTCGGGGCCAGAACCTGAGGATTCCTCTCCAGTGTTGCCATGGATCTCGGGGTGCTTCTGAGTCTCCCCAGGGGAGTCAGGCCTCTTCTCGTGTGGGGGCATGCACGTGCGCTCTCCTCCCGAGCTGCAGCAGTAGTGTCACGCTTCCTGTCACTTGGATCAAGGCATCTGTGGCTTTCCCTCGAGGCTTTCCCACGAGGCTTTCCCACAGGGCTGTGCCATGTGCCACCTTGGTGTGAGTTGATCCTCGGCGTGAAAGACGAGCCGGTGAAGGGAAAAGAGGTTCCTCTGGAATGGACTGAGATATCTGGGGGACTCTTGGAATGGTGGCACGACCCTGGAGTTCCTCTCGCCGTTCCTGTTGAGAGGGCCTCCTCTTGAGATGCGACGGGAACGCGGGGAACTCTTTCCCGACGAAGCAGGGAAAGGATCCCACATCTCGACCAATGAGGTGGAAACGGGGCTCCTCTGGATGTGGGCGAGACCCTCGTGTTTCCTCTCGAGTGGATACGGGTATGTCAGGCAACTTCTTGATTTGCACCAAGGGTGTGAAGGACCCTTTCGAAGTTCCAGAGGTGAGGTGTGATCAGCCTCGAGACGCCTCAGCGGAAATGGGCCTCATCTCGCCTGGAGGGGAGAACCTCCTGGATTTTCTCGAGTTGCGGCAGGTCTTCTCGCGTTTCGAAGCGGACTTCTGGGTCCCGCTCTGGTGGCCTCAGGAAGGGATAGTCCCCATGCGAGTTGCTAGGGGCCATCTCGGAATTCCTCTCCCGTCGATCCCGGGGCCTAAGACCTTTTGTGGAGTCGGGGCCGGAACCTGAGGATTGCTCTCCAGTTCTGACATGGATCTTGGGGTGCCTCTGAGTCTCCCCAGGGGAGTCAGGCCTCGTCTCGAGTGGGGGCATGCACGTGCGATTCTCTCCCGAGCTTCAGCAGTACGGTCACGCTTCCTGTCACATGGATCAAGGGATATGTGTCTTTCCCTCTAGGATTTCCCTCGTGGCTTTCCCACCAGGCTTTCCCACAGGGCTGTGCCAAGTGCCACCTTGGTGTGAGTCGATCCTCGGCGTGAAATACGAGCCGGTGAAGGGAAAAGAGGTTCCTCTGAAATGGACTGAGACATCTGGGGGACTCTTGGAATGGTGGCACGACCCTGGAGTTCCTCTCCCCATTCCTGTTGAGAGGGCCTCCTCTTCAGTTGCGACGGGAATGCCGGGAATTCTTTCCAGACGAAGCAGGGAATGGATCTCTCACCTCGAGCTACGAGGTGGAAACGGGGCTCTTCTGGATGTGGGCGGGACCCTCGTGTTTCCTCTCGAGTGGAGACGGGTATTTCGGGGAAATTCTTGAGTTGCACCCAGGGTGGGAAGGACCCTTTCGACTTTCCAGAGGTGAGGTGTGATTAGCCCTGAGAAGCCTCTGCGGAAATGGGCCTCATCTCGCCTGCAGGGGAGAACCTCCTGGATATTCTCGAGTTGCGGCAGGTCTTCTCGAGTTACGACAGGGACCTCAGGGACCAGCTCTGGTGGCCTCAGGAAGGGCCAGTCCCCATGCGAGTTGCTAGGGGCCATCTCGGGATTCCTCTCACGTCGATGCCGGGGCCTAAGACCTTGTGTGGAGTCGGGGCCGGAACCTGAGCATTCCTCTCCAGTGTTGATATGGATCTTGGGGTGCCTCTGAGTCTCCCCAGGGGAGTCAGGCCTCGTCTCGAGTGGGGGCTAGCACTTGCGCTTCCCTCCCGAGCTGCAGCAGTAGGGTCAGGCTTACTGTCACGTGGATCAAGGGATCTGTGGTTTCCCTCGAGGCTTTCCCTCGAGGCTTTCCCACGAGGCTTTCCCACAGGGCTGTGCCATGTGCCACCTTGGTGTGAGTCGATCCTCGGCGTGAAAGACGAGCCGGTGAAGGGAAAAGAGGTTCCTCTGGAATGGACTGAGACATCTGGGGGAATCTTGGAATGGTGGCACGACCCTGGAATTCCTCTCGCCGTTCCTGTTGAGATCGCCTCCTCTTGAGATGCGACGGGAACGCCGGGAATTCTTTCCCGACGAAGCAGGGAAAGGATCCCTCACCTCGAGCTACGAGGCGGAAACGGGGCTCCTCTGTATGTGGGCGGGACCCTCGTGTTTCCTCTCGAGTGGAGACGCGTATGTAGAGGAACTTCTTGGTTTGCACCAAGTGTGTGAAGGACCCTTTCGAAGTTCCAGAGGTGAGGTGTGATCAGACTCGAGACGCCTCAGTGGAAATGGGCCTCATCTCGCCTGGAGGGGAGAACCTCCTGGACTTTCTCGAGTTGCGGCAGGTCTTCTCGCGTTTCGAAGCGGACTTCAGGGTCCCGCTCTGGTGGCCTCAGGAAGGGACAGTCCCCATGCGAGTTGCTAGGGGCCATCTCGGGATTCCTCTCCCTTCGATGCCGGGGCCTAAGACCTTTTGTGGAGTCGGGGTCGGAACCTGAGGATTCCTCTCCAGTTCTGACATGGATCTTGGGGTGCCTCTGAGTCTCCCCAGGGGAGTCAGGCCTCGTCTCGAGTGGGGGCATGCACGTGCGCTTCTCTCCCGAGCTGCAGCCGTAGGGTCACGCTTCCTGTCACCTGGATCAAGGGATATGTGTCTTTCCCTCTAGGATTTCCCTCGTGGCTTTCCCACCAGGCTTTCCCACATTGCTGTGCCAAGTGCCACCTTGGTGTGAGTCGATCCTCGGCGTGAAAGTCGAGCCGGTGTCGGGAAAAGAGATTCCTCTGGTATGGACTGAGACATCTGGGGGACTCTGTGGAATGGTGGCACGACCCTGGAGTTCCTCTCGCCGTTCCTGTTGAGAGGGCCACCTCTTGAGATGCGACGGGAACGCCGGGAACTCTTTCCCGACGAAGCAGGGAAAGGATCCCTCATCTCTAGCTACGAGGCGGAAACGGGGCTCCTCTGGATGTGGGCGGGACCCTAGTGTTTCCTCTCGAGTGGAGACGGGTATGTCGGGGAACTTCTTGATTTGCACCAAGGGTGTGAAGGACTCTTTCGAAGTTCCAGAGTTGAGGTGTGATCAGCCTCGAAACGCCTCAGTGGAAATGGGCCTCATCTCGCCTGGAGGGGAGAACCTCCTGGATTTTCTCCAGTTGCGGCAGGTCTTCTCGAGTTACGACGGGGACCTCAGGGACCCGCTCTTGTGGCCTCAGGAAGGGCCAGTCCCCATGCGAGTTGCTAGGGGCCATCTCGGGATTCCTCTCCCGTCCATGCCGGGGCCTCAGTCCTTGTGTGGAGTCGGGGCCAGAACCTGAGGATTCCTCTCCAGTGTTGCCATGGATCTCGGGGTGCTTCTGAGTCTCCCCAGGGGAGTCAGGCCTCTTCTCGTGTGGGGGCATGCACGTGCACTCTCCTCCCGAGCTGCAGCAGTAGTGTCACACTTCCTCCACGTGGATCAAGGGATCTGTGGCTTTCCCTCGAGGCTTTCCCACGAGGCTTTCCCACAGGGCTGTGCCATGTGCCACCTTGGTGTGAGTCGATCCTCGGCGTGAAAGACGAGCCGGTGAAGGGAAAAGAGGTTCCTCTGGAATGGACTGAGACATCTGGGGGACTCTTGGAATGGTGGCACGACCCTGGAGTTCCTCTCGCCGTTCCTGTTGAGAGGGCCTCCTCTTGAGATGCGACGGGAACGCGGGGAACTCTTTCCCGACGAAGCAGGGAAAGGATCCCACATCTCGACCAATGAGGTGGAAACGGTGCTCCTCTGGATGTGGGCGAGACCCTCGTGTTTCCTCTCGAGTGGATACGGGTATGTCAGGCAACTTCTTGATTTGCACCAAGGGTGGGAAGGACCCTTTCGACTTTCCGGAGGTGAGGTGTGATTAGCCCTGAGAAGCCTCTGCGGAAATGGGCCTCATCTCGCCTGCAGGGGAGAACCTCCTGGATATTCTCGAGTTGCGGTAGGTCTTCTCGAGTTACGACAGGGACCTCAGGGACCAGCTCTGGTGGCCTCAGGAAGGGCCAGTCCCCATGCGAGTTGCTAGGGGCCATCTCGGGATTCCTCTCCAGTCGTTGCCAGGGCCTAAGACCTTGTGTGGAGTCGGGTCCGGAACCAGAGCATTCCTTTCCAATGTTGACATGGATTTTGGGGTGCCTCTGAGTCTCCACAGGGGAATCAGGCCTCGTCTCGAGTGGGGGCATTCACGTGCGCTTCCCACCCGAGCTGCAGCAGTAGGGTCAGGCTTCCTGTCACGTGAATCAAGGGATAGGTGGCTTTCCCTCGAGGCTTTCCCTCGAGGCTTTCCCACAGGGCTGTGCCAAGTGCAACCTTGGTGTGAGTCGATGCTCGGCGTGAAAGATCAGCCGGTGAAGGGAAAAGGGGTTCCTCTGGAATGGACTGAGTCATCTGGGGGACTCTTGGAATGGGGGCACGACCCTGGAGTTCCTCTCGCCGTTCCTGTTGAGAGGGCCTCCTCTTGAGATGCGACGGGAACGCCGGGAATTCATTCCCGACGAAGCAGCGAAAGGATCCCCACTTCGAGCTACGAGGCGGAAACGGGTCTCCTCTGGATGTGGGCGGGACCCTCGTGTTTCCTCTCGAGTGGAGACGGGTATGTCGGGGAACTTCTTGAGTTGCACCAAGGGTGTGAAGGACCCTTTCGACGTTCCAGAGGTGAGGTGTGATTAGCCCCGAGAAGCCTCTGCGGAAATGGTCCTCCTCTCGCCTGCAGGGGAGAACCTCCTGGATATTCTCGAGTTGCCGCAGGTCTTCTCGAGTTACGACGGGGACCTCAGGGACCCGCTCTGGTGGCCTCAGGAAGGGCCAGTCCCCATGCGAGTTGCTAGGGGCCATCTCGGGATTCCTCTCCCGTCGATGCCGGGGACTAAGACCTTGTGTGGAGTCGGGGCCGGAACCTGAGCATTCCTCTCCAGTGTTGACATGGATCTTGGGGTGCCTCTGAGTCTCCCCAGGGGAGTCAGGCCTCGTCTCGAGTGGGGACAAGCACGTGCGCTTCCCTCCCGAGCTGCAGCAGTAGGGTCAGGCTTACTGTCACGTGGATCAAGGGATCGGTGGTTTCCCTCGAGGCTTTCCCTCGAGGCTTTCCCACGAGGCTTTCCCACAGGGCTGTGCCAAGTGCCACCTTGGTGTGAGTCGATCCTCGGCGTGAAAGACGAGCCGGTGAAGGGAAAAGAGGTTCCTCTGGAATGGACTGAGACATCTGGGGGAATCTTGGAATGGTGGCACGACCCTGGAATTCCTCTCGCCGTTCCTGTTGAGAGCGCCTCCTCTTGAGATGCGACGGGAACGCCGGGAATTCTTTCCCGACGAAGCAGGGAAAGGATCCCTCACCTCGAGCTACGAGGTGGAAACGGGGCTCCTCTGGATGTGGGCGGGACCCTCGTGTTTCCTCTCGAGTGGAGATGGGTATTTCGGGGAACTTCTTGAGTTGCACCAAGGGTGTGAAGGACCCTTTCGACGTTCCAGAGTTGAGGTGTGATTAGCCCGAGAAGCCTCTGCGGGAATGGGCCTCCTCTCGCCTGCAGGGGAGAACCTCCTGGATATTCTCGAGTTGCGGCAGGTCTTCTCGAGTTACGACGGGGACATCAGGGACCCGCTCTGGTGGCCTCAGGAAGGGCCAGTCCCCATGGAAGTTGCTAGGGGCCATCTCAGAATTCCTCTCCCTTCGATGCCGGGGCCTAAGACCTTGTGTGGAGTTGGGGCCGGAACCTGAGGATTCCTTTCCAGTTTTGACATGGATTTTGGGGTGCCTCTGAGTCTTCCCAGGGGTCACGTGGATCAAGGGATCTGTGGCTTTCCCTCGAGGCTTTCCCTCGAGGCTTTCCCACGAGGCTTTCCCACAGGGCTGTGCCAAGTGCCATCTTGGTGTGAGTCGATCCTCGGCATGAAAGACGAGCCGGTGAAGGGAAAAGAGGTTCCTCTGGAATGGACTGAGACATCTGGGGGACACTTGGAATGGAGGCACGACCCTGGAGTTCCTCTCGCCGTTCCTGTTGAGAGGGCCTCCTCTTGAGATGCGACGGGAACGCCGGGAATTCTTTCCCGACGAAGCAGGAAAAGATTCCGTCACCTCGAGCTACGAGGCAGAAACGGGGCTCCTCTGGATGTGGGCGGGACCCTCGTTTTTCCTCTCGAGTGGAGACGGGAATGTCGGGGAATTTCTTGAGTTGCACCCAGGGTGGGAAGGACCCTTTCGACTTTCCAGAGGTGAGGTGTGATTAGCCCTGAGAAGCCTCTGCGGAAATGGGCCTCATCTCGCCTGCAGGGGAGAACCTCCTGGATATTCTCGAGTTGCGGCAGGTCTTCTCGAGTTACGACAGGGACCTCAGGGACCAGCTCTGGTGGCCTCAGGAAGGGCTAGTCCCCATGCGAGTTGCTAGGGGACCTCTCGGGATTCCTCTTCCGTCCATGCCGGGGCCTCAGTCCTTGTGTGGAGTCGGGGCCGGAACCTGAGGATTCCTCTCCAGTGTTGCCATGGATCTTGGGGTGCTTCTGAGTCTCCCCAGGGGAGTCAGGCCCCGTCTCGAGTGGGGGCATGTACGTGCGCTTTAATCCCGAGCTGCAGCAGTAGTGTCACGCTTCCTGTCACGTGGATCAAGGGATCTGTGGCTTTCCCTCGAGGCTGTCCCTCGAGGCTTTCCCACGAGGCTTACCCACAGGGCTGTGCCACGTGCCACCTTGGTGTGAGTCGATCCTCGGCGTGAGAGACGAGCCGGTGAAGGGTAAAGAGGTTCCTCTGGTATGGACCGAGACATCTGGGGGACTGTTGAAATGGTGGCACGACCCTGGAGTTCCTCTCGCCGTTCCTGTTGAGAGGGCCTCCTCTTCAGATGCGACGGGAACGCCGGGAACTCTTTCCCGACGAAGCAGGGAAAGGATCCCTCATCTCGACCAATGAGGTGGAAACGGTGCTCCTCTGGATGTGGGCGAGACCCTCGTGTTTCCTCTCGAGTGGAGACGGGTATGTCAGGCAACTTCTTGATTTGCACCAAGGGTGTGAAGGACCCTTTCGAAGTTCCAGAGGTGAGGTGTGATCAGCCTCGAGACGCCTCTGTGGAAATGGGCCTCATTTCGCCTGCAAGGGAGAACCTCCTGGATATTCTCGAGTTGCGGCAGGTCTTCTCGAGTTACGACAGGGACCTCAGGGACCAGCTCTGGTGGCCTCAGGAAGGGCCAGTCCCCATGCGAGTTGCTAGGGGCTATCTCGGGATTCCTCTCCAGTCGTTGCCGGGGCCTAAGACCTTGTGTGGAGTCGGGGCCGGAACCAGAGCATTCCTTTCCAATGTTGACATGGATTTTGGGGTGCCTCTGAGTCTCCACAGGGGAATCAGGCCTCGTCTCGAGTGGGGGCATTCACGTGCGCTTCCCACCCGAGCTGCAGCAGTAGGGTCAGGCTTCCTGTCACGTGAATCAAGGGATAGGTGGCTTTCCCTCGAGGCTTTCCCTCGAGGCTTTCCCACAGGGCTGTGCCAAGTGCAACCTTGGTGTGAGTCGATGCTCGGCGTGAAAGATCAGCCGGTGAAGGGAAAAGGGGTTCCTCTGGAATGGACTGAGTCATCTGGGGGACTCTTGGAATGGGGGCACGACCCTGGAGTTCCTCTCGCCGTTCCTGTTGAGAGGGCCTCCTCTTGAGATGCGACGGGAACGCCGGGAATTCATTCCCGACGAAGCAGCGAAAGGATCCCCACTTCGAGCTACGAGGCGGAAACGGGTCTCCTCTGGATGTGGGCGGGACCCTCGTGTTTCCTCTCGAGTGGAGACGGGTATGTCGGGGAACTTCTTGAGTTGCACCAAGGGTGTGAAGGACCCTTTCGACGTTCCAGAGGTGAGGTGTGATTAGCCCCGAGAAGCCTCTGCGGAAATGGTCCTCCTCTCGCCTGCAGGGGAGAACCTCCTGGATATTCTCGAGTTGCCGCAGGTCTTCTCGAGTTACGACGGGGACCTCAGGGACCCGCTCTGGTGGCCTCAGGAAGGGCCAGTCCCCATGCGAGTTGCTAGGGGCCATCTCGGGATTCCTCTCCCGTCGATGCCGGGGACTAAGACCTTGTGTGGAGTCGGGGCCGGAACCTGAGCATTCCTCTCCAGTGTTGACATGGATCTTGGGGTGCCTCTGAGTCTCCCCAGGGGAGTCAGGCTCCGTCTCGAGTGGGGGCAAGCACGTGCGCTTCCCTCCCGAGCTGCAGCAGTAGGGTCAGGCTTACTGTCACGTGGATCAAGGGATCGGTGGTTTCCCTCGAGGCTTTCCCTCGAGGCTTTCCCACGAGGCTTTCCCACAGGGCTGTGCCAAGTGCCACCTTGGTGTGAGTCGATCCTCGGCGTGAAAGACGAGCCGGTGAAGGGAAAAGAGGTTCCTCTGGAATGGACTGAGACATCTGGGGGAATCTTGGAATGGTGGCACGACCCTGGAATTCCTCTCGCCGTTCCTGTTGAGAGCGCCTCCTCTTGAGATGCGACGGGAACGCCGGGAATTCTTTCCCGACGAAGCAGGGAAAGGATCCCTCACCTCGAGCTACGAGGTGGAAACGGGGCTCCTCTGGATGTGGGCGGGACCCTCGTGTTTCCTCTCGAGTGGAGATGGGTATTTCGGGGAACTTCTTGAGTTGCACCAAGGGTGTGAAGGACCCTTTCGACGTTCCAGAGTTGAGGTGTGATTAGCCCGAGAAGCCTCTGCGGGAATGGGCCTCCTCTCGCCTGCAGGGGAGAACCTCCTGGATATTCTCGAGTTGCGGCAGGTCTTCTCGAGTTACGACGGGGACATCAGGGACCCGCTCTGGTGGCCTCAGGAAGGGCCAGTCCCCATGGAAGTTGCTAGGGGCCATCTCAGAATTCCTCTCCCTTCGATGCCGGGGCCTAAGACCTTGTGTGGAGTTGGGGCCGGAACCTGAGGATTCCTTTCCAGTTTTGACATGGATTTTGGGGTGCCTCTGAGTCTTCCCAGGGGTCACGTGGATCAAGGGATCTGTGGCTTTCCCTCGAGGCTTTCCCTCGAGGCTTTCCCACGAGGCTTTCCCACAGGGCTGTGCCAAGTGCCATCTTGGTGTGAGTCGATCCTCGGCATGAAAGACGAGCCGGTGAAGGGAAAAGAGGTTCCTCTGGAATGGACTGAGACATCTGGGGGACACTTGGAATGGAGGCACGACCCTGGAGTTCCTCTCGCTGTTCCTGTTGAGAGGGCCTCCTCTTGAGATGCGACGGGAACGCCGGGAATTCTTTCCCGACGAAGCAGGAAAAGATTCCGTCACCTCGAGCTACGAGGCAGAAACGGGGCTCCTCTGGATGTGGGCGGGACCCTCGTTTTTCCTCTCGAGTGGAGACGGGAATGTCGGGGAATTTCTTGAGTTGCACCCAGGGTGGGAAGGACCCTTTCGACTTTCCAGAGGTGAGGTGTGATTAGCCCTGAGAAGCCTCTGCGGAAATGGGCCTCATCTCGCCTGCAGGGGAGAACCTCCTGGATATTCTCGAGTTGCGGCAGGTCTTCTCGAGTTACGACAGGGACCTCAGGGACCAGCTCTGGTGGCCTCAGGAAGGGCCAGTCCCCATGCGAGTTGCTAGGGGCCATCTCGGGATTCCTATCCCGTCCATGCCGGGGCCTCAGTCCTTGTGTGGAGTCGGGGCCAGAACTGAGGATTCCTCTCCAGTGTTGCCATGGATCTCGGGGTGCTTCTGAGTCTCCCCAGGGGAGTCAGGCCTCTTCTCGTGTGGGGGCATGCACGTGCGCTTTCCTCCCGAGGTGCAGCAGTAGTGTCACGCTTCCTGTCACCTGGATCAAGGAATCTGTGGCTTTCCCTCGAGGCTGTCCCTCGAGGCTTTCCCACGAGGCTTTCCCACAGGGCTGTGCCACGTGCCACCTTGCTGTGAGTCGATCCTCGGCGTGAAAGTCGAGCCGGTGTAGGGAAAAGAGATTCCTCTGGTATAGACTGAGACATCTGGGGGACTCTGTGGAATGGTGGCACGACCCTGGAGTTCCTCTCGCCGTTCATGTTGAGAGGGCCTCCTCTTGAGATGCGACGGGAACGCCGGGAACTCTTTCCCGACGAAGCAGGGAAAGGATCCCTCATCTCTAGCTACGAGGCGGAAACGGGGCTCCTCTGGATGTGGGCGGGACCCTAGTGTTTCCTCTCGAGTGGAGACGGGTATGTCGGGGAACTTCTTGATTTGCACCAAGGGTGTGAAGGACTCTTTCGAAGTTCCAGCGTTGAGGTGTGATCAGCCTCGAAACGCCTCAGTGGAAATGGGCCTCATCTCGCCTGGAGGGGAGAACCTCCTGGATTTTCTCGAGTTGTGGCAGGTCTTCTCGAGTTACGACGGGGACCTCAGGGACCCGCTCTGGTGGCCTCAGGAAGGGCCAGTCCCCATGCGAGTTGCTAGGGGACCTCTCGGGATTCCTCTCCCGTCCATGCCGGGGCCTCAGTCCTTGTGTGGAGTCGGGGCCGGAACCTGAGGATTCCTCTCCAGTGTTGCCATGGATCTTGGGGTGCTTCTGAGTCTCCCCAGGGGAGTCAGGCCTCGTCTCGAGTGGGGGCATGTACGTGCGCTTTCCTCCCGAGCTGCAGCAGTAGTGTCACGCTTCCTGTCACGTGGATCAAGGGATCTGTGGCTTTCCCTCGAGGCTGTCCCTCGAGGCTTTCCCACGAGGCTTACCCACAGGGCTGTGCCACGTGCCACCTTGGTGTGAGTCGATCCTCGGCGTGAGAGACGAGCCGGTGAAGGGTAAAGAGGTTCCTCTGGTATGGACCGAGACATCTGGGGGACTGTTGAAATGGTGGCACGACCCTGGAGTTCCTCTCGCCGTTCCTGTTGAGAGGGCCTCCTCTTCAGATGCGACGGGAACGCCGGGAACTCTTTCCCGACGAAGCAGGGAAAGGATCCCTCATCTCGACCAATGAGGTGGAAACGGTGCTCCTCTGGATGTGGGCGAGACCCTCGTGTTTCCTCTCGAGTGGAGACGGGTATGTCAGGCAACTTCTTGATTTGCACCAAGGGTGTGAAGGACCCTTTCGAAGTTCCAGAGGTGAGGTGTGATCAGCCTCGAGACGCCTCTGTGGAAATGGGCCTCATTTCGCCTGCAAGGGAGAACCTCCTGGATATTCTCGAGTTGCGGCAGGTCTTCTCGAGTTACGACAGGGACCTCAGGGACCAGCTCTGGTGGCCTCAGGAAGGGCCAGTCCCCATGCGAGTTGCTAGGGGCTATCTCGGGATTCCTCTCCAGTCGTTGCCGGGGCCTAAGACCTTGTGTGGAGTCGGGGCCGGAACCAGAGCATTCCTTTCCAATGTTGACATGGATTTTGGGGTGCCTCTGAGTCTCCACAGGGGAATCAGGCCTCGTCTCGAGTGGGGGCATTCACGTGCGCTTCCCACCCGAGCTGCAGCAGTAGGGTCAGGCTTCCTGTCACGTGAATCAAGGGATAGGTGGCTTTCCCTCGAGGCTTTCCCTCGAGGCTTTCCCACAGGGCTGTGCCAAGTGCAACCTTGGTGTGAGTCGATGCTCGGCGTGAAAGATCAGCCGGTGAAGGGAAAAGGGGTTCCTCTGGAATGGACTGAGTCATCTGGGGGACTCTTGGAATGGGGGCACGACCCTGGAGTTCCTCTCGCCGTTCCTGTTGAGAGGGCCTCCTCTTGAGATGCGACGGGAACGCCGGGAATTCATTCCCGACGAAGCAGGGAAAGGATCCCCACTTCGAGCTACGAGGCGGAAACGGGTCTCCTCTGGATGTGGGCGGGACCCTCGTGTTTCCTCTCGAGTGGAGACGGGTATGTCGGGGAACTTCTTGAGTTGCACCAAGGGTGTGAAGGACCCTTTCGACGTTCCAGAGGTGAGGTGTGATTAGCCCCGAGAAGCCTCTGCGGAAATGGTCCTCCTCTCGCCTGCAGGGGAGAACCTCCTGGATATTCTCGAGTTGCCGCAGGTCTTCTCGAGTTACGACGGGGACCTCAGGGACCCGCTCTGGTGGCCTCAGGAAGGGCCAGTCCCCATGCGAGTTGCTAGGGGCCATCTCGGGATTCCTCTCCCGTCGATGCCGGGGACTAAGACCTTGTGTGGAGTCGGGGCCGGAACCTGAGCATTCCTCTCCAGTGTTGACATGGATCTTGGGGTGCCTCTGAGTCTCCCCAGGGGAGTCAGGCCTCGTCTCGAGTGGGGGCAAGCACGTGCGCTTCCCTCCCGAGCTGCAGCAGTAGGGTCAGGCTTACTGTCACGTGGATCAAGGGATCGGTGGTTTCCCTCGAGGCTTTCCCTCGAGGCTTTCCCACGAGGCTTTCCCACAGGGCTGTGCCAAGTGCCACCTTGGTGTGAGTCGATCCTCGGCGTGAAAGACGAGCCGGTGAAGGGAAAAGAGGTTCCTCTGGAATGGACTGAGACATCTGGGGGAATCTTGGAATGGTGGCACGACCCTGGAATTCCTCTCGCCGTTCCTGTTGAGAGCGCCTCCTCTTGAGATGCGACGGGAACGCCGGGAATTCTTTCCCGACGAAGCAGGGAAAGGATCCCTCACCTCGAGCTACGAGGTGGAAACGGGGCTCCTCTGGATGTGGGCGGGACCCTCGTGTTTCCTCTAGAGTGGAGATGGGTATTTCGGGGAACTTCTTGAGTTGCACCAAGGGTGTGAAGGACCCTTTCGACGTTCCAGAGTTGAGGTGTGATTAGCCCGAGAAGCCTCTGCGGGAATGGGCCTCCTCTCGCCTGCAGGGGAGAACCTCCTGGATATTCTCGAGTTGCGGCAGGTCTTCTCGAGTTACGACGGGGACATCAGGGACCCGCTCTGGTGGCCTCAGGAAGGGCCAGTCCCCATGGAAGTTGCTAGGGGCCATCTCAGAATTCCTCTCCCTTCGATGCCGGGGCCTAAGACCTTGTGTGGAGTTGGGGCCGGAACCTGAGGATTCCTTTCCAGTTTTGACATGGATTTTGGGGTGCCTCTGAGTCTTCCCAGGGGTCACGTGGATCAAGGGATCTGTGGCTTTCCCTCGAGGCTTTCCCTCGAGGCTTTCCCACGAGGCTTTCCCACAGGGCTGTGCCAAGTGCCATCTTGGTGTGAGTCGATCCTCGGCATGAAAGACGAGCCGGTGAAGGGAAAAGAGGTTCCTCTGGAATGGACTGAGACATCTGGGGGACACTTGGAATGGAGGCACGACCCTGGAGTTCCTCTCGCTGTTCCTGTTGAGAGGGCCTCCTCTTGAGATGCGACGGGAACGCCGGGAATTCTTTCCCGACGAAGCAGGAAAAGATTCCGTCACCTCGAGCTACGAGGCAGAAACGGGGCTCCTCTGGATGTGGGCGGGACCCTCGTTTTTCCTCTCGAGTGGAGACGGGAATGTCGGGGAATTTCTTGAGTTGCACCCAGGGTGGGAAGGACCCTTTCGACTTTCCAGAGGTGAGGTGTGATTAGCCCTGAGAAGCCTCTGCGGAAATGGGCCTCATCTCGCCTGCAGGGGAGAACCTCCTGGATATTCTCGAGTTGCGGCAGGTCTTCTCGAGTTACGACAGGGACCTCAGGGACCAGCTCTGGTGGCCTCAGGAAGGGCCAGTCCCCATGCGAGTTGCTAGGGGCCATCTCGGGATTCCTCTCCCGTCCATGCCGGGGCCTCAGTCCTTGTGTGGAGTCGGGGCCAGAAACTGAGGATTCCTCTCCAGTGTTGCCATGGATCTCGGGGTGCTTCTGAGTCTCCCCAGGGGAGTCAGGCCTCTTCTCGTGTGGGGGCATGCACGTGCGCTTTCCTCCCGAGGTGCAGCAGTAGTGTCACGCTTCCTGTCACCTGGATCAAGGAATCTGTGGCTTTCCCTCGAGGCTGTCCCTCGAGGCTTTCCCACGAGGCTTTCCCACAGGGCTGTGCCACGTGCCACCTTGCTGTGAGTCGATCCTCGGCGTGAAAGTCGAGCCGGTGTAGGGAAAAGAGATTCCTCTGGTATAGACTGAGACATCTGGGGGACTCTGTGGAATGGTGGCACGACCCTGGAGTTCCTCTCGCCGTTCCTGTTGAGAGGGCCTCCTCTTGAGATGCGACGGGAACGCCAGGAACTCTTTCCCGACGAAGCAGGGAAAGGATCCCTCATCTCTAGCTACGAGGCGGAAACGGGGCTCCTCTGGATGTGGGCGGGACCCTAGTGTTTCCTCTCGAGTGGAGACGGGTATGTCGGGGAACTTCTTGATTTGCACCAAGGGTGTGAAGGACTCTTTCGAAGTTCCAGCGTTGAGGTGTGATCAGCCTTGAAACGCCTCAGTGGAAATGGGCCTCATCTCGCCTGGAGGGGAGAACCTCCTGGATTTTCTCGAGTTGTGGCAGGTCTTCTCGAGTTACGACGGGGACCTCAGGGACCCGCTCTGGTGGCCTCAGGAAGGGCCAGTCCCCATGCGAGTTGCTAGGGGACCTCTCGGGATTCCTCTCCCGTCCATGCCGGGGCCTCAGTCCTTGTGTGGAGTCGGGGCCGGAACCTGAGGATTCCTCTCCAGTGTTGCCATGGATCTTGGGGTGCTTCTGAGTCTCCCCAGGGGAGTCAGGCCTCGTCTCGAGTGGGGGCATGTACGTGCGCTTTCCTCCCGAGCTGCAGCAGTAGTGTCACGCTTCCTGTCACGTGGATCAAGGGATCTGTGGCTTTCCCTCGAGGCTGTCCCTCGAGGCTTTCCCACGAGGCTTACCCACAGGGCTGTGCCACGTGCCACCTTGGTGTGAGTCGATCCTCGGCGTGAGAGACGAGCCGGTGAAGGGTAAAGAGGTTCCTCTGGTATGGACCGAGACATCTGGGGGACTGTTGAAATGGTGGCACGACCCTGGAGTTCCTCTCGCCGTTCCTGTTGAGAGGGCCTCCTCTTCAGATGCGACGGGAACGCCGGGAACTCTTTCCCGACGAAGCAGGGAAAGGATCCCTCATCTCGACCAATGAGGTGGAAACGGTGCTCCTCTGGATGTGGGCGAGACCCTCGTGTTTCCTCTCGAGTGGAGACGGGTATGTCAGGCAACTTCTTGATTTGCACCAAGGGTGTGAAGGACCCTTTCGAAGTTCCAGAGGTGAGGTGTGATCAGCCTCGAGACGCCTCTGTGGAAATGGGCCTCATTTCGCCTGCAAGGGAGAACCTCCTGGATATTCTCGAGTTGCGGCAGGTCTTCTCGAGTTACGACAGGGACCTCAGGGACCAGCTCTGGTGGCCTCAGGAAGGGCCAGTCCCCATGCGAGTTGCTAGGGGCTATCTCGGGATTCCTCTCCAGTCGTTGCCGGGGCCTAAGACCTTGTGTGGAGTCGGGGCCGGAACCAGAGCATTCCTTTCCAATGTTGACATGGATTTTGGGGTGCCTCTGAGTCTCCACAGGGGAATCAGGCCTCGTCTCGAGTGGGGGCATTCACGTGCGCTTCCCACCCGAGCTGCAGCAGTAGGGTCAGGCTTCCTGTCACGTGAATCAAGGGATAGGTGGCTTTCCCTCGAGGCTTTCCCTCGAGGCTTTCCCACAGGGCTGTGCCAAGTGCAACCTTGGTGTGAGTCGATGCTCGGCGTGAAAGATCAGCCGGTGAAGGGAAAAGGGGTTCCTCTGGAATGGACTGAGTCATCTGGGGGACTCTTGGAATGGGGGCACGACCCTGGAGTTCCTCTCGCCGTTCCTGTTGAGAGGGCCTCCTCTTGAGATGCGACGGGAACGCCGGGAATTCATTCCCGACGAAGCAGCGAAAGGATCCCCACTTCGAGCTACGAGGCGGAAACGGGTCTCCTCTGGATGTGGGCGGGACCCTCGTGTTTCCTCTCGAGTGGAGACGGGTATGTCGGGGAACTTCTTGAGTTGCACCAAGGGTGTGAAGGACCCTTTTGACGTTCCAGAGGTGAGGTGTGATTAGCCCCGAGAAGCCTCTGCGGAAATGGTCCTCCTCTCGCCTGCAGGGGAGAACCTCCTGGATATTCTCGAGTTGCCGCAGGTCTTCTCGAGTTACGACGGGGACCTCAGGGACCCGCTCTGGTGGCCTCAGGAAGGGCCAGTCCCCATGCGAGTTGCTAGGGGCCATCTCGGGATTCCTCTCCCGTCGATGCCGGGGACTAAGACCTTGTGTGGAGTCGGGGCCGGAACCTGAGCATTCCTCTCCAGTGTTGACATGGATCTTGGGGTGCCTCTGAGTCTCCCCAGGGGAGTCAGGCCTCGTCTCGAGTGGGGGCAAGCACGTGCGCTTCCCTCCCGAGCTGCAGCAGTAGGGTCAGGCTTACTGTCACGTGGATCAAGGGATCGGTGGTTTCCCTCGAGGCTTTCCCTCGAGGCTTTCCCACGAGGCTTTCCCACAGGGCTGTGCCAAGTGCCACCTTGGTGTGAGTCGATCCTCGGCGTGAAAGACGAGCCGGTGAAGGGAAAAGAGGTTCCTCTGGAATGGACTGAGACATCTGGGGGAATCTTGGAATGGTGGCACGACCCTGGAATTCCTCTCGCCGTTCCTGTTGAGAGCGCCTCCTCTTGAGATGCGACGGGAACGCCGGGAATTCTTTCCCGACGAAGCAGGGAAAGGATCCCTCACCTCGAGCTACGAGGTGGAAACGGGGCTCCTCTGGATGTGGGCGGGACCCTCGTGTTTCCTCTAGAGTGGAGATGGGTATTTCGGGGAACTTCTTGAGTTGCACCAAGGGTGTGAAGGACCCTTTCGACGTTCCAGAGTTGAGGTGTGATTAGCCCGAGAAGCCTCTGCGGGAATGGGCCTCCTCTCGCCTGCAGGGGAGAACCTCCTGGATATTCTCGAGTTGCGGCAGGTCTTCTCGAGTTACGACCGGGGACATCAGGGACCCGCTCTGGTGGCCTCAGGAAGGGCCAGTCCCCATGGAAGTTGCTAGGGGCCATCTCAGAATTCCTCTCCCTTCGATGCCGGGGCCTAAGACCTTGTGTGGAGTTGGGGCCGGAACCTGAGGATTCCTTTCCAGTTTTGACATGGATTTTGGGGTGCCTCTGAGTCTTCCCAGGGGTCACGTGGATCAAGGGATCTGTGGCTTTCCCTCGAGGCTTTCCCTCGAGGCTTTCCCACGAGGCTTTCCCACAGGGCTGTGCCAAGTGCCATCTTGGTGTGAGTCGATCCTCGGCATGAAAGACGAGCCGGTGAAGGGAAAAGAGGTTCCTCTGGAATGGACTGAGACATCTGGGGGACACTTGGAATGGAGGCACGACCCTGGAGTTCCTCTCGCTGTTCCTGTTGAGAGGGCCTCCTCTTGAGATGCGACGGGAACGCCGGGAATTCTTTCCCGACGAAGCAGGAAAAGATTCCGTCACCTCGAGCTACGAGGCAGAAACGGGGCTCCTCTGGATGTGGGCGGGACCCTCGTTTTTCCTCTCGAGTGGAGACGGAATGTCGGGGAATTTCTTGAGTTGCACCCAGGGTGGGAAGGACCCTTTCGACTTTCCAGAGGTGAGGTGTGATTAGCCCTGAGAAGCCTCTGCGGAAATGGGCCTCATCTCGCCTGCAGGGGAGAACCTCCTGGATATTCTCGAGTTGCGGCAGGTCTTCTCGAGTTACGACAGGGACCTCAGGGACCAGCTCTGGTGGCCTCAGGAAGGGCCAGTCCCCATGCGAGTTGCTAGGGGCCATCTCGGGATTCCTCTCCCGTCCATGCCGGGGCCTCAGTCCTTGTGTGGAGTCGGGGCCAGAAACTGAGGATTCCTCTCCAGTGTTGCCATGGATCTCGGGGTGCTTCTGAGTCTCCCCAGGGGAGTCAGGCCTCTTCTCGTGTGGGGGCATGCACGTGCGCTTTCCTCCCGAGGTGCAGCAGTAGTGTCACGCTTCCTGTCACCTGGATCAAGGAATCTGTGGCTTTCCCTCGAGGCTGTCCCTCGAGGCTTTCCCACGAGGCTTTCCCACAGGGCTGTGCCACGTGCCACCTTGCTGTGAGTCGATCCTCGGCGTGAAAGTCGAGCCGGTGTAGGGAAAAGAGATTCCTCTGGTATAGACTGAGACATCTGGGGGACTCTGTGGAATGGTGGCACGACCCTGGAGTTCCTCTCGCCGTTCCTGTTGAGAGGGCCTCCTCTTGAGATGCGACGGGAACGCCGGGAACTCTTTCCCGACGAAGCAGGGAAAGGATCCCTCATCTCTAGCTACGAGGCGGAAACGGGGCTCCTCTGGATGTGGGCGGGACCCTAGTGTTTCCTCTCGAGTGGAGACGGGTATGTCGGGGAACTTCTTGATTTGCACCAAGGGTGTGAAGGACTCTTTCGAAGTTCCAGCGTTGAGGTGTGATCAGCCTTGAAACGCCTCAGTGGAAATGGGCCTCATCTCGCCTGGAGGGGAGAACCTCCTGGATTTTCTCGAGTTGTGGCAGGTCTTCTCGAGTTACGACGGGACCTCAGGGACCCGCTCTGGTGGCCTCAGGAAGGGCCAGTCCCCATGCGAGTTGCTAGGGGACCTCTCGGGATTCCTCTCCCGTCCATGCCGGGGCCTCAGTCCTTGTGTGGAGTCGGGGCCGGAACCTGAGGATTCCTCTCCAGTGTTGCCATGGATCTTGGGGTGCTTCTGAGTCTCCCCAGGGGAGTCAGGCCTCGTCTCGAGTGGGGGCATGTACGTGCGCTTTCCTCCCGAGCTGCAAGCAGTAGTGTCACGCTTCCTGTCACGTGGATCAAGGGATCTGTGGCTTTCCCTCGAGGCTGTCCCTCGAGGCTTTCCCACGAGGCTTACCCACAGGGCTGTGCCACGTGCCACCTTGGTGTGAGTCGATCCTCGGCGTGAGAGACGAGCCGGTGAAGGGTAAAGAGGTTCCTCTGGTATGGACCGAGACATCTGGGGGACTGTTGAAATGGTGGCACGACCCTGGAGTTCCTCTCGCCGTTCCTGTTGAGAGGGCCTCCTCTTCAGATGCGACGGGAACGCCGGGAACTCTTTCCCGACGAAGCAGGGAAAGGATCCCTCATCTCGACCAATGAGGTGGAAACGGTGCTCCTCTGGATGTGGGCGAGACCCTCGTGTTTCCTCTCGAGTGGAGACGGGTATGTCAGGCAACTTCTTGATTTGCACCAAAGGGTGTGAAGGACCCTTTCGAAGTTCCAGAGGTGAGGTGTGATCAGCCTCGAGACGCCTCTGTGGAAATGGGCCTCATTTCGCCTGCAAGGGAGAACCTCCTGGATATTCTCGAGTTGCGGCAGGTCTTCTCGAGTTACGACAGGGACCTCAGGACCAGCTCTGGTGGCCTCAGGAAGGGCCAGTCCCCATGCGAGTTGCTAGGGGCTATCTCGGGATTCCTCTCCAGTCGTTGCCGGGCCTAAGACCTTGTGTGGAGTCGGGGCCGGGAACCAGAGCATTCCTTTCCAATGTTGACATGGATTTTGGGGTGCCTCTGAGTCTCCACAGGGGAATCAGGCCTCGTCTCGAGTGGGGGCATTCACGTGCGCTTCCCACCCGAGCTGCAGCAGTAGGGTCAGGCTTCCTGTCACGTGAATCAAGGGATAGGTGGCTTTCCTCGAGGCTTTCCCTCGAGGCTTTCCCACAGGGCTGTGCCAAGTGCAACCTTGGTGTGAGTCGATGCTCGGCGTGAAAGATCAGCCGGTGAAGGGAAAAGGGGTTCCTCTGGAATGGACTGAGTCATCTGGGGGACTCTTGGAATGGGGGCACGACCCTGGAGTTCCTCTCGCCGTCCTGTTGAGAGGGCCTCCTCTTGAGATGCGACGGGAACGCCGGGAATTCATTCCCGACGAAGCAGCGAAAGGATCCCCACTTCGAGCTACGAGGCGGAAACGGGTCTCCTCTGGATGTGGGCGGGACCCTCGTGTTTCCTCTCGAGTGGAGACGGGTATGTCGGGGAACTTCTTGAGTTGCACCAAGGGTGTGAAGGACCCTTTCGAC